>NW_026652297.1:35123092-35249073 GCF_009828535.3 Hylobates moloch | reverse complement strand
TATATATTATACAAGCCCATACATATACATACGGTTTGCATGAGAGATTGGTATAATGCTTTGGTAGGTAGATCTAGGTTTGAAGTCTCTGGTCACTTACCATCTATGTGACCTCGGGCAAATTTCCTCATCAAAAGAGAAGGAGGTAGGCCGGGCGCGGTGGCTCACGCTTGTAATCCCAGCACTTTGGGAGGCTGAGGCGGGCGGATCACGAGGTCGGGAGATCGAGACCACGGTGAAACCCCGTCTCTACTAAAAATACAAAAAATTAGCCGGGCGTGGTGGCGGGCGCCTGTAGTCCCAGCTACTCGGAGAGGCTGAGGCAGGAGAATGGCGTGAACCCGGGAGGCGGAGCTTGCAGTGAGCCGAGATTGCGCCACTGCACTCCAGCCTGGGCGATAGAGGGAGCACCCGCTAAAAAAAAAAAAAAAAAAAAAAAAAAAAGAGAAGGAGGAGGAAGAATAGTAGTAGTAGTACCTGTTCTCATAGGTTGTCATGATAATTGAAAAGGTAAAGGGTTTAAGAAAACTTCCCATGAATGGCCGGGCACGGTGGCTCACGCCCGTAATCCCAGCATTTTGGGAGGCCGAGGCAGGCGGATCACCTGAGGTCGGGAGTTCGAGACCAACCTGACCAACCTGGAGAAACCCCGTCTCTACTAAAAATACAAAATTAGCTGGGTGTGGTGGCACATGCCTGTAATCCCAGCTACTTGAGAGGCTGAGGCAGAAGAATCGTTTGAACCCAGGAAGCGGATGGTGCGGTGAGCTGAGATCACGCCATTGCACTCCAATCCTGGGCAACAAGAGCGAAACTCCATCTCAAAAGAGAAAAAAAAAAAGAAAACTTCCCATGATAGAACACATATTCAACCGTATTATTGTGATTACCTGTCTGGATAGTGCAGACTGAGAAACCCAGAGTCTGAGAAGTTAAATAACTTGACCCATGTCCCACAACTAATGTGACAGACTTGTATTTCAAAACTCAGTTCAGCCTCACTCTCAATACTGAAGCTACCGGTTCTCTGTAACATAGTGTGATGCCCAAGCTTGAAATCAGGAGATCTCATCCTGGGGTGGTTCTCAGCTTATGTTATAATATACATGCCAGTTAAAACTTGGGCTCTGTACAATAGGCAAATAGTGGAAACAACTCAAGTGTCCATCAACAAATGAATGGATAAACCAGATGTAGTATATCCATACAATGGGTCATCACTCAGCCATAAAAAGGGAAGAAGTTCTGGCCGGGTACAGTGGCTCACGCCTGTAATCCCAGCACTTTGGGAGGCCGAGGCGGGCGGATCACCTGAGGTCAGGAGTTCGAGATCAGCCTGCGCAATACGGTGAAACCCCGTCTCTACTAAAAAAATACAAAATTGGCCAGGCGTGGTGACACATGCCTGTAATCCCAGCTACTCGGGAGACTGAGGCAGGAGAATCGCTTGAACCTGGAAAGCGGAGGATGATGTGGTGAGCCGAGATCACGCCATTGCACTCCAGCCTGGGCAACAAGAGTAAATCTCCATTTCACCAAAAAAAAAAAAAAAAAAAAAAAAAAAAAGGGATGAAGTTCTAATATATGCTACAACATGGATAAACCTTGATGACATTATGCTAAGGGAAAGAAGCCAGACACGAAAGGACAAATATTGTATGATTCCACTTATATGAGGTCTCTAGAGTAGGCAAATTAACAGAGACAGAAAGTAGATTTTCAGCTACCAGGTGACAAAGAAAGGAAGGAATGGGGAGTTACAGCTTAATGGTTAGAGTTGTGTTTTTTTTGTTGTTTTGTTTTGTTTTGTTTTTTTTTTTGAGTTGGAGTTTTGCTCTTGTTGCCCAGGCTGGAGTGCAATGGCACCATCTCAGCTCACTGCAACCTCCGCCTCCCGGGTTCAAGCGATTCTTCTGCCTCAGTCTCCCGAGTAGCTGGGATTACAGGCATGTGGTTAGAGTTTTTAAGGTGATGAAAAGTTTTGGAAATAGTGGTGATGGATGCAAAACACTGTGAATATAATTGATGTCATTGAATTGTACACTAAAAAAAATGGCAGGTTTATGTCATATATATTTTGCCACAATTTTTTTTTTCCTTGAGATGGAGTCTCGCTGTTGCCCAGGCTGGAGTGCAGTGGTACAATCTCGGCTCATTGTGACCTCCGCCTCCTGGGTTCCAGCGATCTTCCTGCTCAGCCTCCTGAGTAGCTGGGACCACAGGGACATCCCACCACACTTGGCTAATTTTTAATTTTTTTTTGGGTAGAGACGGGGGTTTCACCTATGTTAGCCAGGCTGGTCTCGAACTCCTAACCTCAAGTGATCCACCCAACCTTGGCCTCCAAAAGTGCTGGGATTACAGGCATGAGCCACTGTGCTGGGCCTACCACAATTTTTAAAAATTAGTAACATACAAAAAAAAAACAAAACTGAGTTGTATGCTTTAAATTGAATGGTATGTGAATTACAGCTCAATAACACTGCTAAAACAAACCAAAAAACCCCACCTTGGGGTCTGTGACCTGACAGACTTGGCTTTAAACCTCAGATGAGCAGCTTACCAAATGTGACCATGGGCACATTTAAAAAACTCTGAGCTTAATTCCTTCTTTGTAAAATGAGGATAATGACTGTATTTACGTAACAGGGTGTTGTGAAGATTGAATGAGATAACGAATATAACGTGTTTAACAGAAATGTCTTGAATGAGTAACAGCTGCTATCATCCTCATTATTGAACTTCCCATTCCTGAAGATGCCAAAAGGTCAAACATGTACTATCTAATGACCTCAGGTTTCACCAGTTCCCAGAACTATGTTAAGACCTAATGACCCACCATGGTCACAGGTCTGTCCCAGCTCCCCATCTGGAGCCCAGCAGGCAAACATACTTGCAGGAGTTTCCCCCATCCTACATGTCCTGTCCACCCACCCCTCTTTCTCCAGTCTCTTTACCACTAAAATCTCAGGGCTGATCAGACAAGGGATAGAAAAGACAGGGAACCAAATTCTATTGCAGAGGCTGCTTGAGCAGCTTAGTACCTCTCCGAAAGCAATGTGACATCCCCCACACACAGAGTCCACCACTAAACAAGGATTACCATTTTAAACCTATCTTTTTTTTTTTTTTTGGAACGAAGTTTCGCTCTTGTTGCCCAGGCTGGAGCGCAATGGCGCGATCTCGGCTCACTGCAACCTCTGCCTCCCGGGTTCAAGCGATTCTCCTGCCTCAACCTCCTGAGTAGCTGGGATTACAGGCGCCCACCACCACACCTGGCTAATTTTTGTATATTTAGTAGAGACGGGGTTTCACCATTTTGACCAGGCTGGTCTTGAACTTCTGACCTCAGGTGATCCACCCACCTCGGCCTCCCAAAGTGCTGGGATTACAGGCATGAGCCACCACGCCTCGCCCACTTTAAACCTATCTTTAAGGATATTATAACCATGGAGAAAGTGAAACAAGAAAAGGGACTGCTGACTGTAATCTCTCAACATATGTCTCATTCTCCATCTCTTCTCAAGAGCTAAACCTACCCAGCTCCTTCATCCTTTTCTCACAGACGCTCCTCTTTCCAATCTTTCATTTTTTTCATGCTGGATCCCCTCCAAGTTTTCCTTTTCTCACACTGTGCTGAGGCCCAGCACAGGATGCTGGGGCTGGGAATAGTCTGGTAAACGGATCATGAAGCCCACAGCACACACAGTGTGGGGCTTGGATGGTAAATTATGAAAAGATTGGGCTGTGTATGTAACCAATGGTTGTAGACCAGCTAGTGGGTGACGAGACGGTAGTTTACAAGTGTCTCAGAGGGAATAGAAACTGTTGGGAGAGTTGTCTCTGGATCTTCAAAGTGAATTTATGGAAAGAGATGAGAATGCAAAATTTAATTCAGAGACCTGGGGAGCTGGCAGTTGAGGAAAGAAGAACAAACTCCACCCAGAGTGAGGCTGGGAGACCCCAGAAAAGGTTTCCCAGGGTAGCTGTGTGATTAGGGACGAGAGGAAGGCCCGGGGTGTGGACGGTCACACCAGCTTCCAGGGCCATTTCATCTGTTAATTTCTCTGATCCTGCTACAAATATAGAATGAGTAGCCTGTCTGAGGGTTTACAATAACTCACTTCAAGGTTTTGCCAGAAAGTTATTTTTCTCAGGGTATATTTACTTCCCACAACAGAATATCTTTAGATGAGAATCAGGTCCAAAGGGGCAAATGGTGCTGGAAATAAATAGAGGTGGAGAGAGAACTGGGAAAGTTTTGTAAGTATGTATCAGAAGAACAGGCTAGCATGCCCTTTTTAGGATGGAGCTACAGAGCACGATCTGAATCATCACCCTGGCACTTTTGGTGATGCATTTTTAATCATTCTCTTAATTTTTTTAGATGAGAAAATACCTAAAACAAAGCCACATCTCCTTTAAAATCTGTTGCTGAGTTCTTTCTGATAATATAATTCTCCTTCTTCCAGATCTGCAATACCTCCCAATACCTTTTGAATTAAAGAAAACTATTAATCGTAATCTAGGATTCCCATTTCCTTCTTCCTTCTTCCCAAAATTTATTGCACACCATCAACTCACCCCCAGCTTGGTAAAATTAGTTATGATTTCCTGAATGAAGTCAGTCTTGCCATTAAATTTTCAAATCTGTTCTTCCTTTTGACTGGAATGTAATTCATCTAAATCAAGGGGTAGCCACATACATTCAGAATTGCTTTTCTCCAGGCTGTGTGTGCTTCAAGAACCAACCTCAGGGCTTCCCAGCCTTCAGTAAAATAAAATTGCGGTTAGAAAATTTATCTCAGTGGATTGTTTTCAATTTGGGGAACTTGCCTTCCACCAATGGTCCTACATAAATGTAGTCAGTATCTATGCCGCAGCCTGAATAAACACAGCTCTACAGCAGTAACCAACACAGTAGAGCAATTAACTTACATTTGGAGAGCCAGGCAAGCTTTATGAAGGAAGAGACGGTTAAGGTGACTTCTGAAGGAGAAGCAGCTAATTTGTAAAGGGATTAAATTTATGGCCAGAGAATGGGCTCTCTAAGCAAAAAGCCTGAAGGCAAAGCGAACACACGATGGACTCTCTCTGGACTCCCAGAGCTGAGTATTGTTGGAGCATGGCTTTCACGGAGACCTTATGGCTGGGGATCTGGGGATAAGGAGTGGGGGCGCAGATCATGAAGGGCCTACACACCATGCTAAAGAGTTGGACTCTACAAAGTGGGAAGTGAAGCTCTTCTCATGTCACTATGGAGATCCCCCATCTATCAGAAATGGCTTTTCATCAAAAGGACATCTTTTACCGTAACTGCTACTAATCTGGGATTTAAGTGCATCAAATATTTTCAAATAAATCAATACATTTCTCATGAGTGGCAAGGAATTCTTTCACACACTGTATAAGTATTCAGAGGAGAATTCAAGAGAAGCAGCTTAGGGCTGGGAAGCCTCAGAGTAATTGGTCAGGGCTAGGAAGGCCAGCTGGAGGAGCTGCAACCTGCAGAGAGCTCTACAGCATGGGTCCTGATACCCGCCACCTACCTGGCCTAGGTCTGTGCCACATCAAATGCCTTTCTCTGTACTAGAGTCACCTACCTACATTCCCCTGCAAGCAGTTTCCATTCTCCTGACCTAAAACGTCATTACTGGTTCACTGAAAGGAAGTAACACAATTCCTTGCAGAAACTGCAAAAAAAAGTTCTTATGGTTCTATTTCAGTATAAAGTCTCACACTTTTATCTGATGGTTTGTTTTATGGCTTCTGAATTTTAGATGACTTCAGAAAGGAAGCCAGTGAACTTTGAAAGGACATCATTTACATGTGTTTGCCATATCAGGTGGCACTTAACATATATAAATAGGGAGTTGTGGGGAAGAAAAACAAAGATTTCTAAAGTTTCTACAGGATTACTGTAGATTCTTTTTATTGCGGAGGAGGAAGGAGAAGGGTCAAGTGGAAAAATGATTATATGATTTAAAATATTTGTTAGAAGAATAACATAGCTTCCTGTTTGCATATCTCTTTTGGCATTTGTTGATATCTGTGTCTAGGTCTTGAGAGAGGCCAGTATATTTTAGACTTTTAAAAGTTCACTTGGATTTGAACTAGGAAGTAGGAGACTGCTAATTCCTAAATTTAACTTCTACTAAAAATTATGACATTAAAAACTTTGCTCATCTTTAACTATTTACCAGAAATCAAGTTAAATTGCTATTTTAGGAGAACTTAAGTTTGAGAAACATTTACAATAAAATGATTTTTGAAATAACTTTTAATGACACAAACACATCTAGATTAAATTTTTTCATAAATATATCCACTGATAAAGTGCTAGCAAAAATGGTATGACAGACTAAACTTGGAATATTCCA
Source organism: Hylobates moloch (assembly GCF_009828535.3). Classification (NCBI taxonomy): domain Eukaryota; kingdom Metazoa; phylum Chordata; class Mammalia; order Primates; family Hylobatidae; genus Hylobates; species Hylobates moloch. The sequence goes on along the minus strand of NW_026652297.1, from coordinate 35,242,693 downwards.
ATAGGATCCCAGCTTTGGTACTTTTTATAAATAGTACTAATAATGGTCTTTAAAGGGCTACAAAAAAGTAGTTTTACTGACAAAAGTTTGAAATTAAGTTTCTAAAGTTATTAATGTGATCAAATGCTTATTTTGAAAAATACGAAAGGTTAGGGAATGAATTAGTAGACCTAAGTAATGATTATCAATGGCTGGATAGTTTTAAGCACTAGAGAATCAGTATGACAGAATAAAGCGCAGAATGTTCTGGAAATCACATTTGGGTCTTTAACCCTCTTATGTTAACTGCTTAGCTCCCTTCTTTTCATCTCATCTTGCCCTACTTATATCTGCCTTTCTATAATTTTTCAAAAAATAAAGATGAGCAATAACCTGGGACTGTAGTGAAAGGAGAGAAGAAAATTGGTGTTATGTCTGAAATTAAGGCAAAATTTACATATATATAGACCTGAGTATTGTACTGAATAGCTGTGTAATCTTGGGGAAAACTACATATCTCCTTAAGCATCAGTTATCTATAAAATAAGAAAATAAAAATTTGGATATTCTGGTACATGGCTGTTGGCTGTGTACATTGGTATAATCTTCATACAGCACTGTTTGGCAAATATATGAAATATTTTTTAATTTAATGAAATATATTAACATAACCAAAAGACAAGTAAATAAACAAACATAAAAAGGAATGGGCAATTGGTAGATCCTGATAAAGGTAATCAATGGCTGTAAACATCACAAAATGAGAGACCACTAATCCTTATGTGCCTCTTGATTGAAGTACACACACTACTAGGTATTCTTGAAAGATAAAAAATATATATAAAAGACAACTACTAATTTGCAGATGATTTAGAAACAGAATCATGCTAAACAAAACCACAGAGATACTCTAGGAAATTATAGGACAATCAATCTGGGTTCCACAACAAATAAACTGGAAGCAAAAAAACAAGAGAGAATGAGAGGGAACATATTGAATGTTGATTCAAACAAACTTAAAACAATAAAACGTTATGCTAAAAATCCTTCAACTTTTATATATTTTGAAATTTTCTATAACAAAAAGTTAAAGTAAAAATGAGTAGACCATCATTAAAAATGGTAACACTGGAAAGCAAGATAATCTACTTTATAAAAGAGACTTTATAAAAGTCTCTTTTCTTGTCTAGCCACTTGGTTATTTGATTACTAACCCACTCAGCAGAAATTAACATGCTAATGCAGTTATGAGAACACAAAATGTGTCTATATTAAGTATAATGCAATTTATGCACTTTGCAAGAACCCAGAAATCAAGAAAAGAAAAAGCATCAAGGTTAGATTTATCTTTACAGTTACGATTTTAAGGAATTCTTTCCCTGTCATGTGCTCACCCTACAGTCCTGGCCTGCACACTCGATTTCTAGAGTAATCTTACTCAAATGATACTCTAAATGAAGCTGCTTACGCCTTGGACTATATTTGCAACATGCCATTATGTAGTACTCAACAGATTTTAAAGCATATTATCTCATTTTATTCCTACTATTACAGCTCAGTGAGGTAAAACAAAACAGGAAATTCATCATCATTATTACTTTTTTGGGGGGGGACACAGTTTCACTCTCTTGCCCAGGCTGGAGTGCAGTGGTACGATCTCAGCTCACTGCAACCTCCGCTTCTCGGGTTCAAGCAATTCTCGTGCCTCAGCCTCCCAAGTAGCAGGGATCACAGGCACGCACCACCATGCCCGGCTAATTTTTGTATTTTTAGTAGAGATGGGGTTTTGCCATGTTGGCCAGGCTGGTTTCAAACTCCTGACCTCAAGTGATCTGCCTGCCTCAGCCTCCCAAAGTGCTGGGATTACATCGTGAAGCACTGCACCCAGCCTAATTCATCATTATTTTAAAGAGAAACCATCAGCTGTGGAGGTTTTATTATTAATTTTGAGGGAGAGGAAAACAGAAAACAGAATCACCAGCTGCTTCTTCAACCAATGAGGAAAGTATCCACCTGAAAGCAAACTACACTAGTCAAGAAAGCATGATTCTTCTTATGTATACCTATCAATAAGGAAAACAAGAAATGGACAAATAACTGGAAAATACCATTCTCAAATTAAATGGTTAATAAGTGTATGACAAAAAACTTTATTAATAAACTATTAAAATGTCATGCCATTTTTGCCTGTCAGAAACATAAGTATTTATTTTTTAAAAAATCACCTAATTGAGAAATGACTGACACACAAAGAGCTGTACATAGTTAATGTCTACAACTTGATGAATTTGGAGATAAGTATATACCCATGAAACGCTCACTGCAATCAATATCATAAACATATCCATCATCTCCAAAAGGTTCCTCCTATCCTTTGTAAAAGTTATATAAAAATTAACATATATTGTTTAAATTGGCAAATTAAAAATTGTATATATTTGTGGTGTACAACATTACATGTGTGTGTTTGTGTTTTGAGAAAGGGTCTTGGTCCATTGCCCAGGCTGCAGTGCAGTGGCTCCATCATGGCTTACTGCAGTCTTGACCCGGGATCAAGCAATCTGCCCACCTTGGTGTCTCCAAATGTTGAGATCACTGGCATGATCCCCTCCACCCAGCCACATGGTTTTTTTGTTTGTTTGTTTGTTTGTTTGAGGTGGAGTTTCGTTCTTGTTGCCCAGGCTGGAATTTTTTTTTTTTTTTTTTAAATAGAGATGGGGTCTCACTATGTTGCCCAGGCTGGACTAGAACTCCTAGGCTCCAGGGATCTTCCTAACTCAACCTCCCAAGTAGCTGGGACTATAGGCCTGTGCCACTGGCCCTGACTCAATGTGACGTTTGGAATATGTGTACACTGTGGAATGGTTAAATCAAGCTAATTAACATAAGCATTACTTCACATACTTAGGTTTTTCTGATAAGAACACTTAAAATCGGCCGGGCGCGGTGGCTCACACCTGTAATCCCAGCACTTTGGGAGGCCGAGACGGGTGGATCATGAGGTCAGGAGATCGAGACCATCCTGGCTAACACGGTGAAACCCCGTCTCTACTAAAAATACAAAAAATTAGCCGGGCGCGGTGGCAGGTGCCTGTAGTCCCAGCTACTCGGGAGGCTGAGGCAGGAGAATGGCGTGAACCCGGGAGGCGGAGCTTGCAGTGAGCCGAGATTGCGCCAAAGCACTCCAGACTGGGCGACAGAGCGAGACTCCGCCTCAAAAAAAAAAAAAAAAAAAAAACACTTAAAATCTACTCTCAGCAATTTTCAAATATACAATACATTGTTATTAACTGCAGTCACCATAATGTACAATAGATATCTTGAGCTTATTTCTCCTAACTGAAAATTTGTTTCTTTTGACCAACATTTCTCCAATCCCCATTCTATCTTCTTTATTTATTATGATTTTGGAGGATGTGGTAAGAATACAACCTAAGATTTACCCTCTTAACAAATATCTGTACTCCCATGTTCACTGTAACATTATTTACAAAAGACAAGACATGGAAGCAATCTAAATGGCAAATGACAAAGAAAATGTGGTGTATACATGAATTGGAATATTACCCGGCCTAAAAAAGGCGGGTAGAGGAGAGGATCCTACCGTTTGCAACAACATGGATGAACATGGAGGACATTATGCCCACATTATACTCATATAATTTAGATTACTCACAATTATATGAGTAATCGAAAATAATTTTATATGATAATAACCCTAACTGAGGGAGAGAAGCAGGGAAATAAGCATTCCCATACCAAGAGCCTACTACGTTTCAATCTTTCTGCCAGGCACCATCTTTGTTGACAAAGTTCATCCATTCTTCATAAACAAACAATGAAAAAGTCAACTAAATTCAACCTCAGATTCAAGTGTGTCCAGTCCTTTTGGGGAAAACGTCAATAAACCCAAACCAATCATGACAGAATGACAGAACCATACTGTCTTGGTCCTAGAAAACCACTAAATATTCAACAGTATTAAGAAACAACTAAAGGGCTTATTCAAACAAAGAGAAAATGTTAAACAAACCCACCCGTATCACTGTCTTCCTGTCTATACATTCCATTTCAGGGACCAAGGTCAGGTGTTAAAACAAGCAGAGAAGACATGTTCCAGGAATACTCCATCAATGGCACCCTACTATAAAGCTAACATTTTGAACTAATCTAAATATTTAACTTTCTGCCCCTTCTGCTTATTTTAAAGCATCTAGTCAATATCAGTGCTCAGTCTGTTTTATGTTTATTTTACGTGCAAAGGCACACTTTTTACAAGATAAATTTCTTTTCTTGTTGATGAACATTCTGGCTATTACATGTCCCACCTTTCCACTTTTAGCTTAATTTCATGTTCTGCTGACAAAGCCTTACAATTGGGAAGAAAATAACAATGCATAGCCACTAGTAATCCCAGTGTTCTACTGTAGTTCCTAATCAAAGAATCTTAGTAATTAAAAAAAAAAAATCTATTTCTGTTCTAAAAATTTTATCCTCACAAAGCTGTAAAAGTGGGTTTTTCTGTGGATGTTCATCTCACTATGTTGCCCAGGCTAGACTAGAACTCCTAGATTCCAGGGATCTTCCTACCTCAACCTCCTTTTCTGTGGATAAAGGAGTTGCTTTAACCAGATAAACAGCCAAAGAAATGCATTATACTCTAACAGTGATAGGTCATATTGGGCACCTAGGGAAGCACCTCTAATGGTTCTGAACCATTAGGAAGTGAGACCCCATCATTCCCACAAATGATGGACATTCCAAAACTCAGTCCACTGAGGCAGTCCTGGTATTTCCTTCTATCAAAAAGATACTGTCCCTTCCCTGCCCCTGGGCATCAGAAAGAATAATGACTGCGGTATACTGAAACCCTTGAAGATATACTAAAAAACACGCGTTCATGATGATACTCAAATGTAGGGAAAGGGGGAACAATAACAACAACGATGCAACAAACAACCCCCCACAAAACAGTGATCACCAATGGAGATTACCAGGCACCAATGTCTTAGGCGGAAAATTTGCACTAAAAGAAAAAGAATTAAGCATTTGTCCTACTTTTTTGGATGACCTGTATTTCAGGGTAAACAACCAATTAGAAAAATCAACATTTTTCAGTCACTAATGACGTAATGAGGAAAAGATCAATACACGAAGTCATTAAAATGAAGGTGATAGGGACCTTACAATGTAGGCTTGAATCCACAAACCCCTCTTAGTTTACACGAAGCATGGAATAGCCCCCAAATTACTTATTTTATAAAGGGATGTCATATAAAGTACACAGTATGGCCTATGATGTATTCATACCCCAAAATGGCAAGGCTAAATTTAACCAAACCTTGCAAATCTAATCAAGCTTTTATATTTACAGTAAATAGAGGGGACACAAGAACAAGCAAAAGGACACCTAAAAGAAGAAAACAGACAAATCCAGAGGAGACTCTTTTCCCAGGAAGGCTGGCACTTTTTTCAATAATCCAATGGCATAAAAAAGAGAGATCCGGCCAGGCGCGGTGGCTCACGCCTGTAATCCTGGCACTTTGGGAGTCCGAGGCGGGCGGATCACAAGGTCAGGAGATCGAGACCATGGTGAAACCCCATCTCTACTAAAAATACAAAAAATAAAAATAAAAATATTAGCCGGGCGCAGTGGCGGGCACCTGTAGTCCCAGCTACTCAGGAGGCTGAGGCAGGAGAATGGCGTGAACCCGGGAGGCGGAGCTTGCAGTGAGCCGAGATCGCACCACTGCACTCCAGCCTGGGCAACACAGTGAGACTCTGTCTCCAAAAAAAAAAAAAAAAGATCCTCCCACGTAGGGTGAGAGAAAGTGCTCTAGATTAAAAGGCACTTAAAAGACATAACTAATGCAATAATATATTGACTGACCAATTCAATTGTAAAAAGACAACTGAGGAGGAGGAGAAAGAAGCAATCAAAAAGTTGTGGCTAAATCTTGGTAACTGTCAAACATGAATGATTCGTTTTTGGGACTGGTCATACTATTCCCTCTATATTTTGGTATATTTACCAGTATGAGAGGGAAAGAGAGAATTAGACATGTACCCTCCAAGCAGATAAAACCCAAGCCACAGAAAACACCGATCTCTTATGTATTGTGGCTTTAAAAACAGGTTTCTTTGTAAATCTGCCAAGAAGATACTGATTCCATGAGACAGGAGTCCTAAGATGTATGTGATTTAACAGAGAAACGTTCATTAGCAGTGTTTCTTTTGCAAACATGCCCCTCCTCCTTCCTCAAAGCCACAAGGGAGAGACTTCTTAATAAAATTTTTCCTTTCCAACTAAATTCAGGCTTTTGGGTGGGGGACACTAGCAATATCACCTGAAAAACATCATTTCCTGCTCAGGGTGTGAAGTGTAATCAGCATTCCACTTACTCTCTGTTCCATCTATCAAGTGAAGGTAATACTGGCTTACACTGAGGTCAGGAGGGGTTAACAATCAGGTATGCATGTGCCTGTATTTGGCATGTGGTGGGGGTTCAATTAAATGACAGCTAAAAATCATACTCCTTTTCAGAAAAAAAAAAAAAAAAAAAAAAAAGTCATGCTTGGCCGGGCTTGGTGGCTCACACCTGTAATCCCAGAACTTTGGGAGGCTGAGGTGGGTGGATCACTGGAGGTCAGGAGTTCAAGACCAGCCTGGCCAACATGGTGAAACCCCATCTTTACTAAAAATACAAAAAAATTAGCTGGGCGTGGTGACGCACACCTGTAATCCCAGCTACTCGGGAGGCTGAGGCATTAGAAGTGCTTGAACCCAGGAGGTGGAGGTTGCAGTGAGCTGAGATCATGCCACTGTACTCCAGCCTAAGAGACAGAGCAAGACTCTGTCTCTAAATAAATAAATCAATGAATGAATGAAAAAGTCATACTCCTAGCTAACTGCCTACAACCTCAAGGTCCTGGGTTCTACCACAACCACGTGGGAATGGAAAAACATCAGATGAAATTGCAACTCAGCCAACACACTTATTTCAGTCATGTGGGACCATAAGCAGGATCCAGTTAACCTGTGCCTGGAATTCTGCCCTACAGAATGTGTAACATAGTAAATGTAAGTCGTAAACAAAACAAAGATAAAACACAAGAAACCTCTCCATACTCCTTTATCAGAGTTTGCCTATTCCATACATGCTACTTCTGAGATGACTAAAGTAGCACGCTGGTAAGATGTGTTCTGTGAATCCTGAAAAGTTTCCTCCTATTCACCGAACAAATGGTATCTAGGTTTCCTAAATGCGGCACAATATCCCTGCCCAGTGCTGCTGCTGTTTCCTTCTGGGCATCTCTTCAGCTGCACTGGATCATGAGCTCCAGAGCTCTTTTGTGATTTCTTCCTCCCTACACTTTCAGTTTTTGATCCTCACACTGGCCACCCCTTCAGTCTGTTGATCTGTTTCCACAATTTCTACTTAACTGAAATCTTTCTCATGTTCAGCTAAAAGAGGAAGACCACCAGGTTTTTCCCATTCACTGAATAATGATCGGCTTCATCAGTTGCACAAGCATTGTCTATAACTTCAACTGAACACTTGCTCTACCTTACACGGCAGCTCCTTACAGGCCTGTCTCCTCTACTATGTGTAAACACTCCAAGAGCAGAACTGTACCTTATTCGGCTTTTTAATCTTTCACCTCCCCTCAAATGTTTGCTAAACTCAAGTGAGAAAATTAGAACAGGAACTCACCATAATTTCCTGCACAGAACTGTTAATGTTTGACCAGTTTGATCTCCTTGACCTTCTGAGGGCTATTTAATTAAAAGACAGAAAGACACCCCTCCACCTTCAGCCACTAATTAAACTATTTTGTTTAAGTAGAGATACTGCTGCTCCTCCATTGTATCTCAGTATAGCTAGGATCCTAGTGGCTACACCAAGTGCAGAATGAAAAGAAGGACAAGGGACCTGAGTTTGCACAGATTACATTATACTTACCCAGAGATTTAACTCTCCAAGCAACCATCATTTCTGCCAGTGTTTTCCCAAATGAAAAGAGCTTTGGTTACATGGTATTTCACTGTATGGATCAGCTATACACGCACGCGCGTGCACACACACACACACACACACACACACACAAAGATGGGGTCTTGGCCTATATATCTATTGATAAACAAAAGAAATAAGGTCTAGAGCTGAGAATGAAAGCAGGTATCAGAGCAGGCTGTAATGTCAAGTCCCATTCATACAATATCTATGTGTATATTTGTATAGCTATTCATCCAAAATGTTAAAATACTTATCTCTGGGTGGGTAACATAATTTTCAGCATTCAATTTTTAAAACATACAGATTTAAATAAGTTATATTATTAAAAAAATCAATTCACATGAGGAAAACTCGTGTGTGTCTGTGTGTGTGTGTATTTAGAGATGGAGTCATGCTATGTTGGACAGGCTGGAGTGCAGACACACTATAGCCTTAGATTCCCGGGCTCAACTGCTTCTCCTGCTTCAGCCTCCTGAGTAGCTGGGACTACAGGCGCATGCCACTGTACCTGGTTTTATATATACGTATTATAAAAACTATGTTTTTGGAATGCCTTAAATCTTTGTATTTAAAAAATTTTGTAAATGCCTTACATCTTTGTATTAAAAATTTTGTTTAATTTCCACATTTCTTGAAATAAGCTTGTACCGCATTTGGAACTGGTATTGTGGTGGGAGAGAATTGGGCATTTGTGAAAGATATTTGGGTAGAGTCTCCCAAGGAGGTACTTTAAGAATGAATGGTTGGTATGTTATCCAGCTCCTCATACAACCAGTTACTCGTGGGTTAGTCACTACAGAATACACAGCAGAAATAAAAGACCCATTTTAAAGGAGAGGCTGGCACAAAAGCTTGCAGGTGTTTTTTCTTTTTTGAGATACAGTTTCACTCACTCTGTCCCCCAGGCTGGAGTACAGTGGCACGATCTCAGCTCACTGCAACCTCTCCCTCCTGGGTTCAGGCAATTCTCCTGCCTCAGATTCCTGAGGAGCTGGAATTACAGGCGCCCCACCCACCACCATAGCCGGCTAATTTTTGTATTCTTAGTAATGATGGGGTTTCACCATGTTGGCCAGGCTGGTCTCGAACTACTGACCTCAAGTAATCCGCCCTCTCGGCCTCCCAAAGTGCTGCAATTACAGGTGTGAGCCACTGTGCCTGGCCAAAAAAATGTTAAATGATTAGGACCAGAAGTTTTTAAACTTTGGTTTTAGGACACCTTTACACACGTAAAAATGATCAAGCCTAAAAGAACTTTTGTGTGGTTTTTTACCATATTATAAACTTTTGAAGTTAAAAAAGGTAAGTGGCCAGGTATGGTGCCTCAGGCTTATAATGGCAATACTTTGGGAGGCTGAGGTGGGAGCCTCAGCTTTGGGAGCTGAGGTGGGAGGCTGAGGTAGATTACTTGAACTCAAGACCAGCCTGGGCAACAAAGCGAGGCCCCGTCTCTACAAAAAACTAGAAAATTAGACAGGCAAGGTGGTGCGTGCCTGTAGTACCAGCTACTCAGGAGGCTGAGGCAGGAGGATCACTTAAGCCCAGGAGTTGGAGGCTGCAGTGAGCTGTGATGGCATCACTGCACTCCAGCCTGAAGAACAAAGTAAGACCCCCATCTCTTAAAAAACAAAAAAAGTTTATTAATTCATGTTTTTAAAAATAAGATATTTTACCTATTACTACAAATAAGATATTTTAATGAAATCTACATATTTAGAAAAAAAAGATAAAACTTTAGTTGTACATATTTGCAAATCTCTTTAGTATCTAGTTTAATAGAAGACAACTGGTTTCTTATATCTGCCTCAAATTAAATCTATTGTAACATATTGTATTGGCTCCAGTATATGAAAAAAATACAGTCTCACAGAGATATGCATCTAGCTGGTCAAAGGAGTAATATTTCAATACCCTTTACAGGTAACTGGATATTCTTCTCTGCTATTACACCAACACTTATTAAGGGGTGGTTATTAAAGATGTCTTGGATTATGGAATCTGAAACCTTATCAATGAGCTTTCCTATTATGTTCCATTAAAATCCATTGTCCTGGCCTGGTGTGGTGGCTCACACCTGCTGTCCCAGCACTTTGGGAGGCTAAGACAGGAGGATGGCTTGACCCCAGGAGCTTGATACTAGCCTGGGCAACAAAGCAAGACCCCATCTGTACAAAATGTTAAAAAATTAGCTGAGTCTGGAGGCACACACCCGTAGTCCCAGCTACCCTGGAGGCTGAGGAGAGAGGATCGTTTGACCCTGGGAGGAGTTTGAGGCTATGATCGAACCACTGGGCAACAGAGTGAGACATGGTCTCTAATAAAAAGTAAAAACTAAAAAAAATTTTAAAAAATCCATTGTTCCATTTCATACGGACATTTACCCATGCATGATTTTGGAATATAATACATTGGTCATTTGGAAGATAATGGTTCAATGAGTTATGTGGATCTTCTAAATGTTGACTCATTTCATTGTGCAATTTAAAAATTCATTAATATGGCCAGGAGTGGTGGTTCACACCTGTAATCCCAGCACTATGGGAGGCCAAGGTGGGTGGATCACTTGAGGTCAGGAGTTTGAGACCAGCATGGCCAACATGGAGAAACCCCGCCTATACATTAAAAAAAAAAAAAGCCCGGCATGGTGGCTCGCACCCGCAGTCCCAGCTACTGGGAAAGCTGAGATGGAGGTTGCAGTGAGCCGAGATCAAGCCACTGAACTCTCGCCTGGGTGACAGAGTGACACTCAATCTCAATTAAAAAAGAAAAACTCATTAACATCACCACCAATCTGTTGGGAAGCTGTCAAAATCATGGTGGTAAAGTTTTCAAAAATTCTAATTTTTGCCTTAAAGCTAGAATTTTATTATTTGGAAGAAAAACTGTCATTTTCCGTGGAGTGACAGGCACATCTCACAATTTTTCAAGAAAATGTCAGCCAAAATCCAAGTCTGAATAACCATAGTTTATGAGTGTCAAGTAAAAATGGATTAAAGGAAGCAGCCATTTACTTCATACCTTCAACAACTACAGAACAGCTTTATGTACACTCCCCATTCTGTCACACTTAATCATAAAACGACTTGCACTGAAGAGCTGAGGTGAAATAACATTAATTTTTACCTGTTTATCAAAAACATTCTTAGGGAAAATTGGCTTTTTTCTTAAAGTGTGCAGGAGTGAAGATGCACACTTTACTGCTGCACACTTTTTACTAATGCTCACATTGGTAAATGATTACTAATGTATTTTGGTGCCACTGTCTTGATATGCTTTAAGGTGCCAGTAGTTATGTCCACTACTACACGAGAAAGGCAAACTATTTTTGTGAAAATAATATAGGCCTCATGTACTCCCTTAAGGAATCTCAGAGACCAACAAGGGGTGCATGGGCCATGCTTTTGAGAACTGCCATACTGTAAAAGAAAAGATCGTTCTTTGAGGATTACAAAAGGGAAGTAAAAGGGAGCCTGCATCAACAATGTAAGAAACACCTTCCTTCACAATAAGCAAGTGAGGTGAGCAATGGTCTTCAAATAATTAAGTTTGTATTTCTTTTGGATTGTCCCAGTAAATCAACTCCCTTTACTCTTTCATCTCTAAGAATATAATGAATAATTGGAGTTTATAAAACAAAAGTTGGGGCAATCATTTGCATTACAATAGAATTCTGTGATATCCAAGGAGATTCGAGTCCCTGATTGATTGACTGATTGATTGATTGATTTTGAGATGGAGTCTCGCTCTGTTGCCCAGGCTGGAGTGCAGTGGCGTGATCTCGGCTCACTGAAAGCTCCGCCTCTGGGTTCACATCATTCTCCTGCCTCAGCCTCCCAAGTAGCTGGGACCACAGGCGCCTGCCACCACTCCCGGCTAATTTTTTGTATTTTTAGTAGAGACGGGGTTTCACCGTGTTAGCCAGGATGGTCTCGATCTCCTGACCTCATGATCTACCTGCCTCGGCCTCCCAAAGTGCTGGGATTTCAGGCATGAGCTACCGCGCCCAGCCCCTGAGTTCTTGTTATTTGTTTACAGCTGTTCAATGATTTAATAAAGAAACAGAAATTCAGCTGGGTGCTGTGGCTCGGATGCCACAGTCTGAAGTCTTTCTCCTCTGTGTCTCACTTCCTGGCCTCTTTCTTTTGCTATCACCCGATGGCTCTGACTGCCCCAAGACTCTGCATTACTTTCTCCCTACAACCTCTTCTTCACGCTGAGACTCCTATCCCTCACCAGCAAAGACTGGAGGCAAGAAAAAGGGGTGAAATAATGACGGGTGCCCTCACTACCACCTCTTCCCAAAATCTCAGGGTGGGGTGGGTGGGAAGGCTGCCTTTCTAAGTGTACCTCCAAATGTACCCACCCAGTAGCATTTCGGGTGATATCAAGAAGAAACTTCAGGGCAGGCCCCTTCCCCTTTTTATTTACCACTAACTGAACTCCTCCATCTACACAGAAGAGATCGTATGGAGTTCTGCTCTTATGCCTGTCTCTTCAACACAGTTTCCTAGAGCTTAAGGAGGCAGTCTTGATGAAATCTACCTGGATAGAAAGGTGTTCACGGTGAGAATTTGTGTAAGTATAGTATGGTCAGTGGCCAGGTGCAGTGGCTCTTGCCTGTAATCTCAGCACTTTGGGAGGCCTAGCGAGAAGGCCCAGAAGTTAGCGACATAGCGAGATCCCGTCTCTACAAATTTTTTTTTTTTAAACTAGCCAGAAGGCTGAGGCAGGAGGATCACTCGGGCTTCAGCCCAGGAGTTGGAGACTGAAGTGATGACATATGACTGTATGATTGCACCACTGTACTCCAGCCTGGGTCAAAGAGCAAGACCTAACCTCAAAAACAACAACAACAAAAACCCAAACAACAAAAAAAACAATGCTCTGGATACATAGTCCTGGATGGAAAGGGGTCCATGAGGTGAGAACTCATGTTAAGAATAGTATGGCCATGTTTTATCTAAACTAAATCAAACCAAAAAACCTGCCATATGCTGTATTTTTATATAGTATGTATAAATGCATAGATATATATGTATAAAATAAACAAAAACAAAAAAGCATACACAAACAAATAAGTAAACAAAAATAAAAAATAATCGAAAAGGAAATACATGAAGAAACGCCAGGCAAGGTGGTATGGTATGTGCTTGTACTCCCAGCTACTGGTGAGGCTGAGGCATGAGGATTGCTTGAACCCAGGACTTTTAGGCCAGCATGGGTGACATAGCAAGGCCCAATCTCCAAAAACAGAGAGAGAGACTGACTGACTTGAGGCATGTTCTCTTAACATGGACTGAAAATCTTATCTCCCTGAATAACCAACCCAGTATCATGTAAGACAATCTATGTTAGTTTTAGTTTTCCCAGAGAGAACAAAGTACACCAAAACTAAATATAAACGATCTGGTGGTTTAGCTTCAGCTAACATTTTACAGTTAATGCCCCTTGGCCATCAAATTTGATGCTACTGAATTATACTGAAGCCTGATTTTTTTTTGAGACAGAGTCTCACTCTGTTGCCCAGGCTGGAGAGCAATGGTGTGATCTCAGCTCACTGCAACCTCTGCCTCCCAGGTTCAAGCAATTCTCATACTTCAGCCTCCTGAGTAGCTGGGATTACAGGTGCACACCACCATGCCCAGCTAATTTTTTTTTTGTGTATATATATATATATATATTTTTTTTTTTTTTTTTTTTTTTAAAGAGACAGGGTTTCGCCATGTTGCCCACGTTGATCTCGAACTCCTGAGCTCAGGCAACCCGCCTGCCTTGGCCTCCCAAAGTGCTAGGATTACAGGAATGATCCACCAAGCCCAGTCTGAAGCTTGATTTTTTGTTTTATTTTGAGGCAGAGTCTCGCTCTGTCACCCAGGCTGGGGTGCAGTGGCACCATCTCAGCTCACTGCAACCTCTGCCTCCTGGGTTCAAATGATTCTCCGCCTCAGCCTCCGGAGTAGCTGAGATTACAGGTGAGCGCTGCCACGCCTAGTTAATTTTTGTATTTTTAGTAGAGGCAGGGGGTTTCACCATGTTGGCCAGGGTGGTCTCAAACTCCTGACCTCCTGATCACCTGAGATCACCTCGGCCTCCCAAAGTGCTGGGATTACAGGTGTGAGCCACCACGCCCGGCCTTGACTTTTTTCAGTAAGTAGCTGACCAGCCCTGAAATCCTTACTTTATATAATACGTCTTTAGTAAGTGCATTTTCAAAGGTCTGAGTGAGTTTAAAGCCCCTTCTAAGGAATTATCTTCGAAAGAACTATAGCTGTCAGCACCCATGTGCTACTTCAAAAAGAAGTGAGTCATGGCTCACACCTGTAATCCCAGAACTTTGGGAGGCCAAGGCAGGTGGATTGCTTGAGCCCAGGAGACCAGCCTGGCCAATGTGGTGAAACCCCATCTCTACAAAAAATAAAGATTTAGCTGGGTGTGGTGGCACGCACCTGTAGTCCCAGTTATTTGGAAGGCTGAAGTGGAAGGATTACTTGAGAGGAGGTCAAGGCTGCAGGGAGCCATGATTGTGCCACTGAACTCCTGCCTGGGAGACAGAGCCAAACCCTGCCAATCAATCAAGAAATGGACCGTAAGGTAGGCAATGTTGAAGGGCAGGAGGGGGAGCACGTCGGGAGGTAAATAATAAAAACATAACTGGAAAAAAAAAAAAAGGCAGTGTGGTGATGTGAGACTAGCAATGAGTTTTAGAGCCAAGCAGGCCTTAAAATGAGCTGTGACTTTGGGAAAGTTACTCAAACTCTTGAGTTTCAGACTCCTTAGGGGTAAAATAGGTATTTTACATATAATTCTTAAGGAAACAGAGTAGTTGCTCAATAAACATTTCCTTTCTTCCCATCCATTAAATAAAGGCCTATGAATCATTCAATCAAATGCCAGAATTCAAGCAGCTCAGGAGCTGGTTTGGGTTTACTTGAGACATCAGAGAGTTAAGAGAGACTTCTCTCTGCCACTATTCCTCTTGCTCTGATTCTAGCAAGCGTATCTGTGCCACATGAATACACAGTGCTCTACAGCAACGGCAGCAGAGACTGAGGTGATGTTTTGTGACAGCCCAGGTATTATTTTCGGCCCTACTGAGCCACTTAGTCTCACTTGCAGCAAAACGTTGTTCTAAAGATAAAGGGGTAAGTTAAATGATTTCAAAATGCAAAATGCAGAAAGAGATACATTTTATTACGTGCATATTAAAAGGTGTGTAAGGATAAGCACCAAAGTGTTAATAGTGACTGTCTCTGGGTAGTAGAATTTAGTGACTTTTATTTTTTGCTGGACTGCCTGAAAATTTTTCTTCTGAGAAGCATGTAGGATTTTGGTTATCAGAAAAAAATGAAATAGAAAGTCTTGCCTTCAGAACACCTGCAACTTTTAGTCATTCCCTTGTGTCCCTTCCTTCTGCCCAGATTGATTAGGTATTCCTCCTGCCCAGTCAGTCTTCATAAACAATGCCGCTGGAGAGCAGGCGTGAAACTGACAAGACATCTGCCAGTCTTTCTAATTGTGCATGCCACGCACTGCTGCCTTGGAAAAAAATGCAGGCACCAGGGCTCTGTTCCATGCGACACAGGAAGCTTTAGATAGGCCCTGGATGACCTCGTCCCGCAGAGATGAATATTAAGAGATTTCCTATTTGCTCAGTGTTGTCTCTGGGAGGGAATGTGTGAGATACTTTACAGGCTCTCCTGAACCTTCACAGGGTCTCTTCAGACATGAGACAGAGAACTCACTTCCAGTTAGCGTAGGTTGTTACTTGTTAAATGGGAACTTCCAGGGACGTGGCAGGTAAACAAGGAAGTAATCTGATTAGTCACCAAAACGTTATGTGCTGATCAGGTATCTAAGAGTACTAATTTAACAGAGCAAGCTTTTGTCTGAGAGGGAAGGGAGGAGGGAAGAAAGGTGCAGGGGCAAAGGAGAAGAATATGAAAGTAGGAAGGAGAATTTAACTTTAAAAATTACTTGATTTATCAGTGACTCTCAACTGTGCATCAAAACTACCCAAAGAGCTTTTAAAAGCTTAGAGGGGAGGAAAATAAGAACAATTAATATTTTTAAAAAACACAGAGCCTACATCCTAGCCCAGACCTGCAGAACCAGACTCCTTGGAGCTGGAGTACAGGAATCTTCATTACTGCAGAGTTCTGGAGCCTTTTGATATCTGCTTCATAAAAACTGAATCGAAAGGACAGGATCTGTCTAAACTGCGTAAAGGCTCTATTAAGTGTTGAATCCCTCCACCTTTAAGGGCACTATTATAATAAGGTATATTGCAAAGAGTATAAACTCATCGAGAACATTTATGCAATTAATTTCATATGTATTATGACAAACTAACCAAATGAGCCATCTTAAATATGTGCATTTTATCACATCCCAATCAGACCTCAGTAACACTGTAAGTTTAAAACGTACTTTGAAGGGCACCTCTCTCCACACTTGCTGGGAATAAGAAAATTATGATCAATTGAAAAAACATAAAAATAAAACTATGGTATGTTACCAAAAAAAAGTCCATTACGTATTTCTAGATGTGAGATGCTGAGTATACAAACGCAGAAAAACTATAGGTCTTTTAATTATGAGGGACAAAAGGCACCTGAATGTACCCATTTTTACACATGCACACTAACAGTCACTGCGTACTGACTCTGTGGCCCTAATTATTGCCGTTGTGTAGCTGAGAAAACTGAGACACAGAGAGGTTAGGTAACTAAACCAAACTTACAAAACTAGTAAATGACAGAAAGTCTAGAATTTAAGTCTAGGCTCTATCACTTGATGTATTGTATTGCTAGGGCTGCCATAGTGAATACCACAGAGTGAGTGGCTTAAACAACAAATATTTATTTCCTCACAGTTCTAGAGGCCAGTCTAGAGGTGTCTGTAGGGTTGGTTTCTCCTGAGGTCTCTCTCTCCTTGGCTTGCAGATGGCTGCTTTGTCCTCTGTCCTCACACGGCCCTTCCTCCGTGTGTATACATACCTGGTGTCTCTTTTTCTTCTTATATGGATAGCAATCACAATGGATTAGGGCTCCACCCCTAAGGGCCCCATTTGAACTTAACCATCTCTTTAAAAATCTTATCTCCAAATATGGTTACATTTTGAGGTACTAGGAACAGAGACTTCATCATATGAATTCTGGGGGACACTATTCAGCCATCACACTTACTGACAGTGTTACCTCAGGAAAGTTACTAGACTTTCCCAGGCCTCAGTTTCTTCAACTGGAAAATAAGTGCTATTGAGAATCAAATGAGATAATTCACATAAAAATGCTTAGGAGAGCATCAGGCACACAGCATCATCACTTTACAGACGAGAAAAATAAAAATCAGTAACAGTGACTTACTCTTTCTTCATCTCCAAAGCAGAGTTCTTATTATAGAATACTACATTCCTGTACAACCTAATGCACAATCTAAGAGAATTTAATGTAATTTATAATTTTTCCTCCTCTCTTAACTCCCGCTCACAGTTCTTTTCCAACTTTATTACATGCAAGAAAGAGAAAGAAAAGCTCAAATTAATGATCAATTCTATTAATTTAGGCAGGTAGATATACTACCTATCTAAAAATTTAGGCAGGTAGATACATTATTTTCTTGAAATTGTATGTCAATTTCACTCATCCTTTCTCCTAACTTGCAAAGACAATTGGCTACACTCAAACTGTGATGACAACTCAGAAGATCAATATCTGCTGTAACTATTAGGAAAGAAAGGCAACCTAATGCTTTTTATTAACAAATTATTATTGTACTTTACATTTGCCTAGTACTTTACATACACTGTTATCTATTTAATCCTCAGCCCAATCCTGGGATATTGTTTTATTTACCTCTCCTAACAATCAGAAAGTATTATTCCTATTTTATAGCTGAGAGAATAGGAGCACCACTAAGTTAAAAAATTTTTTTCTCTTAAAGGTCACAAAGCTTGTCAATAATTGGCAGAATTATTGACAGGATTCTCAGTGACGTCTTCTAGCCTGAAGCCAAAGTTCTCCACAGCAGGCCACCATCTACCCAGCTAAGTTGCAACACCTGGTTTTCTCACTCTTCATCCCTGGCACAAATACAGCAGGTGCTCAGCAAATATGGCAGTCTGATTCGGGGGCAATCTCAACTAAGCTGCAGAATCTCTTATATGTCCTTCATATGGGGCCAAGTTTTTCTGACAACTCTGACCACCATCACCTCCCGGAATGACAGCTCTTTTAAGGCAGCAACCAATTTCCTTCTTCTCCAGAGTCTAGCACACTGGGTGCTCGTTTAAGTTCATTAAGTTCATATATTTATGGAGAATTGAGAGTTCAAGTGTATGTGTGTTGTATAATCAAACCACAGAACATTCTTCCCTTAGTGATGGCAACGAGTGCTTTTCAGCCACTACCATATAAAAACATTAACCAAAAGAAACATTTATAAAAAACCTCTATGGCCTACAACAAAGACTAGCCTTCAGGGCCTTTCCAATCCTCAAATTCTCCAATTCCATTATAGTCTACACCTGATAAGCAGTTAAACTGACCACCTTGAGTACCAATTCTGAGTACAATGCAAGCGGGTTTGTCCATGTAGACCCAATACAGTGTTTTAGTCTTGCCGTATGCTTCCAGGTAAGCAAGTTGTATGTGACGGGCAAGTTCACAGTTCCCAGAGGGAATGGCAATGGATAATAAGGTTGAGCTGAGCCATAGTGGACTTGCTCTCCTCAAGACGCTGTGTCGTAAAAATGAGCTATATTAAGATAAATCATGCTGACTTTTATTTTCCTCAAGAATACACTGCTGGCTGCTTGGATTTTTTTTTTTTTAAACTTCAAATTTGTGTTGCTGTGAACAGCTGGGCAAGTTTTTACCCTGTCATGGAAACTATCTGGCCATTTTTGCACTGTTCTGTATGCTGGGAAGGGAGGTGAGCAGAGCTTGCCAGAAAAGCGTTCTAAGCTCGGTTTCTATGCTCTCCTCTAACTTCAGGGACTTGTGAATGTCCAGTTAGTTCCTATTTGTTGCTTTTGTATATAGCATGTCGTAACCTGGCTACAACCTTCCTGGCTACCTATTTCACAGGGCTGTTGTAGGAAATTCAGAAAAAGTTTTGTGGTCCTGTTAAAAAGAGCATTCAGCAAAGAACTGAAAATGTAAAGTTAAGTATCAGCAGCATTACATTCTCTGCCTGAATTAATCTTTTCAAAGATCTTTGAGATCTGAGGCTGGCAAATTCACTAAAAAGGCAAAGAATTACTTTAAGTTATTTTTACTATATCAGGCATCCTAAAAATACTCTTTTTTGATGCCTTGATCAAGAGAGAAGAAATTTCAGAGAGAAGAGGCATACAAATGCATCTATAGTTCTACAAGTAGCCCAATTTCAGTATCAATTTATCCACTCACTATAATAAATATTAAATATATACAATATACAAAGTATTAAGCTAGATACTATAAGGATGAAGAATTATGTAAAGGATGTTCCTATATCCTCCTGTACTACAAGTACACTGTAAGATGTAACTTTTGTTTAGATTTCCTTCCCAAATAAGCAAAAGTTTCTAGTTTCCCTGGGACAAAGAAGGTGAAAGAACAAAATAATTTTTTTTATCTATTATGACTTTCTGGATTCATAGAAACATTTATTTTAGAACATTCAGGGACACTTATCTATTAGTTTCTACTGATGAGTAGCAAGAGTGACTGAACTACAGAATGGCTGTGACTTCCAAAGATAACCTGATGAACTCTGACTTGCACATGACATGGGGGGAGCAAGGAATCCACGTGTCCTTCAATTTCAATAAGAAGAGTTAAAATGTATTATCGAAGGAAGATCACAGTCGTGTGGTTTAGAAAGCAGACAGGACAGAAACGACAGGACAGAAATATTCCAAATAACTTGGAATCCAAGTCTTTTGGGTTTCCTTGAATGCCCTGCCATATTAAATCACATATGGCTCTGCAATGAAAGGAAAAGTTAAGGCCTGTCTCATGCCCCACTTCTGCCACTGACTGAGCTTGAGAAAGCAAATTCAATCTTTTAAAGTTATTCAGTGAAAGGCAGAAATGGAGTCTGGACATATAATGAAATAAGCTTATTAATGTGGGGTAGAAGACGTCTTGAGCAATTAGCCAGTGTCCTTATCCAATTAAGTTGGAAAAGAAAGCCCCAAATTTCCTTAAAGTTTTACTGGTATTAGTTTGCTAGACTGACTGTTCCAATATATAAATTCTTTGTATGTATTTACTTTTCCCCCTAGAGTTATGGCTAAACTGAATAGAACCAAATTCCTAAGATCTGCTTCTTTCACTTTTAATATCCTATTTTTCCAAAGCCACCGAGCTGATGTCCTTCAACAAATGGATTAAAGTAAATGCTGAGAACCAGCTCTTGTGTCTGAGCAGGGGGGAATGAAGGGTTTATACCCAAGGCAACTAGGGGCATACTCATGATGGTCAATATAACATTAAAGAAATCTGTAGTACATCAAATGAAATTCTGAAGTTATGGTTCTATTCAAGCTGAACCATCTTTTGGGACAGCCAATCGAAAACAAGATTGCTGTATTTGGAATTCTGACACCAAGAACGCCTAGGCAACCTCTTCACAGAAATGGAAAATAAGACTCAGCCAGCTCCATGTCCCATGGTGTAACCTCACATGCAGCACATGAACAGTTCTTAGTTATTATTATTTTTAAATGAAAAGTAGATCGACTTACATGGCTCTCTGGCAATGAACTGAGGTACAGTGTTGGGCAGAGGAGTACTGGGGTTTGGAGTCCCTACGAGTTTGTTCTTGGCCATCTTCGTGTTTGCCTTAGCAAACTCTAGTCGTAGTGTTTGCGGAATTTCAGGATCGAAGCGGATGCCCTTTGGAAACAGAGAACAAATGGAAGATGTTTTCATTTCCTTAGAGTCAAACCGGAATGGTGACAAAATAAACACACCAGTAAACCCTGGTCTATCAGGAAAAAAGGTCAGCAACCACTCTCATTCTTACTACTTACACAGGTTACATGAAAAATGACAACACAAAGTATCCCGAAAGTCAGTGGGATTTAGTTTAGTTAAAAAATGTAGTTACACAGATTTTCAACTATTCCTTTTCTTTTTACACAAAAACTTTTCAGTTTAAAATCTGAACCAGCAAATTCCTAGCACAGTTACACACTTTAATGTACAGTAATTTCAGTTACCTTTGACCCTATTCCTGCAGTTTACCTAAAATAGATTATATTCAGTAAAATAAATCACAGATACTGTGAAAGACACTAGGGCAAGACAAGTCTATTTGGAACCCTTCCACCATTCAAGAATGCCTTCATTATTAAGCATCCAATACCATGAATTCTGGACCCTACGTGTCAAAAAGATATCCCAAGAGAGTGTATTTTAAATGTGCACCCACAGGACCCACTCAGTTCCCATGTTTTCATGGTGTGGGGTCTAGAAAGGGACTGGAGTCCTGAAAATGAGTCTTCTAAGAACACAGTTGCCATTTAGTGTTCTGAATGTACACACATGGGCCTGAGGGCTCCAAAGCATCCCCTGCCCCCTCGCCACCATTCTTCCTAATGAGCTTGAAGAAAAATAAGAGCAGGCAGGACGCTGTGGCTCATGCCTGTCATCCCAGCACTTTGGGAGGCTGAGGCGAGTGGATTGCCTGAGCTCGGGAGTTCAACACTAGCCTGGGCAACACGGTGAAACCCCATCTCTACTAAAATACAAAAAAAAAATTAGCTGGGCGTCATGGCATGCACCTGTAATCCCAGTTACTTGGAATGCTGAGGCAGAACTGCTTGAGCCCGTGAGGCAGAGGGTGCAGTGAGCCAAGATCGCGCCATTGCACTCCAGCCTGGGTGACAGAGCTAGACTCTGTCTCAAAAAAAGAAATATCCACAAAAATAAGACTCTCTTACTCTAGAGACCAGGATGGACAACTCTGAACTTCACAGGCTCAGCTTCAAGTATACAAGGAAGAGCCTGTGGCTGGATGGTAATGGCATTAACAGGAAATAAGGGGGGAAGGGGAAGGAAAGAGAGGTCCTTAGGGAGGCCTAACAAAAGCCACAGAGCCCTGACCCAGAAGTCTTGGAGTGGGTGGAATGTCTTCATGAGCATGACTCACTCATTCTGAGAAGAAACCAACTGAGGGCAGTAGCAAAAGGGATGTGGAGAATACCCTTGTGCATACCTAATCAACACCAAAAAGCAAACAGATAGTGCCCGTTCTGTGAAACATAAGAACATTTTCTTTAACTGATGTTGTGTTGTTTTTTTGTTTTTTAAATTTGGGAAACCTCAATATTATTTTGCCGAAAAAGTACATAAGGAAAAACAAAAACGAAAAGCAAAGCTGCATTCTGAAGCAGGCTGGGGTGAGGTCACAAAGGACCTCACTGAGGTGGACCAACTTCCACCCTAACAAAGCTTATATTACAACGGAATAAATATTTCCAAGAATGGACCTAAGAACTGTGGTCTCTGCTGGGAGGCAAGCACAGTCCCTGGGTGTCACGTACAGGTATGCTGTGAAAGGACTTGCTCATTCGCACCACACTCCATCTGACACACATAGTAGCAACTTGCCATCAACTTCAGGACGTCCTCCCTGGCACTAAACTTGACCAACCTTCCTGTGAAGAAGCAACTTTCCTAAACCTGAGCTCACATTAACCTGAGTCCTGTGGCCCAGGCCACTGGGGATAACGTGAAGAGTATCCTGGGACCTAGTTGTGGTCTAGAGCATCTAGCCTCAGAAAATGAGGCTGCACATGTGAATTCTATGCCTCGGCTCTTTTACTGGTGTTCCAGAATCAACTGAAGCGCCACATAATGTGTTTGCCTCTTACACAACCTGGGCTGGTGGCTTGAGTCCTAAAACATGCTGAACTAAGTCTCCCCCACTCCCTGCCCTCTTCTTCATACCCCTCCCCCATTTGAACTAAAATAACATCAACATCATGTTCCAAATCAAAGTTCCAGCATCCTTATTTAAAAAAAAAAAAAAAAAAAAGCTCAGAAGTTAAAATGACCTAATTTGTTTGGCAGCTTATTCAGAGGCCGGAGGCTTAGAATACAAGCCACATTCCTCTAACATCTTTAGCAGCAATACCATATTTGGTAATCAATATCCTGCTCAGCTAAGTTTCCATCCATAGGGATTAGCCAAGCCAAAAACATTTTAAATGTTAAGGGATGATGAAGAGGAGAAAAAAGAGGGGCAGGAGAAGGGAGAACACAGAAATGAAGAGGGAAAAAAGAAAAAGAGGCAGATAGGAGGAAGAAGACGAGAAAAAAATTCCTTGTGTTTTTAATTAAAGCCTACTAAGATTCTTCTCTGGCTACAATTACTTCACATTAAATGCTGTCAGGATAAGATTACTGCCAAGTGAAAGGGTGAACCTGTATCTTTCAAAAGCAACCTTTTCCTCTCTTGCTCATAATTCACCGTTCTCACAATGAACAGAGAACCTTTCTCTTCCAAATGTAAATAGTGTCCTATTTATTACATGGACCAGAAAGGAGTTTCTGAATATTAGTATATTAATTTGAATATAAACAGTTACTTACAAGCACCCCAATCTGACTGGCTACTGGACAGCCAACAGGCTCAACCAATCCAGGTTCCATATAATCTACAGAGGCTGAATTCCCTACCAGATCTTTAAAAGGACACTGCTGAGAAACAACGTATTCTTGTTCACCCAGTATACTTAAAAGTATACCAGGGCAGTTTCATGCCAGGGAGCCAGGGAAGGCACCAGAGGAAGTGATGGAAGAGTACAAAGTTCACCAGGTGCAGTTCAGGAAAGGGCTCAGCAAATTTCTCTGTAACAGGATGCAGAAAGGGTGTTGGGGTGGGAGGGGGCAGGGGTGGGGTGGCTGAACAAGCAGACTGAAGAGAGATCACAAAGGACCTCTTATGCCATGACTGAAGACTTTGGAGTGTGTGCTCAGCTGAGCCATTAGGTTTTAAAAATGGGGGATAATATGATCAGCTTTATGTGGTAGGTCTGTGACCCTCAGATGTTAGCAGCATCAACTTGGAGGATTTGCTAGAGTTTCTGGTTCAGTAGCTCTGAGATAGAATCTGAAAATTTGGATTTGTAACAAGTTCAGGGTAATGCTGATGCTGTTTGTGCAGGGACCACATTTGAGAATCACAGTGGTTGGCGGTAATTCTAGGGATGGTAGGGAAGACAGACTCAATGAAGACACTAGAACAGATCAGATATGAAATCATTAGAGCAGCCCTGGGAAGAGAAGTTGGGATGAGATGGCTACTGCCCTCTAAGCCTTCTTCTTTGGGAAGGGTACTCAGGGGCCAATGTCTGTGTTCTATGCCGTTATTCCTCTGACCACAGCTGCCTATTTAAGGGGCAGCTGCAACCTAAAGTTACAAAACCTGTTTTCTCTTATAAGGATTTCAACCTTGAGCCTATATAGAGACACAGAAAGTGGTGTTGACCAAAGCTAAGTCACCGTAACAGCCTCTCACTAGAGAAAAAGTCTCCAAATTCCTGTCACTGAGGTCTTCAAAGCACCCTCATACCTGATAGAGTCTTGGTTATTTGGTACAATAAACAGAGTACTTCAATTCTGTTAGCTTCAGGCTCCCGGTGTTGTTACAAATGGTTCTACACTAAAGTTAGTCCATCAGTCCTTGACAATGAGTTTTAGGGAGAATGGAATGACTCATTTAGAAAAAAAATGCTTAGAAACAAACCAGAGTTATATATACATATTGAGAAAGATGTCTATGGCTAGATTAGGCTGAAAAAAAAAAAAAAAAAAAAAGGTACTCAACAATGTTTGGGGCCGGGCACGGTGGCTCACGCCTGTAATCCCAGCACTTTGGGAGGCCGAGGCGGGTGGATCACGAGGTCAGGAGATCGAGACCACGGTGAAATCCTGTCTCTACTAAAAATACAAAAAATTAGCTGGGCGCGGTGGTGGGCGCCTGTAGTCCCAGCTACTCGGGAGGCTGAGGCAGGAGAATGGCGTGAATCCGGGAGGCGGAGCTTGCAGTGAGCTGAGATAGCGCCACTGCACTCCAGCCTGGGTGACAGAGCGAGACTCCGTCTAAAAAAAAAAAAAAAGTTTGGTAGTATGGGGGTAGAGGAGACTGTATATACACGTGCATGTATACTTCTCTATCAGTGTAAGTCCAGAAAGGTTTAGAATGAGACAACCAACCAGTTAACAGCAGTCAACTTAGTGGTAGGGGTGAGAGAGAGCACAGGCTTTTGTACAATTTTGCATCATTTGAACTTTTTACAACTATGTATAATTTATAAAATCCAATACAGAATTAAAAACAAAAGGAGAGAGGTGGAATAAGGGATTTCCTGCTGGGACACAGCATTCAACCAGCTATGTTTTTAAAAACTAGTTAACTTTTAAAAAAGAACTTTATTCTGAAATAATTTCAGACTTACAGAAAAATTGCAGACATAGTATAATTCCTATATACCCTTTGCACAGATTTCTTAGATGTTAGCATTTCACATTTATCAAACACACACACACACACACACACCATGTTTCCCCTGAACTGATTAAAAGTAAGTAGCAAGCATGTTATTCTTTTACCCTTTACTTCAGTTTGATTTCCTAAAAACAAGGACATCTCTTTGTTTTCCTGATCCAAGATCTAATCCAGAATCACACATAGCACTTAGTTGTCATCACTTTAGTCTCCTGAAAGAGTTCTTCAGTCCTTACCTTTCATGAGCTTGATATTTTTGAAAACTACAAGCTATTTATTTTGTAGAGTGGCCCTCGATTTGGGTTTATCTATTTTTTTTTTTTTTTTTTTGGTTTAGATTCAGGTTACGCATTTTTTGGCAGGAAGATCAGAGATGGGTGTCCTGCACAGTGCATAATATCAAGAGGCACATTATGTCACTTTTGTCCCATTATGAGTGATATTAGCTTTGATCATTTGCCAAGTTTCTCTATTGCAAAGATGCTGTTTTCCCTTTTTAACTAGTTTCTTATAGACAGATATTTCCAGACTATATAAATGTTGTTTTTCAAAAAATCTACTAGTTTTAACACCTATTAATAATTATTACCTGAAGCAACTGTTAATATTGTAGCTGCCAAATGGTGCTTTAGTAATCTCATTGCTCCTCCCCGCTGCCACCAGACAGCGTCCTGCTCTGTCGCTCAGGCTAGAGTGCAGTGGCATGATCTCAGCGGCTTACTGCAACCTCCACCTCCTGGGTTTAAGCAATTCTCCTGCCTCAGCCTCCCGAGTAGCTGGGATTGCCTTCATTGCTCCTTTTCTATATGTGATGTATCAGCTTTCTACTCCATGGAAAAGCTCTCCCTGCTGCCCTGTTAATTATTTACATCAGTAATGACTTACAGACTTACATTTAGCTCTATGCTTTATAATTCATTACTGTCATTGTTTATTTTGCTGTTCCAAGTGTCCCAGTTGTGTACACACACATGCTCTCACATTCAGATCTACTTCTCTGCATCATATATAGTTAAAATATTTTTTTATTTTAATAAAAATATTTTAATATATTTAAAATATATTTAGATGTATTGAAGTTCATACTGAT
The DNA here is from genome assembly GCF_009828535.3 of Hylobates moloch. Classification (NCBI taxonomy): domain Eukaryota; kingdom Metazoa; phylum Chordata; class Mammalia; order Primates; family Hylobatidae; genus Hylobates; species Hylobates moloch. The sequence continues at coordinate 35,216,101 of NW_026652297.1, read as the reverse complement.
AGCTCCAATTCCAATCTAACACCACTTGGTTAATTCTATCCCTCTCCTTTGCCTATGTGTAACTCCTCTAACAGCGAGAATCCTAGCTCTCATTATCTACTATACATTTATTTATTTGCTCAACACAAAAACGCACATTAGTTTCAGAATTGCTAACCGATACCACTATAAAAAGTCTATTAACTACAACTTATATTTATTTACAGTTTTTTGTCTTTAGTCTAAATGTATGTTGCCAATATGTATATTATTTGGATTATTTGTGGGTTAGTTTCCCCACTCCCCCCACCTTCAGTGTGGTTGTGTTATTCATTTGTAATACAGTTAGAGTCATTTGTTTCTGTTTGTCTTCAATTGGGAGTCTCTCCCCATCCTTGTTGTCTCCACTTTGCCTATGCATTCATAGCAAGTAAAAACTATTCTACCATTTCAAAAGTGAAAGCTGATTCATTGACCCATTCATCTTTCTGCTAACCCACTTATGAATACATATTATAAATACTGACTTAAAAGCTGAGGATCTAGAATTCTAACTCCCCTCCCCACCTGCTTTGACTTTCTGAGATACTGAACCTCTCCAAGGAAGCCTCTAAATAAACAAAGGCTCTACCTCCTTCGGGATACAGCCACAAGTCACTTCTTTAAGAGCTTCCTATCAGATTCTGCTAGAGCCTCCTACACTCCCATTCTGATCTGTTGATCCAGTAGATCTGAGGCATATGTACTGAACTAGAGGAAACTGCCTTTTACTATAGGATAAAAATAGTAAGGTAGTAATAATATACGATTCCCTCTAGTAAGTTGAAAGACTTCTTCAATTGATTCTAACAACCTTTATACTGCCCCTTCCTCCATGGCCAACTCCAAATGAAAACTCACAGCCAATGAAACTCAAGGTCAAATTTGCTACTATCCCTCTGTAACCTTGTGGCCGGGTGCAGTGGCTCATGCCTGTAATCCCAGCACTTTGGGAGGCCGAGGCGGGCGGATCACAAGGTCGGGTGATCGAGACCAACCTGGCTAACACGGTGAAACCCCATCTCTACTAAAAATACAAAAAATTAGCCAGGAGTGGTGGCAGGCACTTGTAGTCCCAGCTACTCGGGAGGCTGGGGCTGAGGCAGGAGAACTGTGTGAACCTGGGAGGTGGAGCTTCAAGTGAGCCGAGATCACACCACTGCACTCCAGCCTGGGCGACAGAGCAAGACTCCATCTCAAACAAACAAAACAAAACAACAACAACAAAACCATTTTCTAGAGAGAGCTAAGAATAAAAGTCTTCTACTGGTTTATCTTTTTTGAGACAGAGTCTTACTCTGTCACCCGGGCTGGAGTGCAGTGGCATGATTTTGGGTCACTACAACCTCTCTGCCTTTGGGGTTCAAACAATTCTCATGCCTCAGCCTACCGAGTAGCTGGGATTATAGGTGTGCATCACCACACCCGGCTGATTTTTTAAATTTCTAGTAGAGACGGGATTTCGCCATGTTTGTCAGGCTGGTCTCGAACTCTTGACATCAAGTGATCTGCCTGCCTCAGCCTCCCAAAGTGTTGGGATTACACGCATGAGCCACAATAAAAGCCATCTACTATTTTCAAAGAGCGTTTTGGTCACAAGAAAAGGAAATATCCTGGGGACCACAAATCTTTCAACAGGAGAAAAGGAAATGAAGCAGAAAGAATTGACTTTTTTGCCTTTTTACAAGTTAAAAACATAAGTTAGGAATATAAATTGTTTCTTAAAATTGATAGCCATGTCCTTTCCATCAGAAACTAGGAAGTAAATACATACTTTAGAGAGATTCTGAGCTCTCAAATATTGGTCCAAGGTTAAAATATATTTACAGTTTTTTGAGTATTGTCAGCTTTCTCTGCCACAGACATCATAATCGGTTATATCAGAAACAGAAACTAGGCAAGGTATAGCTGAAAGTTTCCCCAGGAGTCTGTGAAAACAATTGTTACACTCAGTTGGAGCCTGAAATGACTCCATGACAGGCCACAGACAAACCCGCATCTGGGTAATCTATTACAGTGGAGAGCACAGGACTCACTGAGAGACAACAGTGTGCAGGTGAGTTAAAAATGAACCAGTAGAAGTTTTCTACCATTTATTAATATATCACTGTGTTACAAGTAAAAACTTGTGACGCTCAAACATTTTTAAAATACAAAACTATGAGTAAAGATCACAGGAATGGGAAGCTGGTAGAGAACTGGGTCAGGTTCTCTGAGAAGTAATACAGGTTTGTCTACATAAATCATGAAATTCATAATTAGTACTGAACTTTTGGGGTCATAAAGCCTAGTTCTCAGCCATGGTTAGTACTCCTCATTGCCCTTTCCCCCTACTCTTTAGGGGTATTTAGAAATGTGTGAGGGTGGCCGGGCACAGTGGCTCACGCCTGTAATCCCAGCACTTTGGGAGGCCAAGGCGGGTGGATCACGAGATCAGGAGATCGAGACCATCCTGGCTAACACGGTGAAACCCCGTCTCTACTAAAAATACAAAAAATTAGCCAGGCGTGGTGGCGGACGCCTGTAGTCCCAGATACTTGGGAGGCTGAGGCAGGAGAATGGCGTGAAATCAGGAGGTGGAGATTACAGTAAGCTGAGATCATGCCACTGCACTCCAGCCTGGGAGACACAGCGAGACTCCGTCTCAAAAAAAAATAAAAAATAAAAAAATAAAAGAAATGCGCAAGGGTATCTGAAGGCTGTTATATGACTGAATACCATACAGGCATTCATTAGGCAGGAGGCAGGAAGATAAAGTCCTAAAAGGAGCAGGATAGTCTCACACAATGTTAGAATTCTCATCCAAAATGCCAATAGGCTTCCCAACAGATGAAAAAAGATCCAGAAAAATAAATTAATGTGCCTAAATTCCCAACTAACTACTGGTAGAATCCATATCACAATCCAATTTTTTAATTCCCAATAGAGCGTGTGTGTGTGTGAGAGGACGTTACAGTTCTGTGAAGATTTTTCTTTTATAAAGACTACATTGTTTCCAGATAATAACTGAGGCTGTTGTTCAGTTTGCATTGTGATGAAACTTAGGTAGATATGGATTCCAACAGAGAATGAACAAGTGAGGGAAAGAATCCGTCAGATGTAAACCGTATTTCATACTTTTCCTAAATAAGGGCATTGCTTGCAAAGACATCAGGACTGTTAATACAACAGCCTGTGCTGCTGGGTTATTGCCCAATGAGAAACTGTATCACACCAATTATGCCTCATTCTTTTTCTTAATCCAACTACCTCCCAGTGCTTGCCCTGGCTTTACCTTAGAATAATCTCATTTAATACTCCTTTTTTCCCTTGCCTAAATCAGTCATTTGAAAGCATGTTTTCCTGTCCATTGGTAAAACAGCTATACTGCACTTGGAGAAAGAGACCCCTTTCCCAAGCCTTCCTGTGGTATACGTGGCCATGGAGCCATTAGAGGTGATGCTGGGCCATGAGTCTGGGTACAGTTCCTTGCTTGATTGCCTAACTGAACAGTCTTCCAGGAAGTGTTAGGTTACCACATATCTTGAAGTCAGTTTTGATTTTTAACCCCTTGAATTAAAAAAAAAAAACTTCATAATTGTTTCTAAACCAGATGTTCCATAAAACGCAATAAAATTTTATCCTCTTTTGAATGTTTTAGTAACAGAAAGGAGTATGTTTCCATGTCTAGACTAGAATGTTTCCACAGGTTTATCTTTGATTTCAAGCCTGTGTAACTTCTCCTCTGATAATATCTGTAACAAGTTAAGTGTTACAAAAGAATAATATTGGCCATGATAGAGAAGCCTAATCTCATCCTCATTAACCAGAGGGATAAAAAGATTTTAATATTTCCTAGTGACTAGGCCACTTCTTAAAATACAATGTACATTTGGCTTCACTTTTATTCCTTTGAATAAACTGTGGCACTCAAACTCACACCCTCCCACCACTAAGCCAAATTCCTATGGTGAAAACAATACATTGTGTTTAAGGTATGAAGTATCTGCTGCAATAACAAAATGGGGAAAACCTCATGTCTGCCCCCGAACCTAGAAGGATTAGAAAAGCAACCAGGAGAAGGTGGTCTTGGTTAATCAATCCCCTTCTACAACTGGCAAAGGTATCGAGAAAACTAGCGGTCTAGGAGTACCATCAGCTGTAGTTAATTATAGTCACAATTATAAAAGAGACATCCCAACTCAGGGTCACAATCAATTTTGTGGAACCTCCCCATGAACAAGAGGCTTACACTGTGAGAATCAGGAGCGTGGACTTAAGAGTCTGACTTCCTAGATTCAAATACTACTCCACTATTGACCTTGGATATACTGTTTAACCTTTCTGTGTCTCAGTTTCCTCTGCTGTAAACTGGGGATGAATACAGTCCATATTTCATAGCATTCATTGTAAAGATTAAATGAGATCTTGTAAACGGCCAGATTAATGCCTGACATCTGATCAACACTAATCCATATGGCCCAGTGCTTATCAGCTATGGAGCTCCTCTTCCAAATATGAACCAATGGGGTTTCTTCTCCTTTGGCTTTTTTGGAGAGGTGGTTCTATTACTTAGAAAGAGAAAGATGAGATTCATACTCTGCTCTGAGACTGCCCCAACTGGGAGAAAGCGGCAGGACACCTGAGCTGCTGTCCAGTCTGATGCTGTGTAGTTTCCTTTATTTCCCGTGTTTCCCCCACAGGGAGCTGACGTGCATCCTGCTTCTCCTGCCCCACGTCTGTTGGTTCACACAGTCTGAGTAGATCTTAGGGGCCCAGCTGGTAATTGCAGAGACTGGATTCCCTTTGTAGGAGGAACTAGACAGACATACTTCGAAGGTATCTGGAATCTCCATCTGACTTGACCATCCACCCCAGCCCAATTAATTTCTTTTCCACAACACACACTTTTTGTGTTAGCCAACCACCCCTATGTACATAACCATGCCCTAGGAGAATCTGCTTTGTATAGGATGACTATAAAGTCATGACAGGGCCTTTGAAGAAGCTATAAACGCAATCTTCAATATGTCAAGAGAATCAGAGTCAAGCAGAGTTTATTTTCCAAAGCGTCAAGAGGGCATGATTGTTTGAACTTTTGCCACTATGTTCTCAAACCATTCTGAAAAGGATGATTGAAAGACCTGGGCCCTGACAGTGATAGGAAAGGGCTGTTTCTAAGCCATACACGGTCAGTTACCCATTAAAGCAATATTTTACAGTGACACTTTGAAACAGATAATATTACATGGAAAGAAACATAGGCCAGAGTGCAGATGGTACTCTCTTACTCAGGAATCCTGATGCTCACATTTTTACACCGAGAACTCTGAAGGTGAACAGAAGGTAAAGCAGCAGGTCAACTGCTCTGGTAGGCACAAAAATATCCCTTAGAATCCTTAACGCACAAACACCAAACGTAGCTGGTGCTGCCAGCAGTCCCTTTCATTGCAGAGTCCTTACGGCCTTTTCCTCTCCTGTCTCACTGTCAGAACAATGAATAAACCCATCGGCATACATTCTTTCCCCTTTGCATCAATGTCTTTTACTCCTGCTACCTGCCAAATGAAGGCACTCAAAATGAAAGCTTAAAGGAAGCAGATCCTAGGCAATAGCTCTCAATTCAGTTAAATTTTCAACTCTGATAGAGATCTTCGGGTGATGCAGGGAAAACCTATAAACAAACTTTTAATGGTCCGTATCGGCTTAATGTTGGCCCAAGACATTCCAGTCTGATGTCGGTCACTGTCAAGTGACACCAAAGAAACTTCAGAATTTTGATGGCCAACTTCACTGACTTGGGAAATCAACAGTGGGTTTGCCTCAACAAAGCACTTCCTTGTATTTGACTAAAGCCTTATGGGTGTCACATCAAAAATTTCAGAAATGTGGCATAGAAACCATGCCCTGTCAATGTGAACATGTAAATGACTTCCAGATTATGTGATTCGTCTCTGTAAAGCTCAGATGATAGGCTTAAATCAGTGAATTTGGCACCAAAAAGAAAGAAAACAACAATAAAACCGACAAAAGAAATCACAACCTTATTCTTAAAGAAGCCAGTCTATATTACTGAAACAGGCCAGTCTAGAAAATACACACCCCTTTGGTTACATAGTGCATTGAAAAAGTAGGGGGGTTTATGTGCAAATTCATTATCAATAACAACTTTAAAAACAGCTTGTATCTCTTTTCCTAGTGATGGCAAATTGAGAGAATCACTTTCATTCATAAGGGCCACATATGTGCCCATACAGCTTCTGCCAAGTACAAAACTCAGGATTAAACTTGGAAGGGATGGGTTTTGAAATACTTACTAAATTCATATCCAATTAGTAGATGACGATATAGGTCCTTTAAAGATAAAAGGTTTTTTTTTTTTTTTAAGTCAAAGGGTTACTGGTGTTGACAAGCGTGCTGTCAGTTCTTTAAAGGACTAATTATACATAATTACACATTAATCTTCTAATTATTGAAAAAGAGATCAACCTACTTTTGCATCTAATACATATTATGCACATATCAGGCAAAATGAAACAATGGATGCATGCACGTGTGAAAGTGCTTTATGCATTCAAAGATAAGTTGAATGATTAACACTGTGTAATATAAAGTCTCAGAGAATTATTTAAAAAAAACAAGTGTGTCGGCTGGGCGCAGTGGCTCACACCTGTAATGTCAGCACTTTGGGAGGCTGGGGCAGGTGGATCACCTGAGGTCAGGAGTTCGAGACCAGCCTGACAACCATGGTGAAACCCTATCTCTACTAAAAATACAAAAATTAGCCAGACGTGGTGCTGCACGCCTGTAATCCTAGCTACTCAGGAGGCTGAGGCAGAAGAATTGCCTGAATCGTGGAGGCCGGAGGTTGCAGTGAGCCAAGATTGTGCCATTGCACTCCAGCCTGGGCAACAAGAGCGAAACTCCATCGGGGGCGGGGTGGGGGTGTCTGTGTCTACATGGAAAAGCACATGAAGAGTAAGTCCTACTTATGAGGTAGGCAGGCTAAGAGAATGCATTTAACGAGCTCTTCTTTTAGCTTCACCTTAAGTGCTTGTTTGGTCATTTGAGGACTTAACTTTCTGTATATGTTCTAAGCATCGTTCTGCAAAGTTTACTTTGAGCTTTTATTAGTGGCTGGTGCAGAAGAAAAAAAGAGGTAGGAGGAGGAGAGAAAGCAGTACTGACATAAACAAACTCTACAATTGAAAAAAAACAGTTGCCTAAACTTTCCAAAACCATTTTGAGAAGATTTCTATTTAAAGATCAGACATAGACCGCAATAGGCCTCCAAGTATATTTTCACAATCCTGTTTCTGCTCTCCAGTATTTTAGCAATGAGCCCCCCAGCCCCCAACAGGATCCAGTGAAACCTCCCACCCTGTGTGCACCCAACCAAGTTTAGATAATGTTGATGAAATGAAATACCAAGAGCAAGTAGAAAACGTGCATTTTCTTGTTTTCTTCCCCCTCCCCCAAAGATAATCACTATCTTGATCTAGCTACTAATTTTCAAACTGTACAACGTGACAACAAATTTTTAGAAAGAAAAAGCTGTATTACATTTAAAAAATACAAATAATTTTATAAGTCAATGGTTTTATATCCTTTATTTCACTAAGGATAAAAATGAGCCATTTATACCAATACATTATTTACTGGTCCTCAACATCATTTACTAATACCATTTACTAAATTAATCAATAGTGGTTAGGGGGAGATGTCACTGATGAATTTCATAAAAATACAGAAATAAGCAAAGTGGGTAAATTTGCTCCTTAACCCTATTTTTTAAAACACCTCTAACACACACCATCAAATGGCTTGCAAGCTCCTTCCAACCAAGAACTTGGGGCTTAAGGCACAAGTTAGCTGAAAAGAATGTAAACAGTCAAGTCCAAACTTAGGAAGTTCACTGCAAAGTACTTCCTGTGTTGCACAGGGAGCCAAAACAAAGTGAGGCAAAACCTATCTCGCCTCTAAACAACTGAAATCAGTGCTCTTCTCTACTCTAATGAATCCTTGAAATTAGATTACTAGTGATCTAACCAAACTGAGGCTGAATTTCTCCCCTTCTGCAAAAAGGCTTATCTATACAATAAACTCTAAGTCAGTTGGGAGGCCGAGGTGGGCACATCAACGAGGTCAGGAGTTCAAGACCAGCCTGACCAACATGGTATGGTGAAACCCCATCTCTACCAAATATATAAAAAATTAGCCAGGCGTGGTGGCGCACGCCTGTAATCCCAGCTACTCAGGAGGCTGAGGCAGGAGAATCACTTGAACCCTGGAGGCGGAGGTTGCAGTGAGCCAAGATTGCGCCATTGCACTCCAGCCTGGGTGACAGAGTGAGACTCCGTCTCAAAACAACAACAACAACAACAACAACAACAACAAACAAACCCCCTCTAAGTCAGGAATCTCACTGGCTGCTAAAGAAACATTATAATCAATGGATGTTGGGTCTTTGAAACAGAGATTCAATTAGAATTTGAAATGGAGAAAGATGTGCACAATTAAGATAGAATAAAAGGGAGCTGAGGATGTGTCTGCTCAGGTTACAATATTTTATAGGCTTGAGAATATTAAGGATAACACTGCAACTGTGTTTCCCTGATGAGCTCCAAGAAAGGAAGGATGAATAATTTTACCATTAACTATAAGTCAATGTTTAGAAATACTCCGAATCCACTGGAATTTGAGGTTCCACCAAAATTATTTCAAAAACCAGTATACAGAGGCTGGGCGTGGTGGCTCTCGCCTGTAATCCCAGCACTTTGGGAGGCGGAGGAGGGAGGATCACAAAGTCAGGAGGTCGAGACCATCCTAACACAGTGAAATCTCGTCTCTACTAAAAAATATAAAAAAATTAGCCGGGTGTGGTGGCAGGCGCCTGTAGTCCCAGCTACTCGGGAGGCTGAGGCAGGAGAATGGTGTGAACCCGGGAGGCAGAGGTTGCAGTGAGCCAAGATTGCGCCACTGCACTCCAGCCTGGGCAACACAGCAAGACTCTGTCTCAAAAAAAAAAAAGAAAAAACACCAGTATACAGAAAAAAAGAAAAAAAAAAAAAAAAAAAAAAACTGTACAGAAAAAAAGACTTTAGCCAGGCACGGTGGCTCACGCCTGTAATCCCTGCACTTTGGGAGGCCGAGATGGGCAGAACACGAGGTCAGGAGTTCCAGACCAGCCTGACCAACAGGGTGAAACCCCATCTCTACTAAAAATTCAAAAATTAGCCCAGCGTGGCGGCACGCACCTGTAATCCCAGATACTCAGGAGGCTGAGGCAGAAGTTGCAGTGAGCCACCGCACTCCAGCCTGGGCGACAGAGCGAGACTCTGTCTCAAAAAAAAAAAAAAAAAAAAAGAAAAGAAAAGAAAAGAAAAGAAAAAGAGACTTTAGGAATAAAAACCAGTCCTTTGTGAAGGTTGTCATTATCATTAATTAACAGCATTTTTACCATTATTGAATGCCAGTGGCTTTAAAAATACCCATCTCGGTCAGGCGCAATGGCTCACAGCTGTAATCCCAACACTCTGCAAAGCTGAGGTGAGAGATCACTTGAGGCCAGGAGTTTGAGGACTGCCTGGGCAACAAGAAAGACACCACTTCTACAAAACATAAAAAAATTAGCCAGGCCTGGTGGCATGTGTCTGTGGTCCCAGCTATTCAGGAGGCTGAGATGGGAGGAGCACTCAAGGCTGGGATGTCGAGGCTGTAGTGAGTCATGATGGCACCACTGCACTCCAGCCTGGGCAACAGGACAAGACACTGTCTTAACAACAAAAAATCAAAAACCAACAAAAACACCCACCATCTCATTTAATTTGATCCTCTTACCCTTTGAGGTGGCCATGATCAACAGCATAGGAAGGAAAATCGAGGCTTAAAGAAGAGCCCCCAAATCAGTAAAGTGGCAGGGCATGGATATAATCAGGTCAGCTGGATTCGGACACTCATGATTGGTTATCAAGAAGACATACTTCCATTGTTTTCTTAGCCTCAATTAACAAATTTAGTACCTTTTTACAGGTACAAACTCATTAACACTTGATGTTATGCAGAAATACATAAAACCACCCTAACATCAAATACACAGTATGTTTTTAATGTCGGTGTATTAAAATTTTTTATTTTAAGAACAGTTGCAAGTGTGTTTTCAGAATTTGGTAAACACCTCTACAGATAAATCAAGGGGACAGGGTGAAATTTTGTTAAAATCAACATTTTCCTGCTAGAGTTACCTAGGGTCATCCCTAAGCCTAAAAGCTTTTCCTCCATTCATTTTGTCACTCATTTATTGAGCATTCTAAGATGTGTGAACAGCCAGATTCTGTTTCACACCTGGTTGTTTGCCTTTTCCACAGAGGTGTATCTATCACCTGTAATCTTAAATAACCTTTTCTGCCTTCTATTCAATGTTCTTTTATTTGGACATCATTACATCTGACTTCTAAGTGAATACCTAAATTCTGTGAGACATTATACAGAAATTACTTTGTGTGGATTGTATTTTTATTCTTATTATTGAAAGTACACATAGAAATAATGCTTTTATACTTTACCTGTTTTTGTTCCTTTGTTATAAAGTAACTTGATGTGAATTCCTTTTCCATCTAAACTTATTTTCATGTCCTGTGTTTACAAATATAACTCTTTAAGTACTCTGTGTATTTATTCATTCATTTACATATGACTGATGTCTTGTGTAAGGCAAACAAAGGAGAAACCAGATTTAAAAATTCAAAATACAAGAGAACTGTTGGTCATAGGTTTATAGTCAAAAGGAAATTTTCTACCCAACTGCTTTTCTGGGGAAATTTTGAACTTTTAATTTAAAAACAATAATCCTAAAAATTAACTTGCCGCACAATGGCCAAGAAAAAAAAAACTTATATCCTTTTATGCAATGACCAGGCTACTACTCAAAGCATCACTTAGTTTTTCAAAATGTTATCTACTGAAACTTAACACTAGATTTTTAGAAGAGAAATTTGAGTCTTAAAAATATACTTCATGGTGTATTTTTCTATAAATGTTAGCTTTGTTAACAGATTTTATTATCTTTTAGATTCTAGATTAGTAATGTTCACTAAAACTTGGTTTCATTTATTCCTCCTAGTCTCATATTTATTATGTATTACATATATAATTTTTCGCATTCTATAAACATTTACTCTATTTCTTCTCCCCCACTTATTTTACATATAAAAAATTTTGACTATTTGTAATTTTCTCATTAAAATTTTTTAACACATCCATGTAATTATTAAACATCTATAAAAAGCAAAAAAAGCCTGCATTTAATTATAAAGAAAGAAAATACCTCATATTGTATATACTTGAAAGAGTACAATAATTAACTAGTATCTATCAAAATACCTTATTCAGTCTTTGAGATGGTTAAGTCCTACCCAACTCCCTAAGGTTTTAAAATGTTTTAATGCGTTCCAGTTACAGAGTAAGTCCAAGGGTTCTAGCTTTGTGGAGCAAAAGTTCAAATCCTTATGGATTATCAGGAGCATTAAGCCAGTGTGTGAAAGGGAACTCTGAAGACCCTAGTCACTGTGATGATGTGATCATTCACTAAAAGTAAAAGAGAACAAAGAAGACAGTGATTAAGCCGCCAAAATGTGCTGCCCTGCAGAACCATCAGTAATGTGGATAGTCAAGACAGTCAAGACATTAAGACTTCTTGGTTCTAAAACTGGCTTGGCATCCTAGCAGCCAAAACAAGATCTAGCAAAAAACTCACTCTGCACTTCATGTTCCACAAACACTAACTATATTTTCTATTTACATTTACAACAGAGGCAAATTAGATTCACAGCACTTTCTGAAATGTCTGAAAAACCATGGAGAAAGGGCAAGGTCAAATGAGGTATCATTTTTTAAATAGCATGAGTTTTAAAATTATGTAAGTTTTAACAAATAGATCCTCAAAAAAGGCCATAAGGAAAATTCTGAGAGCTACTTCACACAGTCATGTAATTATCTGATGGAAGTGTTTTACCTAGAGAAGAGCTGGGTGATGTTGAGATTTCTACATATACTTGTCATTGGAATATACACTGGTTTATGTGTGAGAACATGTGGTTCTTCCTCCCTAATTCTCCAGGGAAAGGATGCTACTAACATTTCCGACTACTTTTCTTTCTTTAAACTTCCTTGAGATTCTTTTTTCTTTTTTTTTCTTTTTTTTTTTTTGAGAGAGAGAATCTCACCCATTGCCCAGGCTGGAGTGCAATGGCGTGATCGCAGCTCACTGCAAGCTCCATCTCCTGGGTTCAAGCAATTCTCCTGCCTCAGCCTCCCAAGTAGCTGGGATTACAGGCACCCGCCACCATGCCCAGCTAATTTTTTTTTTTGTATTTTTAGTAGAGACGGGGTTTCGCCATGTTGGCCAGCCTGGTAAAGAGTAGGAGCATTGGATACAGACCAGGGCTGAATCCTGTTTATTTTTTTATGTTATTTATTATTTGAGATGGAGTCTTGCTCTGTCACCCAGGCTGCAATGCAGTGGTGCGATCTTGGCTCACTGCAACCTCTGCCTCCCAGGTTCAAGTGATTCTCGTGCGTGAGCCTCCTCAGTAGCTGGAATTACAGGCTACCACCATGCCTGGCTAAATTTTGTATTTTCAGTAGCGACAGGGTTTCACCATGTTGGACCAGGTTGGTCTTGAACTCCTGACCTCAGGTGATCTGCCCACCTCGGACTACCAAAGTGCTGGGCTTACAGTCGTGAGCCACCGCGCCTGGCGAGGTGCTTTTACTAGTGTTTTATTTTCTAGTTTCCTATGTAACTGCTTCATAAATTCAAATAACTTACTCTTCTTCAGGCAAAGACTGAAGACTACTTATAAATGCATCATCATTTGTTTTTTCAGAACAACTTTTAACTTACATGCTATTATAATCGTAGGGAGGTTTTATAACATCTAAAAACTGCAGGGCCACCATGAAGAGAACAGAGCCAGAACAAAGAAAATCTGGACAGATTCTAGAACTAAATAATCACACATTGGGCACTTGTTAACTAGTGCTTTCTTTCTGAATTGTACATGGGTTAGGAGTCACTTTTGGTGGTATGCCTTTCATGGCGAGTCAATTTCAACTTTTTTTGGGGGGAGTTCACTGGACACGGCTGTTTGTCAAGCTCCAAAGTGCATGTACATAGTTGAGAAAAACAGAAGGGCCCAATGGTCCCACATCACAGCGGCTTTATACTGGCACAAGCCTAGTTCCCAACCCTGTGACGTCAAATGGCTGCCTTAAAAGTCTGCAAGTCAAGAGTTAAGCAGTTATAAACAGATTTAACAGATAAACACTAGATCAGGCCCATGATCTCATCTGGCAATCCTGCATATTTCCCATGTAAAAGTCCCAGCTGGGATCTCACTAATTGGGTCTCTTTAACCCACTTTCAGCAATATGCTAAATGAAACTTAAGGAGAAAATTACAAAACTGATAAGAAACATATTGATATAGTGTCTGGTGGGGGCCAGGGGAGTTGAGATAGGCCATCTGGATGCTTATATTTGTAAAAAGTTTTGTTTGGTGGAAATAATTCACCTAACCCACAAGCTGTACAAATATTAAGATCAAAAGTCCTAACTTGCACAGGCTGTCAGGAAAACCTGTGGTACAGGAAACAGAGACTGTCTAACCAAGCCAAAATGTTTCTGTGTACCCAGTGCAGGTCTTGACTGCCCTGGTATCCCTCTATACTTAACGGTCTGTACCCGTACTTCTGGCCAAGAAAATATATTCATGGTATAGGTTTACTTACAGAGCATTTGCAAATGCCTTTGCTTGTTTTCCCTTTACCATTTCGAAGTAAATAATACCTCCATCTCACAAATGAGAAACTTGGTATAGAACTAATGAATTCATTATATCTAATTGTAAAGAACCTTGGTAGTTGGAAAGCTCAAACTATTTAGTATAACAAATTATGTACAAGGCTGTAATCACTGTGATATTTATAAATAACTGTAGTGTTTATCTGAATGCCAGGAATTTATGGAAATGAAAATAGGGCTAAGTTTTCCTCATCATATCAGCTGTTTTTTCAACATCTGACACTATCAAGTCTTTTCTCAGCATATTTTCTTACAAATTGAAGTTTTCTAAAATTCTCTCTTAACTGCAAATACTATTGAATCAAAATTTTTCAATAGTCAAGAAATAATTTAATTATCTTATATATTTTTAGTTTACATACAGTTTTTCCATTTATTATTAAGGTTTCTTTGCAATGGAAGTCTGAGTGGCAGCCATTTTACCTCTTTTAAACAAAACTGCTTTTCAACTCTTTATTCCAAAATCTATTTAGACCTTGAGAAAATACCTTTCCTTCAAGTTCTGTCTTATTAAAAGAGTAATACGAGGGTTGAGTTTCTCCCCCTTCTGTTATTTATTAACAGGTAAAATAAACGCAGTTCCATTACTCAGAACTGTCACAGAAATGTTACTTGTCCCTGCTAAAAGAAACATTTTAAGTCATGTGAAATTCCTACAGAAATCAAATCTACTATTAAAATCAGTTAAAAAGCATTTAGCAAGAATCCACGATCGCTTCATATCTACTAGATGGTTATAATTTAAAAAACAGGAAGTTTTGAATGCAAAATGGCGCAACCACTATGGAAAAAATTACAAACCAAAGTAAACAAAAAGCTAACATATGATCACCACATGACCCAGAAATTCTACTCCTATGTATAACCAAAGGAATTAACAGATTCAGATACTTACACATCAGTGTTCATTGCAGCCTTATTCACAATAGCCAAAACATGGAAACAATCTAAGTGTCCATCAACAAATGAATGGATACACAAAATGTACACATCCATATAATACAATTTTATTTAGCTATAAAAAGGAATTTGATTCTGGTAAATGCCACAGCATGGATGAATCTCAAAAATGTTATGCTAAGAAAGAAGAGCCAGAAGCAAAAAGACAAATATTTCATTATTTAGAATAGGCAAATTCACAGAGAAAGCAAGCAGATTAGAGATTACCGGGGGCTGGGGAAAAGGGAGAATGGGGAGGTATTTACTGCATTAATGGCTACAGAGTTTCTGCTTGGGTTGATGAAAATGTTTGGAAATAGTGGTAATGATTGAACAACATGGTGAATGTAATTAATGCCAAGAAAGAGTACATTTAAAAGTCATTAAAATAGCAAAATTTTAAATATATTTTACCGTAATTTAAAAAAATAATGTAATATACCAAAAGCCATTGAATTATTTTAAATGGGTGAATCATATGCAAATTACATCTCAAGAGCTATCTGGAAGAAAAACAACACTGAACTTGGAGGTTCACTGATAATTAGAGATTACTTAGATTAATGAGTATAGTTTGAGAGTAAAGCAAATTACTACACTAGCCTAAGCAATTTTGGTTGGGAAGGCAATTTGTAGTGATGTACAGACTTCTCTAGTTCTCGTGTAACATAATACAATCTAAGATAAAACCTAGCCTAATAACAACTATCCAAAATCAGGGAAGGAAGGATAGCAAATGAATGGCACATATACTAAAGAGTCCAAAACTTTTTAAAGTAATGACCAATTTCCAAACACCAGTAAGACAAAACAATGCCATAACAGGTCATTACAGAGATCTCTAGGTTAGCAGACTACAAATCATTCTTATTTACAAAAACAAGATTCCTACTAGACAATAATGACAATTTGAGGTCCTCACAGTTGCTGGAAATAGCTAGATGGTTTACTCCACATCTGTTGGGGATCTTTACCCTTCAACATGCTCTGCTTCCTGTGTTCCTTTTAAAAATTTCCACAAATCAGAATTTTTCCTAAATCTAGCTAACTCCCTATATTAGTGCATTTGATTTACTTTCCAAAATTATAAACAAGTCCTAAAAATAATTTGATACTTAAGATTTTCAGTGCCCCCTTCCTTTAGCTTGGAAATTCAAAACAGGTACAGAAATTACAAAGTGAGTTAAAGAATAGGTCAGATATTTTGCTGTCAGGTTAAAGAATGGAGGGGGGTTTTAATGATGTGGATTAATGAGACCAAAGACAACCTGAAAAAAATTCTGGGTTTGGGTTATTCTTTGCCTAACGTGGGACTTTTTGCTATAGAAACAAAATGCACTGTATTTAACTTTAGAAGGTTTAATTCCCTGATAAAAGTTCACTGTTACAACTTAATTCAATCTGAGCATGTTTTTCCACACAATTATCAAAATGGCTGAAGCCCAGTCCAAAAATGGAAGAAAACAGATTTTAAAAATCAGTCATTTTGAAAAAAGACTAATCATTAACACTAACAACTGAACCAGATAGCAATCAAGACAGAAACAACAAAAAGAGAAACTAAACATGGAGAAGTCGTTCATAACACTGAACTGTTATACACAGAGAAACTTACTGGATTCAGGCATATGTTTCTCAATAGTGGAATAAAACAAAACATTACAATATTAATTCTCTCTCCAAAAGAAAGTTAAGAAAATGTTGTTAAGAGAACCCTGGACAGATGACATGAGAGGAGAAAATTCTGTAATGGCTACAAGCATCGTATGTTTTTAACTCATCAATTAGAAAAGATGACCCTGAAAAGAGCCTAATATGTTGGATCACAAAGAATATACCTATTAGCTTCATGACTAAATATATTACCTTGAATGGGTCTGCTCCATTGTCACATACCAAACTTTATGGTGGCAATTTTGTCCTGGACATTGTGAATTAAATAGTCTGTAACTGCCACAAGGAAAAATGCAGCAACATCCCATGTACAAAGCAAGCAAAAAGATGTATAAAATGGACAAGGCTTAGATGCAAGTAGTTTACTTTTAGTTGCCTCCTAGTTGGAGCTCTAAACTTACACATGCTGACTGAAATCACCCATCCTCTCCACGTCTGTTTCCCTAACTACAACATCAGGAAGATTTCTAATGCCTCTACTACTTTACATAGATTAGTTCAAAACGTCAAGAAAGAGATCAGCCAGGAGCTCAGTAAATGTCCTACACTCTTATGTAAGTCAGCTTTGGGCAGCAGAAAGCCCAGGCTCATTATTCCACAGGTAAATATGAATTCTTCCTCAGGCCCACAAAACAGGACAGAATTAGACCTGTTTTATTTGGGGTCCTTCCCAAGTTATTAACACATAAGTAGCAAACAGTATTAATGATTAAAGGAGAGGATAGTGCTAAAGAAAGGCGTACTGCCAGTGGAAAAAAAAAAAGAATGGAGAGCCTAGTGCAAGAAGAAAAACCTAAAACCAGACCTCAAGACCAGACAACAGTGATCTGTGGCCAGCTGGCACAGGGGCAAACAGGGTTAAACACCTCTATCATTATATTACAGTAGGTTCATTACCTGCTATTTGTAATGATAACCTTTGGGCACCAAGAAAAATTGAAATTATGTTCACTGTACTCAGTATGGCGAGGAAACACAGTTTTTTTTTTTTTTACTATTATCATTTAAACATTAAAAAAAACAAACAAGCAAAAAACTTCAGGCTGGGTGTGGTGGCTCACGCTTGTAAGCTCAACACTCTGGAAGGCCAAGGAGGGAGAATCACTTCAGTCCAGGAGCTGGAGACCAGCCTGGGCAATACAGCAACACCATGTCTTTATTCTTTAACAAACAAACAAACAAAACCCTTCAGTTATCTTTAAAAAACAAAAATGCAACCTACCACCTAAGGGAATGTTGCCTTGTCAGATGACAGGTCACTATAAAAGCCTATTGTTCAGAAAATGAGTCAGTGACATCTTTATACACATAGGAGAAATACAGTAAAGCAATGAGAGCCAAGTCTGTGAAGCTTCAACTGCTTGTTACTTCCTTTGTAAGAACAATGAAAAGAACATGGTGAAAACTTCATCTAACATAACTTTAAAGGACCCAGAATATTTCTGCATTTAGAAGGTTCCCACCTGGTTAAAATAAAACACTGCTAAATTGAAATTGTGGTTCTACTTTTAAGTTTAAAGTGTCATTATACTGAGAAAATTCTGGTTTTATGTATTTAATGCAAAAATCATTAAACAACTTTTATATCAAAACATTCAATTATACACCATGCTTCGGTGTATACCACTGGTGCTCAATAAATAATTGGTTTATACTTTGTTATACAGGAGAGGAACAGAGTGAGTAGGCAGTTATTCTGACAAGAAGGTCATTTATCCAAATCCAGAAAAAGTCTGGACTCTGGAATTCCTGGAATCCTAAGATGTTCCTATATGCTTTACATGAAAAACCAACAACAATTAAGGTGTTTCTTCTCAGAGTGTACACATTTTTGTTCCAAAGTCTAAAAACCTTTTAAAGTTGTGTATCAATGACACCATTATATGAAGTATAAAGATTTTCCTTGGACCTCTAAGTCATCACCTATATCAGGGTCTCTCCAACAGCACTCTGCATGGTCTACTCAAAGGAGCAGCTGCCAGGGGTACCTGCAGGTACCACAGCAACACAAAGGCCAGACACAAGTTCCCAGAAGCCTCCAAAATGGTACCTGTATTACAACCAGTCAAGTGGCCGCTTGCCTTTTGGGAAGCACCCTAAACACTCTGAGTGCTTCAGTCAGCACTTGTTCACAGCCACTTAGGCCAACTGCCTAGAGCATGATGGAGCCAGCCTTCACTGAGACTCCTCACCTGAGGATTCATCCTCAGCATCCGAAACTACATTCTGCTTCCTTTCACCTTCTCTTAGTTCCCTTAAGTTTAGTTTTTCAACATACTAAGGAGGAAAAATATTCACCAAAACAATACTGGTAAAAATCTCAAAACACATGGCAAACAACATACCTACAAACCAAATACAGATATATCTACTCAATTACAAATGACTGTAATTTATTCTATTGCAACACACATCTTTTGGGAAAGCCTTATATGTAAATTTTTAATCAACCAGAATAAAGGCTATGACCACTTTTTTTTTTTTTTAATGCTGCATATCTAAAAGGAAAGCCTCATGAAAAAAAAAAAAAAAAAAAAAGCCAGGATTTCAATCTATTCTGAGCACAGTCATTTAGAGTACAATGATGAGCAAGCTAACGTCTCAAATATCTCCTCTGGAAAAAACAAAGCAGCACTATGCACCACCACTGGATGGGATGGGGCTAGATTAAAATAAGACCCACATCATCAGATGTCAGATATTTTGAGCATTTCATTCAAAGCAATCAAAAAGCAGAGTGCTATTTAATAATCTGCATATCTGATCACAATTCTTGGAAAAAGCTCTTTAGAGTGCTAATTAAATTGATGAATCCCTCCCTCTTAGATTGTGCAGTCATATTCTTTCCACTTGATTTCCCGTCCAAAGAGATTCCATTACTTCCCACCACCTCATATGGAAACCCCCTACAATTACATCATGAGTACTTACATTCAAAGCATTCTTTGCAGCTTCTGCTTCTGAGCGACTGTCAAAACTGACAAAACCTACAGGCTGAGAAAAAAAAAAAAAGAGAAATATGAAGAAAAAAATCAAATGATGTCTATTTTTCTAGGTCAAGGGTGACATCAAACTGAAGAGCTAAGATAAAGAAATGACCAGAGGCAATGGGCAGAAATAAGAAAGCGAAGTCCCGAAGAATTATGACTCAGTGGCTTAGCCAAATTTCTAATATGAATCAAAGGGATGGTGAGGGTAGTTCTTCAAGGGCACAGCTGGGGATTTAGAGAATCATAAAAAAATCTAGAAGTGGTTGAAAGGTGAACAGCAGTGAACAAGGGAATAGAGGAAAACTTGGGTTGGAGAGGCTCTACTTTCCTAAATCAAATTCACTGTACCTCAGTTTCTTCATCTTTTAAAATGGAAAGAGAACCAAATCACCTTTTGGTACACTGTAAGTGCAAGAATACAATGACACAATGATAAAACCCCTGGACTCTCACTGCATGACCAAAATTACAAAGTGAACATTCCTATCTCAAATCCTAAGGGATGCCTTAAAAAATCCTCTGCTGGCTGGGCAGGGTGGCTCACGCCTGTAATCCCAGTATTTTGGGAGGCCAAGGCGGGCGGATCACGAGGTCAAGAGATCAAGACCATCCTGGCCAACATGGTGAAATCCCGTCTCTACTACAAATACAAAAACTAGCTGGGCGTGGTGACGTGCGCCTGTAGTCCCAGCTATTTGGGAGGCTGAGGCAGGAGAATCATCTGAACCTGGGAGGCGGAGGTTGCAGTGAGCCGAGATCGTGCCACTGCATTCCAGCCTGGCAACAGAGCGAGACTCCGTCTCAAAAAAAAAAAAAAAAAAAAAAAAAAATCATATTCTTAATTAGGCTGTTCTGAATAAATACAGAAAGGCCATAATCCCTTTGGACTCCCTATCTTTCAGTATAGAAGGGTGCCTCCAAGATCATTCTTCTCATGAGCCAGAGAGATGAATAGTGATTGGAGAGGTGTGCATGCCAAGTGTTTAGCTTAAAAAAAAATATATATATATATATATAGCTACAATCTCTAAGCTTGTAGGAACTATTAGAATCACTGACTACCACTTCCATTTTGTACGTTCTCTGTTCCATTCTGGACTCAGGACTCTGCCTTAATTTAGGGGTTTGACAGAGAGGATGATCCTTCACTATCCGATATTCACATTGATTGTAAAAGTTTGTTTAACCTCATTAAAAGAAATGGGAAAAGACTTGGGAATAAAAGTGAATTTAAATAATAAACCACTATTTTCATTGAACGTAAAAATCAATCTCAATATACCACTGTGTGTTTATCTTCCTCTGGGACAGTCCCTGAAATTCCAGCTGAAGATTATAGAATTATGAAGCATTTTCCTGTGCTAATTCCTAATACATCTCACTCTTAAAGACAAAAAAACCCTCAAATTCTAATGGGAATAAAAAAAGAATGTCAAGCCCCAGCAACATTCCTGAAGAAAGTAAAAAAGTGATCTTTATATGCCAGTTTGAAATTCTTACCTGTTTAGATGTGAGCTTTATAAGAGAACCCTCATAGCCCTGAAAATAAAGAAAAACCAAGTTTAGCCAAAAGTAACTGTAGTAATACCATCTTGTTCATGTAAAAATAAGTTCTTTATTGATTACCTAACTCATCTTACAAATGTCTCCTAAGTTATCTGGGAAAGCAAATTACACACATGCATATGCATGTGCACACACAACTGTTTGCATTCTTGGGGACTTTAAAAAAAATTAATCTATGGATTTATCTGTGTTTCTCTTCCTTCTATTTTTTTTCATGAAATTACACAATGGTAGAAAAATGAGTGTCTCTGTTAATAGCAATCTTTTTGTTTTCTTGGTCTCGATAAGAATAGGAGTTTTACAGAACTAGGCAAGGAAAGAGGGTAAATTTAGTATAACAGGAAGGTCAGAGCCATGTATTGATTTGGTCATGTAGCTGCTATAAAATATTAAGAATATAGTTGGGGCCGGGCATGGTGACTCACGCCTGTAATCCCAGCACTTTGGGAGGCCAAGGAGGGCGGATCACGAGGTCTGGAGATCGAGACCACCGACACATGGTGAAACCCCATCTCACTAAAAATACAAAAAAATTAGCCAAGCATGGTGGTGGGTGTCTGTAGTCCCAGCTACTTGGGAGGCTGAGGCAGGAGAATGGTGTGAACCCAGGAGGCGGAGCTTGCAGTGAGCCAATGGCGCCACTGCACTCTAGCCTGGGAGACAGAGCCAGACTCCGTCTCAAAAAAATATAGTTGGTAAAACTCCCTGACCACATTTTCAAAACTGTCAGAAATGGTTAAGCAGCCAATGATGTTGAATTTTGTTGAGTTACTTTGCTTACTTACTGAAGGAACCAGTTTTCATGTTGCTTTTCTGATTGGGACATGCAAAAATAATCCCTTTGGGTTTTTATTCCAGCTCATGCTCAAGAAAGACAGAAACACTCCCTCCCTCTTTCACTCCCTCTCTTCACCCCTCCCGGCTCCTCAAGATAAGGATAAGAAAATGTGTTTATTTCTGAAAATAATCAATAGCTGGTGGCTTGCATTAATGGACGACACAGGGGAAAAACACACCACTTGACATGACTGACCACTACACACATCAGTGTAGAGACAGATTTGCAGACTAGGGTCAGCCTCCAGGGACTTTAATTAAAAGAGGGTTGTCAGGAATGTACTAGGGTGCTGACTTTCTCGTCAGGGTTTCTGGGCAAGATGTTGAGATTGATTCATCCTTACATCATCCCAGCAGAGAACTATGTTACCAATTAGCTACTATAAACATTTCACCTCAAAGGCCTTGAGCTCTTATGGCCAGAGAGGTCATGATTCATAGCTCTGCCTCTTCCTTTCTTCAAGGTGCTCTCTTCTGAAAAAACTAGAGGTTTAAACACCATGAAGGTCTCGAAGGCAAAGGACAATTGGATATTTCGCTCAAGTAAAACACCACTGGTAGGGATATACTGTGTTCTCAAGTCACAAACAGAAAAGCAGTATAACATAATAGTTCAGAACAGAGAGGGCAGAGTCAGACTGCTTGGGTTTGAATCTTGGCTCTGCTATTTTTTATGTGTGTAAACTTGAGCACAATTTATTCAACTGCTCCAAGTTTCATTTTCCTCATTTGAAAAAATGAGACTAACCCACTTGAAAGGATTGTGACAAAACTTTAATAATTCATGTAAGCGGCTTGCTGGTGAATGTCTTTCTCTATATACACCCCAAAACATAACAGTATTTCATACACTAAGAAGAGCAATTTGCTTTAAAAGTTTGCATTCTATAAAAAGGACAGAAAAATGGTCCCTGTTATAAAAGTACAACCCGGCAGAAGAAACTCAGGAAATTCTATAAAAGGTGGCACTCTCTCCATACCACCTTCTCTTCCTTTCCCACTTCCTCCCACCTGACCTGGCACCTGACCTCTGTTTCCCTGGGCCATCATCATTATTGTTGCATTAAAGGGACAGCTGTCAGGTGGAGTTATGTTCATTACGACATGGTGCCCTCTTGGCACATAAGCTAGACTGTTTTATCTTTGTTGGTTCTAACTGGCTGCCCCCGCAACCCTCCTTCCTCCTCCCCGACACTAGAGTTTTTAGTTGTCATATCCAATTCCATCTTCTTAAGCTGAATCCTATCCCTCAACCTGTCATGCCTCTATCACTGGCGACCTGCTTCAGTGAGGATGATCTTTAACCAGAAATCAAGATAGCCCATCACCTAATCATAAGTGTGGTCCCTGCCAGGCACTGCTGCTAACACAACCACACTGACCAACTTAAGACTTCCTGAACACAGGCCCTTCCAGAGAAGGAACATATCCCTTCCAGGGCCCCAATTCCATCAGCTCCAGCTTTCTCCTATCCTCCAAAGGCCAACCTTCAAAAGGTTTCTTCTTGGTAGCATGGTTATTTTGGCTTAGTTTCTACTAGGTGCTTGGTGTCTAATTTCCTATAAAGTTTTCAATCCTAGCAACATTAGGTATCTATCAAGTGATCTTATTTCCATAGGAAGGACAGGTAACTGCATTAAATATTTCAATAAACACCAGGAAATATTACCATCAACTCACACCTAGGTATCCTTTAAAATTTTGTTTTGTTTGAAAGTTTTGCCACGGAAAAAATAAGTGGTTAGGTTCTTAACTCAGTTCATAAAAACCTATTTACATTTCCAAAGAACTGTATCAACAGGACTATTTCAAATAATAAGGTATGAAACTAGGAATAAATCTTCACTTACATTATTGCATTTGAAATATAAACACGTAATTATCCTAAGTGAGACTATACATTAGAACTCAGTTGTTAAATCTCCTTTACTCATTAACCTTTTAAAAACATCTGTTTTCTTCTCAAGTATTTCATTTCTTGCTCCAAAAAGCCCCCAGAAAGCATATAGACTTTTGTCTCATTTTATAATTTCTGAAAGATTAAAAAAAAGGTACCTTAAATGGTCTGAAAAGCAGATAGAGCTCCCGAGGTTTGATATCTAGGGGAAGGCCACTGACAAATAGGGTCCGGACCTGGAAAAATAAATTTAGGAAGTGATCAAGGGTGTGGACACTCCAGAGAGTTAACTCTCACCTGAAATCTCAGAAACATATTATTCCAAATATTCCACAACTCATACTAAATTCATGCTCTTTCCATGATACAATGAATACTTCACTGTTAAGATGCCACTAAGCCAACTCTTTTTTTTTTCGTTTTTAAATTTTAGGGGAGATGCAGCCTTCTGTGTAATCTTAAGGTACATCCCCTAAGCCAACACTTGAATATTTCTACGTGAATTATTCAGAGTGAATTACATCTAGTTGATTTAAATTTACAAGCTAACTTCTCCCAACTAGCCATTGCACACTTCTAAAAATGTGAAGGATAGGGGGAGGTTCCATATAATTTAAATATTAGCTTAAGAAAAAAATGACATGAGTACAGTAAATCTGCCACTCCTCTGCCCTAAACATATGGCCTATATAATGTGCTTCAAAAATAATATAAAAACAATGTGTTTCCTCCTGCTTGTTTTGTTGCTGCTTTTCTCATAGGCATTAATTACAATAACTTTAATAAATGTAAAAGTACAGTTAAGCCCAACGCACCTAAATACTAACCAAAATGCATTAACTCTGCATCTGTTCGGTTCCAAAACGGCAGGGCCAACCTCACTGACGATTGTTCCCATTGCGTTTTTTGTTGTTGTTGTTTAACTTTTAAGTACTGGGGTACATGTGCAGGATGTGCAGGTTACAAAGGTAAACACATACCTTGGTGGTTTGCTGCACAGATCAACCTATCACCTAGGTATTAAGCCCAGCAACCATTAGCTGTTCTTCCTGATGCTCTTCCTCCCCTCAAGTCCCCGACAAGCCCAATGTGTGTTGTTCCCCATCATGTGTCCCTGTGCCCTCATCCTTCAGCTCCCACTTGTGAGAACATGTGGTGTTTGGTTTTCTGTTCCTGTGTTAGTTTGCTGAGGATAATGACTTATAGCTCCACCCATGTCCCTGCAAAGGACATGACCACATTCCTTTTTGTGGCTGCATAGTATTCCATGGTGTATATGTACCACGTTTTCTTTATTTAGTCTATCATTGATGGACATTTGGGTTGATTCCATGATTTTGCTATTGTGAATAGTGCTGCAATGAACATACACATGCATGTATCTTCCTAACAGAATGACATATATTCCTTTGGGTATATATCCAGTAATGGGATTGCTGGGTCAAATGGTACTTCTGCTTCTAGATCTTTGAGGAATCGCCATACTGTCTTCCACCCACTGTGTTTAAGGCATAATCAACACATAGGCCTACCATGTACAAGGTACCTGGCTACGGTGCCACTAATAAAAGTCATTCAAGACACATACGTAAATACATATAGTGCAAAGTGTAGGGTACACACTATGTGCTTAGTGTCTACTAAAACACAGAACACAAGGGAAACACCAGAGAAAGCATCTGAATAAGAATCTAAAGGATGGGCATTTACCAAATAGAGCCAAAAGATGAGGTGGGATCCCTAAGAATCACAGGCAGAGAAAAGCATTCACCAAGGCAGTGAAGTAGGAGAAGAAAGAAAACATTCTTGGGGAAGGGCAAGCCAAAACTAAACAAGAAGCTTAGGGTCAAACACACAAAACATCAAAAGCCACTGGCTCAGGAATTTGATCTTGATTCAGTAGGCAAGGAGTAGCTACTGAATTATCATCATATTTTCTATTTCTTTTTCTCTACTCACACAGATGCAACATGACTGAAAATTCGATGCTCAATTGTTCAATTGTTAACCATGTATATACACATGAAAGATTTTTCCTCAGTGAAAGATGGGGAGAATATTAGACAGACAGACAGTGTGCTACCATGTCTGGCTAATTTTTTGTAAAGATGGGGTTTCACCATGTTGCCCAGGCTGATCTCAAACTCCTGAGCTCAAGAGATCCTCCCATCTTGGCCTCCCACAATGCTGGGATTACAGGCATGAGCCACCTCGCCTGACTTTAGGCTTTTTCTAGATTCCTAACACTTTTCATTGTTTCCTGTTACACAGAAGTGTAAATCACCAAGCAAGGCCCTTTTATTGACCCAGCACAGTACACAGTAAAATGTCATGCCATTTGCATGTAAGTATGTTTGATAAACACTATAATGATGTAAACAGGCCCATAATTCTGAATGCCTTATTTTATGATTTATTTATAAACAGCTTTATTGAGGTTATGATTCATATATAATAAACTACACATCTTGAAAGATGTGATGTTTTGACATATGTATAACCTAAGAAACAACACAACCAAGACAATCTATCACCACCATCACAACCAAGACAATCTATCACCACCAAAAGTTTATTCATGCCCCTTTAATCCTTCCTCCCACTCTGTCCCACATTCTCCATCCCCAGGCAATCACTGCTCTGATCTCTTTATATTAGTATATATGTTTCAAACACTTATATATACAGAGGGAACCACACAGTATGTACCCTTTTCATCTGGCTTCTTTCCCTTAGCATGAAGTGAAATTTACTTTGAGATTCATCTACGTTGTTGAATGTATCAACAGTCTATTCCTTTTCGTTACTGAGAAGTATTCTGTAGTGTGGATACACCACAGTTTATCCATTCACATGTTGACAGACATTTAGGTTATTCTAGTTTTGGCTTTTACAAATAAAATGGCTGTGAACATTCATGTACAAATCTTTGTATGGATGTGTACTTTCTTTCTTTTTGGATAAACACCTAGAAGTGGAATGCCTATATATGAAAGGTATATGCTTTTTTTTATGCCCATCAATTCCTTGTCTTATGGTTCAGAACATGGTAAATGTTCTGTGTGCACTTAAAACAAATGTGTATTGTGCTGGGACTGGGTGGAATGATCTATAAGTATCAATTATGTCAAGTTTGTTGTTCAAGTTTTCTGTATCTTTTGCATCCTCACTTCCACTACCCCCAGGTTTGCCACCAGATAAACAAGTTCCTGGGGGTCTTTATGAAGTTCGCTGAGGCAGAATTGCTGACAATTGTCAAAGATACAAATAGTGAGGAAATCCTGCTAATCCAGTGTGCCCTCCCTGTCACCCGCAACTCTCTTCTCATAGTCCAGAAAGTGAACACCATCTGTTCCACTTGGCTGTTCTGGTCAGGACAACCTGGGCAGAGCGAGAATACCATCTCCCATTCATTCAGATTTTGGGGAGGGCCTGTTTTCTCTGTCACTGTGCCAGGTTCTAACTGGATTAACAGAGATTTCCACAAAAATGATACGATAAGCAGAACCTATGTTCTAAGTGTCACGGTGCCATTTATCTGGTGGTGCATCTTACCATGTGATAAATATGAATTAGAATTTGAGGAGTTAACCTAGAAAATAAACTATTATTTATAATATTGTTATAGAGAAAAGGGCTTCATAAATGTCAATTTACCAACAGAGGTTACTTGAAATCTGGGGATTATGAACAAAAGGTTACTTAATATAAACTAAGGTTCATCTGTATCATACAATGAAATATTACACAGCCAATAAAAATGACGTTCAAGGAAAAAGTATATATAGCTCCACTTTGTTCTATAAAGTAGCCACCATGTAAGTATTTAGAGGAAAAAAATTTATCTTATAGTATGTGTACTCGAATGTTTCTATCGTTTAGCCCTCAATGGTATAGTAACTGATTTTAATGTTTATTAGCTTATTTGTATTTTCCATCTTTCTAAAATAAATATGCATTAAATACTGTAAGTTTATTTTATTAGGTTGAGAATTACCTCAATTTATTACCTCCTTTCTTTAAGGGACTAGAAACAAAGTCAATATTTGTATCAATATTATATTATAAAGTTTATGGAGGAAATTCTTTCTTATGTAAATATTCCATAATGGAAAGCGAAGAAATTCTTATCTTAGTGTTTCAATAGAAAATTGTTATACATGGGGGAAAAAGAAAATCTGAGCTCCTGTCAGGCCTAAGTTTGCCACTCACCCATAGATGCCAAGAGGCTCAAAGCAACTCTGTTTTATTCATCAAACTGGAGGCAGATCAGATGTTTGGCATTTTATTTAAACATGGACGAGACTTAGGTTTCCTAGAATCTCATGAAGTCCACTATTGTTTCAGAAATCTACCAGAATATCTCATCTCACTCACTGAGAGATTCTTTCCTCTAGTAGAATAGACTGACAAGGGGGAAATAATTTTTGAATACTTACATTATGCATTTGATTCCAACTAGAGGTCACTTAAATCCAGGAGCATAATGTGCTTGGAGTCCTAGAGACCTCCTCAGACTAGGAAAGTCATCAAGCAAGTTAAAAAAAAATCATGAATAATGAATGGAAAAAATAGCTTCCTGAATATCAAATTCATGCTTTTCTATGGTGACTGGGATCTAGAATCACAGATTTTTTTTTTTTTTTTTTTTTAGATGGAATCTCGCTCTGTCGCCCAGGCTAGAGTGCAATGGCGTGATCTTGGCTTACTGAGACCTCTGTCTCCCAGGTTCAAGCCATTCTCCTGCCTTAGCCTCCCGAGTAGCTGGGATTACAGGTGCCCACCACCACGCTCAGCTAATTTTTGTATTTTTAGTAGAGATGGGGTTTCACCATGTTGGGCAGCCTGCTCTCAAACTCCTGACCTCAGGTGATCTGCCTGTCTTGGCCTCCCAAAGTGCTGGGATTACAGGTGTGAGCCACCGTGCCCGGCCTAGAATCATAGAAATATTTTAAAACATTTTAGTTTCCCTACTCTTATTACCATCATACTTTTCATCTGAGCCACTAAAGGGCACTTCAGAGTTTTGGCTTTGCTAAGCCTACTGAATTCATAAAGACATGATTCTTGCCTTCAGGGAGCTTACTGTCAGCGAAATAAACTGAATATGTAATGGCTGCCTGTGATAACAGAAAGCTTAGCTCATTTACAAAGTAACTAAAAAATCCCAAGAGTAAGATACAAGCATAAGCAGCATGTAAATCCATGATGAAATACTCATTAACAAAACTGTTCCCCAAAAATAACAAATGAATTACCACGCCAACTGAACTTTGCAGCAGGTCAAAGCATTATCCAGAGCAGCTCTTAGTTTACCAGCAATTTCTATGGACACAGATGTGCCTGGCACTATGCCTTTAGCATCCGCAGATGTTTACTTCATGTAACACATGGGGAAACATATTTCTTAGACAAGTATACAACATGCCTCATAGAAGTTCAAGAGATGAAACTGCTGACAGCTTTGTCCCAAAGGGACTCAAAAAGATTTGTAGATGTACCTTCAACTTCCTTTTTACCCCAACAGGACTGAAAGAATAAATGCTAGTAAAAATCATCCTGTGCTGGGCAGAATAGCAAGAGTGTTCTTGCCTTAGCCATTATCCAGCATTCCTGCAGAGGCTACAGTTAGATTTTGGATAAACTGGCCACGTGTTATTAAATGGCATTGCCAGCTCCCACTAGGAAAGGCAAGACACATTTTATTTACTGGCTTCTCATTTAATAAACTCCGATTCAGTAAGTAAAGTCATTTGTGGCAGTCTTGAGCTTCCCTGGAGAGAAAGGCCAAAAGCAGGGCTTGAAATGGCCCTCTCTTTAATAAAGAGCATATCTAATCTTGTTGGTAATCTAGGCATGAAAATAAAAAGCAATAGAAAAATGCTCGACTTCAGTACACAACAGAGAATAATCACACACACTTTTCAACTAGCAGCCACATCTGGTAAACACATAGTATCCAAAGACTGTGAGCATTTTCTGTGCATGTTCTAGTTTTTCATACAAGTTTTAAGGTCATCTATCTAGCTGCTCTGAGCTGGCCTCACCAGGTATGCACTTGGACAAATCACTTAACCTTTCCCTTCCTAAGTTTCCTCATATTAAACTATGTCCACAATTTCTTTGATATTCCTCCCTTAAAGAAGTGGAGCTTAATCCCCTTCACCTTTAGCATGGCTTCACTTAAGTGATTCCCTTCTAGTGAGCAGAGTATGGCAGAAGTGACAGTAACTTCTAAGACTGCGTCAAAAAAGGTATTCTGGCTTCCTTAGTAGAAGCAGCTCCTGAATTACTCACTCTGAGTGATGCCAGTTGTCATGTTGTGATAATATTTTAACCCTATGGGGTGGTCCACATGAGGAGGAACAGAGGCCTCTGGCCAAAAGCCATGTGAGTGAGCCATCTTGGAAGCAGATCTCCCAGGCCTAGTCAAGTCTTCAGATGACCGCAGCCCCAGCTAAAATGTTATGATTCCAACCTTATGACCCTGAGCTAGATCCACCTAGCCAAGCTGCTCCTAAATAACTGTTAAGCTGGTAAATTTGGGGTAATTTGCTATATAGCTTTTGCAAGGATTAAATGAGTTAACTACATGTAATGTGCATAGATTTCAATGCTTGGTTCATAGCAAGGGCTCAGAAAAATGTTATCTATTATAAGGTGGCTTACGATGTTCACAAAAAAGATGCATTTTCATGTACCAAAGGCATCCTAAGAGAAGGTGCATGTGATGGTATTACCGTGCAACTGTTATATGCAGGCTTGAGGTGGGCAAGAGAGAAAATAAGTCTGCATCCTAAAAGGAACCAATGCATAACTCAAAGTAGAAGCATTTTTCGTATTACGGACCCCAGTAGTATGACTCAAAATCTCTTCATTACCATCACTCTGTCTACCTTTGTAAAAGGCCGCAGGCAAACTTCACTCTGGCCAGCACCCCACCATCATGCTCCTCATGCATCCCTCTAAAATCCATTTCTTGGATCTCAGTCAACTTTTGACACATCAGGAAAATCTCTGTCTCTCTTTACATTCCATTTTTGAGATTAAAAACAACAACAACAACAAAAAATCAGGCCAGGCAGTGACTCACGTCTGTGATCCCAGCACTTTGGGAGGCTGGGACGGCAGATCACTTGAGGTCAGGAGTTCGAGACCAGCCTGGCCGACATGGTGAAACCTCATCTCTACTAAAAATACAAAAATTAGCTGGGTGTGGTGGCGGACGCCTATAATCCCAGCTACTCGGGAGGCTGCGGCAGGAGAACCACTTGAACCCAGGAGGAGGAGGTTGGAGTGAGCCGAGATTGCACCACTACACTCTAGCCTGGATGACAGAGCAAGACCCTGTCTCCAAAAAAAAAAACACAAAAGTATAATGTTACTTAATTTTATAATATTCCTGATTTGTTTAATCATCACTTTTTATTGTAGTATATGGTATTTTAGCTACTTTATATTTACATTAAAATCCATGCCTGATTGTATCTCATATGATACAAAAACAATGATAACACTGGGGCTGGCGAAGATGCAGAGAAACAGAATCTTTCACATATATTGCTGTTGGGAATGCAAAAAGGTACAACCACACTAGAAAACAGGTTCTTATCAAACTACGCAATTTCCAAACAATCTAGCAATTATATCCTTGGGCACTTATTCCAAAGAAATAAAAACTCATGTTCACACAAAAACCTGAATAGTTAAACAAACTAGATATATCCATAACATGGGACACTAGTCAGCAATAAGAATAAATAAACTACTAATACAAGCAACAACTTGAACGACTCTCAAGGGAATTACACTAAGTAAAAAAAGCCAATCGCTAAAGATTACATAAGGCATAATCCCACTTATCTAACATACTCAAAAGCAACCTCAGGGATCTCTGTAGTGGGGACTTGACTGTGGTGGTGGATCCATGAACCTACACATATAATAAAACTTCACAGAAACAAAATTAGTGGATTATATCAACTTCTTGATTGTGACATTGTGCTACAGTTTTCTAAGATGTTACTACAGGCAGAAACTAGGCAAAGGGCACAAGTGATCTCTCTGTATTCATAGAACTGTACATGAGGCCGGGTGCGGTGGCTCACGCCTGTAATCCCAGTACTTTGGGAGGCCAAGGCGGGTGGAACACGAGGTCAGGAGATCAAGACTATCCTGGCTAACATGGTGAAACCCCGTCTCTACTAAAAAATACAAAAAATTAGCAGGGCGTGGTGGCACGCGCCTGTAGCTCCAGCTACTCAGGAGGCTGAGGCAGGAGAATCACTTGAACCTAGGAGGCAGAGGTTGCAGTGGAGATTGGGCCACTGCACTCCAGCCTGGGCGACAGGGCGAGGCTCCGTCTCCCAAAAACAAACAAACAAACACACACTGCATGTGAAACTACAATGAGGTCAAATTTAAACGTTTAGTTAAGCAAATTTCAGTATAAGTTAAATAAATTTTAATATTTAAAAATGTTGAAGAAAAATTGTCCCTAAAAGTTATCAAGTCACTTTTTATTAGGGGCCTATTTAGATTAAAACTATATAAATCACTTGTTTATGATGCCATAATCCTGTCAGGAATAAATAATTATATTAACATCAATGAAGAGATTGGTATCAGTTGGTAAAGCTAGGCAGTAGAAGCTATGTAGTTAGGGGTACATATGCATTTTTAAAGTCCCACCAGAAGACTGGTCTTTTTCCCGTTAAAATTTTTTTTTTTTTTTCAGATGGGGTCTGTCACCCAGGCTGGAATGCAGTGGTGTGATCTCGGCTCACTACAAACTCCACCCACCAGACTCAAGAGATCCTCCCCCACCTCAGCTTCCCAAGTAGCTGGGACCACAAGTGTATGGCACCATGCCTGGCTAATTTTTTGTGTTTTTGGTAGAGAAATACAAAATGTCAAAACATTTATCGAACTCCTGAGCTCAAGTGACCCGCCCACCTCAGCCTCCCAAAGTGCTGGGATTACAGGCGTGAGCCACCACACCCAGCCCCATTAATTTTAACTGACTAGATTCAATAATCTAAAAGGCAATAAAATAAACATGACTCTTTAAAAAGAGAGATTTCAACTTACAATTTTCCTGATTTGTTTAATCACTACTTTTTACAGTAGTATAAGAAATCTTAGCTATAGTCTCCTTTAATATCTATACTTAATTCCAGATATATCTGATGTAATATAGAAAATGAATAGCAAGAATATAAATGTAAAATATTTTGAAGCTAATACCAGGAAAAAGACTAAGAGGGTCAAGCCTAGGGACGTTCACAGAGCACAGATGTATATGTAGGCTAACAGGGCTTTGGTGAGCTCTCTACTAAGAACCATCCACTTTTCTAAAACTGTTTCTACAGAAAAAATCCATCCAGCCACTATTTAAAACACCACATGGCTGAAATACAAGTTTTTAGAACACAGCCTATTTTACATTAGTGCCTTTCTCTAATTCACAAACTAGTTTACTTAACACTATAAAGCCCAGTGCTGATAATGAGTACTTCCAGTAAAAGAGCAAACTTCATTTTTAAGTTTAGATATTTTTAAGTTTGGATTGTTAGTTTAGATTAGCTTTTCCAATTGTATGCATTTCAAATTTCAGAATACATTCAGTACATTTAGGCTACAATTAATATGCCCCAGCCTACTTAGTACTCTCCACCAAAGACATATTTGTTTAATCTGATAACCACCTAATTATGTCTGTTAACCATTTTGTGGTTGCATGAATCAAGTCAATATTAAGTTTATATGTTGCTTATATGCATGTGTAACTATGTAAAGAGACACAGATCTTACAAGACTTGCTATGATGTACAACTAGCAATGTTATGTGCCTGCTGGAAACAACAAAAGACAACAAATGTGAGAGGAAAAAAAAGGCGAGGTTTGTGGTTGAGAAATAATCTAGGTTATCATGATTATATGTGCTTTTAAATCGATCTAAAATATTTTTAAAGTTTATTGAGATATTTAATCTGGCACTGTATAAATTTTTAATGACTATAATGAGAGGAAAAGACCATTAAATTGAGGAGTATGGTTTAAATCATGTTTCTGCTTTAGAACAAACTGTTGGGACTGACCTTGTTGGGTCTCAGTTTCCTTATTTATGAAATGAAACGGTACAAGAGTTGATCTCCAAGTTCCATTCCAACTCCAAAGGTATAATGAAAGGCTTTTGTTAAAAGCATACAGAGGTCACCGAACACCAGGTGGGAAGACCTAGTTCTTGCCATTGAGAACCCGTCAATCAAGCCACTTTTCACCACATATTTATATTTATTTAAATTGTACAATCTATTTATGGTTCATGTAATAATTAAAATAGAATGAAGCTGGGCACAGTGTTCATGCCTGTAGTCCCAGCTACTCGGGAGGCTGAGGTAGGAGGATCACTTGAGCATACGAGTTCAAGGAAAGCCTGAGCAACAGAGATCCCATTATTTAAAAAAAAAAAAAAAAATACACACACACACACAAACAAACAAAACCAAAAAAAAACCACTGGGGGCAGTGGCTCAAGCCTGTAATCCCAGCACTTTGGGAGGCCAAGGTGGGAGGATTGCTTGAGGTCAGGAGTTCAAGACCAGCCTGGCCAACATGGTGAAACCCTGTCTACTAAAAATACAAAAACTAGCCGGGTGTGGTGGCACGCCTGTAATCCCAGCTACTTAGGAGGCTGAGGCAGGAGAATCGCTTGAACGCAGGAGGTGGTGGTTGCAGTGAGTGGAGATCGTGCCACTGCACCCCAGCTTGGGTGACAGAGTGAGACTCCATCTCAAAAAAAAAAAAAAAGGCCAATGTGCTGGGTGTGGTGGCTCATGCCTATAATCCCATCACTTTGGGAGGCAACAAAGTGAGACCCTATCTTTACAAAAGCTAGCTCTGGATGTGGTGGCCCATGCCTTTGGTCCCAGCTACACGGGAGACTGAGGCAGGAGGATCAACTGAGCCTAGGAGGTTGAGGCTGCAGTGAGCCCCGTTTGCACCACTGCACTCCAGCCTGAGTGACAGTGATATCCTGTCTCAAAAAACAGTGTCTGAGGCCACAAATTTAAAGAATTTAGCACAGAACTGCCAGTGCAAAACAAGGTAAATGGACTACAGAATTACTGATGTGCAACCAGTTCATCACAGACACTGACCTAACAGCCATGACTAAATCTATTTGTTTTTGTTTTTTGTTTGTTTTTCTTGTGAAAGAATTACTCAGCAGAACACAGTGTTAAAGCATATAAACTGTGGAGCCAGACTGCCTGGGTTTGAATCCCAGCTCCAACACCAATTAGCTGAGCAATCTTGGACCAACTATTAATTAAATGAGTGCTTTAGTGTCATCCGTAAAATAGGAAGGATAACAAAACCTACCTCTCAGGGTTGCTAAGAGGAATAAATCAATGAATATTTGTAGAACATTCAGAAAAGTACCTGACAGAGAGACTAAGTAGGACCCAAGGTTTTGTTAAACAAATTCAGTAGGCCCTCCATATCTGTGGGTTCCATATCATGGATTCAACCAGATCAAAAATATTCTGAGGAAAAAAAATGCATCTGTAATGAACATGTACAGAATTTTTTGGGTCATCATTCCCTAAACATTATAGTACACCTATTTACATAGCATTTATATCATATTAGCTGTTGTAAGTAATCTAGAGATGATTCAAATATACAGGAGGATGTGCATAGGTTATATGCAAATACCATGCCCATTTTATATCAGAGACTTGGGCATCCAGGTTTTGGTATCCTCAGAAGTCCTGGAACCGATCCCCCACAAATACTGAGGGATGAATATATAAACTCCTCAAATGCTACCTTGTTACACTTTCTGCTAGCAGGGACAGAAAAAATACTTAAAGAATATAAATCAAGGCCAGGGCGGTGGCTCACCCCTGTAATCCCAGCACTTTGGGAGGCTGAGGTGGGCAGATCACGAGGTCAGGAGTTCGAGACCAGCCTCACCAAAATGGTGAAACCCCGTCTCTACTAAAAATTAGCTGAGTGTGGTGGTGTGCGCCTGTAATCCCAGCTACTCAGGAGGCTGCTTGAACCCGGGAGGCAGAGGTTGGAGCCGAGATCGCACCACTGCACTCCAGACTAGGCGACAGAGCAAGACTCCGTCTCCAAAAAAAAAAAAAAAAAAAAAAAAAAGAATGTAAATCAAATTCTAAAACTTATTATTTCATTTAGCTACAGATATTTTGAGAAGTTACCCATAATAAAATAGTGCTTCAATCGCTATTAAAGAAAAAGAACATTACCATTGAACAAACTGCATATCACTAAACAAATTAAACACAAATATTTCATTATTAGTACTGAATTTCCAGTCTGAAATGCTTATTTATACTACTACCCCCACAACCACCACCTTTCAGGACCTTGGAATTTACAAAGTCTAACCTGTGAATGAGAATACAGATTTGTAATACATCTGTAACGAGCACAAATAAAATAGCGTATTTTACAGAAACCAGCTCAATATTTTTCATTTTGTGAATTTCAAACATCTCGGGCAGTTTCCAAAACTGTTCTCAACCGAGAAAGGATTCTCTCAAAACTGTCAGAACCTGGGGGCATATGAAGGATCTTTCAGAGCAGACATGACCCAGCCTGTCAGTGATCTTTGGAACCTGGTATGACAGGCCAGCATTGGCCAGAACACAGGCAAAGATATGTGCGGGCAAAACAGTTCTCACAGTGCCAGAGAGTCTGTGTTTTAGTATGACCAAATAAAGACACGACCAACATCCCAGATATGCAGTTCTGTTGTGCCAAAGGTTCTGAAAGTTCTGCTTTTTTTTTTTTTTTGAGATGGAGTCTCGCTGTGTCTTCCAGGCTGGAGTACAGTGGCGTAATCTCGGCTCACTGCAACCTCCGCCTCCGGGGTTTCAAGCAATTCTCTGCCTCAGCCTCCCAAGTAGCTGGGACTACAGGCACACACCACCACGCCCAGCTAATTTTTGTATTTTTAGTAAAGACGGGGTTTGACTATCTTGGCCAGGCTGGTCTTAAACTCCTGACCTCATGATACACCGCACATGACCCAAAGGTTCTCAATCACTCTTGCAAGACCACATCTAAGCTACTGTTAATTACAGGTAATTTGTTCTGATCCCAGTGAAAGAATTTCCAAATATTCTAAATATAATAAAATACAAAATCTCATCAGAAATCTTAAGACTGTATATGTATGTTAAACTACAATATAACCACGATTTAAAAAAAAAATCTTTTTAGTGTGGTTAATACCACACACCACATGCAATACTTTTTTGCTAACTGAAACTATGTCAAAAGTACTATGGATCCAAGGAATAAGAATATGGACCCTTAGCCTTACACCTTATCCCTCAACACCATCCAAGTGTAAGCAGGGCTTAGACAACTGGCTCACAGACCTTCAATGACCTTTCAAGGCTAGCACAAGCATCATTTTTTTGCCCAAATATCTTCATCTTTGCTGGAGAATATACCATTCATCAGAAATTTTCGATTTTATTTGCAGTGTCATCTTAGATGACAAAAACTAGAAACATTAAAAAACAACAAATATCAGATACATATATAACATACACAGAAAGACACACATCTAGTTTTCGAAATGCATTAAAAAACACACACACAACAAAATTATTGCTCTTCTGACCTCACACTCAACACTGCTAGCATGCATCAGTTTCTTCCAATTATATCAAAACAAAATCCCAAAGCCTCTGGCCTTCAAATGTTCCATTCATTACCTCCCTGGGGTCTACTGGCTCAGTTTTAATACTACACATTGCTTATTCCCAAATAAAAGCATTGTCTTTTATTTATTTACTTTTTATTTATTTTTTGAGACAGAGTCTCACTCTGTCGCCCAGGCTCGAGTGCAGTGGCGTGATCTCAGCTCACTGCAAGCTCCGCCTCCTGTGTTCATGCCATTCTCCTGACTCAGCCTCCCGAGTAGCTAGGACTACAGGCGCCCACCACCACGCCCGGCTAATTTTTTTGTATTTTTAGTAGAGTCGGGGTTTCACCATGTTAGCCAGGATGGTCTCAATCTCTGGACCTCATGATCCACCCACCTCAGCCTCCCAAAGTGCTGGGATTACAGGCGTGGGCCCCCACACCCGGCCTGCATTTGTCTTTTATAATTATTCTTTACTTCCAGAGAAGGCTTTCTTCTACTCTTAGAAGCCCAAATTAAACTCTCCTTCCCCAAAGCAGCTTTCCCCACTGCCCCAATTCTTTCTTTTTCTCTTCTGTACTCCAAATGCATTGTTTATACAGTTAGGACTTACTTTTTTTTTTATTTGTTTCACAGGCTTTAGTTAAGTCCTCTCCAATTTAATTATAAATCCCTTGAGAGTAGGCAAGGTATCTCATTCACCTATCATTATAACTTTGAATCAGAGATTTAAATTTCCTCAGACTGGAGATCTAAGTTTCCTTTTGCACTGGAATGACACACTCACTTAGAGAAAGCCCTAACTGGATAGTATTTAAATTATTTCACAGAAATGGTCAGGAATTTAGTTGTAAAAGGAAAAGACTCCCTTCTCACCTATCCATCATAAGCAAGAATTTAAACCCATGAAATGATTTATAAAATACAAGAATTTGAGGCCGGGCACGGTGGCTCATGCCTGTAATCCTAACACTTTGGGAGGCTAAGGCAGGCGGATCACTTGAGATCAGGAATTCGAGACCAGCCTGGCCAACATGGCGAAACCCCCTCTCTTCTAAAAATACAAAAATTAGCCGGGTGTGATGGCGGGTGCCTGTAATCCCAGCTACTTGGGAGGCTGAGGCAGCGGAACTGCGTGAAATGGGAGGCGGAGGTTGCAGTGAGACAAGATCACGCCACTGCACTCCAGCCTGGGCTAACAGAGTAAGACTCTGTCTCAAAAAAAACAAACAAAACAAACAAACAAACAAAAAGAAACCCAAGAATTTGAGAACTCAAATTAGACAACACTACCTAATTTAATCATGGATTTATACACACAAATAATAGATTCAACAATGTGTAACAGCAGTACCCTAAAGTATTTGATAATTCATCTTTTTGTCTGAGACACAAGGATTACTCCAATACTAAATTAGAGGCCAACACATTTATTTCTTTATAAGAAACAAATCCTTCTGCTACGTTCAAAGAGGATGGTACATAAACTATGTAATTATAAGGAAAAGAATGCATAATTCATTTCTCTAAATAACAACAATTTGTCCCTGAGGTTGAAGCACACTCACAAGTTTAATGTTAAGAAAAGGAGTTGCAGAGTAAGACATGGCAAATCACACATATAACCTCTCCCCATCAGCCCCTACACATACGCCCCTAATGTATTTCATTACAGTTCATCATTTTACTATTTTAGATCTTGTTTCCTTGCAGACTAAATGTAACACTTGCCATCTTCAGGACACTATCTATGGAACAGACAATAGTATGAATAAGTTAATTTATAAGTTAATAAACTCACACTAACTTAATACTCATTAATCAAGCATGCTTATGTCATGGACAAACAATATCATGCAGTATTTAGCTATTATATACTTTCTGGTTTTCAATACTAAACTAGCAATCCTGAGCTGCCTCTTTACTGCTGTTGGGGTAATGCATGTTCACGAAAACAAAAGGGATGATATGAGCTCAAAAAAAAAAATAATCAGAAAGGTAATCTGCTGGGAGAAGGATCACATAATTCAGTATTTCTTAAATATGCCTGATCACAAGAATGTCCAGGATGTCTGTTAAGAGACTGCTGGAGCTCCCTCCCAGAAATTCTGATTCAGTCGATCTGGGGATGAGGCTTAGGAGTATGAATTTTTAATAAGCAATACAGATGAATTTCCTGATCAAGCACATTTGGGAAACATTTGGGAAACATGACTAAATCCACAGGAAGGTTTTCTAGTTTTAAAAAAACATACAATTAGGCCGGGCGCAGTGGCTCACGCTTGTAATCCCAGCACTTTGGGAGGCCGAGGCAGGCGGATCACGAAGTCAGGAGATCGAGACCACGGTGAAACCCCGTCTCCACTAAAAATGCAAAAAAATTAGCCGGGCGTGGTGGCGGGCGCCTGTAGTCCCAGCTACTCGGAGAGGCTGAAGCAGGAGAATGGCGTGAACCCGGGAGGCGGAGCTTGCAGTGAGCCGAGATCGCGCCACTGCACTCCAGCCTGGGTGACAAAGCGAGTCTCCCCCTCAAAAAAAAAAAAAAAAAAACATACAAATAACAATCAATTGTACCTACTCCCACTGAGATGAGATTGTGGCCCTTGAAAGCTCCTATTGCCAAGTGCCATTGAAGATTGTTGGGAAGATTTTCTTGATTTTGGAGCAGAGGCCTTTTAATCAGGCCCTGAGTGGATCTCACACAGGCAGAGAAGAATTCGACCCTTTTGTGTAAGATACAGATTTGCAATTAGATTTTATAAGGTACTTCTGCAATTATTTAGGAGGAAATAGCTAAATCTGTGCTTATACTAGTGATAGCATGAACTTTCACTATTATTCTTTACTGCGAATAATGTAATAAGAGAATAATTCTTCTGAGACACCCCCAAAATTTCCAAGAAGCTAAAAGCTGTTTTGTTTCTTCTTTTTTTTTAGAAAAGTAGAATATATGAAAAGCAGATCCACAAACCAACAGTCAGTGATTAATGAGTGCTTCCTACTTATAAAGAGTTGTAAAGCAATTCGCATCCATATTTTCATGTAGCATTTTATTGAAATGTAGATTCTGATTTAGTAGATCTAATGTGGGGGCTGAGATTCTGCATTTCGAACTAGCTGTCAGGTACACAGACCATATTACAAGATTCTACATGAACGGTTACCCAAGCTTTAACATACATTAAGGACCACAGGGAGAGCATGATGGCTATTTAAAGTGAAGAATCCTGGATACTCTTAAGTAAGGTTGGGCCCCTGGAATTTGCCTCGTTAACAAGGACTCTAAATGATACGGATATAGGCAGCCCATAGAACACACACTGAGAAATACTGCTGCAGAGGCCACAACGAATCCACGAGGAATGGGAAAGAAGACATATGTATCAAGTAACCATACTTCAAGGCAGCATGACATACCTGTTAAGAACAGTAACCCTCAATTTGCTCTGAAAGTCAGGAGATACTGACATTTTCTGAAGGAAATCTCCAAGGAAAAGATTTTGGAAGTTCTGACTAGCAAACAGTAACTATTAAATGTGAGAAGGATAGTTTTTAGACAAATAGCATATCTCATATGACACAAACAAGTGCCAGGAGTCAGTCTCCCACATTCTCTGATACGATAAATGGTTTTGAACTAAAGCTAATTGTCCTGGTATATCCCCTGTAGTAGAGAATACTATCAGCAACTCAGTGATTGGCAGGAATTTGAGGGCTAAGGACCATTTGGCACTCTTCCCTACCTAGGCATCATTATAGAAGTCAAAGATGACAGAATTACATGAACCACACAAAAGAAATGAGATACGGATCATCCCTATGCACTCACTAGTAGTATTTTTAAAAATTCTTGTAGGGGGTAGAGGTAGGAGAGATAACAAATATACTTGCAATGATCATGTTCTTCTGGTGTCTGGATAAAATGCCAGCAATGAATATCTATCTGCCACCTAGTGATATTCTACCTCCCAACACCCCCCAACCCCAGCCCTGCCCAGTGACATCTAGTCTAGCATTTTGTTTGTTATGGTTTGGATGCCTTCTCTGTAAATGGTAAACACTGGGTACAATCATCTCTGTACATCGAACATGAGTTACTCATTGCTTCCAGTTCTCCCATACCTTGGACTTTACAGACCCTGATTTCTGGCCACTTATGACAGCCCTCAGGAATGCCCATATTTTTCTTAACTAAGGACTGATGATGTAAAATGCCGTGTTTGATTATCACCTTCTTCTTACAACCTGTTCGGTCTTAGAACCTGTACTGATGATCTCTCAGACACACGAATGCAGCCTTGTTAAGGCATCTCACAAAGGAAGGCAGAGTGATCTGGAGGACAAAGCACTTGACAGGAAAGGCCTGTGTTCTAGTACTAATGGCCCTTGACTGCTGCTTCCTCCCTAAAAGGTGCCATCTATGGATGTGACATCTTTCTGAGGGATACCTGAAATGATACTGTGACTCAAATATGACAGAAAAGAGACACAATCATTATATGATGGTTTCGGGCTAATGACAATGCCTGGAATAACACTGTTCTACTTGCCTACCGTCCCCCAGTCCCTAAAAGATAGGAGATTTGTTACAATTTGATATTTAAAAAACGAATGGGCTAAATGTCTCCATGAATGAAATTTACCCCTGAAGCCTGTGCAAGTATCTCTAGTTTCTCATTTTTCTCTATTCTTAGCAGTATATCCATCACCAACAGACTGTTGCCTGCTGGGAAAAAAATCAGTAAAATGGCAGTTTTCCCTGAGAAAAACACTAGCCTCATTCACACTTCTAGAGAGGCTGAAATAACGTGAGCTATTCCAAAGAGAAAACTGTTTGGGGTGCAGGGGGCAGTAGAGATAATAATCCATATCTATCAGAATCTCGACTCAGTTCCTGTGCAAAGCACTGTTGCTTTGCTTGACAGACAACATTCACATGACCCGTATCAAAACACCCACTAAATAATGAAAGACATTCCAGTCTTGCCTAAACAACAAAGCCCCATGAGTACAGATACTGTGTCAATGGCTGAAGCAATTCTTGATAATATGTCATTTTACACATGAAGTTTATTATAAACAGAACAGCCAATGACAGGATATGATTCAACGATTTTAGCTTGGGGAGCTAGGAGAAAGAAAAGTCTCAGGGCACTGAAATGGCAGGTGTGAATCTAAAGAGCTCAGAAGCCCAGGGCAGTGAAATGTGTTGTAGTCCACCCACTTCTACTACAGAGCCAGTTACAAAAAAGGACACACTGTTATAATCCAGCACCCTCAGCCTGTACAAGACTCCAGGATGGAAACATTTCTTTTGGCATGCAAAGTAATTACATTTTCTACCTCCAGGGCTTTTCAAGGAGTCTATTTTTTTTTCAAAAATATTAAGATACTGGCTAGTCACCATATTTTTTGATATTTTTTACTCATTTTAATACACATTGTAGGATTTTTACCAGATATATATCTGCCTTTCATCAGTCAGTACCATAAAAGGCAAAGGAGAAGTGATTTTATTCTGAAGCTTCTTTATTTTTAAATGAAAGTCCTTCCTTTAGTTTTCAAAAACAACACACTTTTTTTTTTTTTTTTTGCTTTTAGGCAGTGGGAAACCAAAAGCCACAAATAAAACTGGTCACTGCATTTACCTGTTGTTATAAAAGACTGTGCCAGCTTTTAGAACTCCAATTATGTTTTCACAGCCATGCAGCTCTGGAAATACTATGCAGCACTTTATGAGATGACTTCTTCTCTTTTAAGTGTCATGAATTCCAAGACAAGAAGTGGGACTGAAGGCCTGGACAGCAGTGGAGGCATACTACCAAGGTTGCCATTTGCTCATGACCTGGGAGCTACCAGTCAGTATCACAGGGACTGACTCTACCTGAAGTGACCTCCCATGACATCCTTCCCACCTCCTCCTCAAAGTCCAGTTGTGGGTTTAGGGAGTAAAAGCAAACAGATACCGGGTTGAAACCATCCAGTGTTTCCACTAGACTGAAACTAAGTCTGCCTGCTACAGAATACCAAATCTAAGATAGTCCATCTATAAATCCATTTCGTGCTGAATTGCTTAATTATGAATTCTTAGAAACTAGCATGCAAATGATTAAATAGTCTATCTTCAGGGTTTTTAAGCAACTTACTTTTAAAAGAATATTAAAAAGCTGACTAGTTACTATGCTCGTTGATTTTAAAGTGTCTATATGTAGCAATCTATAATTTTAATCCATTCTCCCATACCCTCACTTTAAGAGGAAAGTTATTTGCGAAAAGGAAACCATGCACTAATTTATTTTAATGTGGCAACCTGCCTTCCATCTGTGAGCTGTGTAATACCTTCATTTGTTTAAAAGAAAGATAAACTGTTCTTTAAAAAGACTTGGAGCCCTGCTTCTAAACAGGACATCCTAGTTGACCTGAGTGTAACTAAAAGTAAATTGTAATTTTTCAAGATTTTCTGTTGAAACCAAATTCTAACTATAAAACTGTAGAATCTGGCCCTGAAGGAGGTCTTTATAAAATAATGGAAAAGTACTCTGTGAAAGGCAAAATGCCTAAGAGTCTATCAGAGAAGCAGAAAACCTGGCCTCAAGCCTCATAAGAGCAGCAATGCACCTCCAGTGAATCACCCTGAGGCCCAGTTTCTCCTTGTGTGAGGTACAGGTGACAGTGCTTGCTTCTGTCTCCATTTAAAAGGAGGTAAGGAGGTGTGGGCCTGGCACAGTGGTTCACGCCTGTAATCCCAGCACTTTGGGAGGCTGAGGCGGGCACGTGACCTGAGGTCAGGAGTTTGAGACAAGCCTGGCCAACATGGTGAAAGCCTGTATCTATGAAAAATACAAAAATTAGCTGGGCATGGTGGCGGGTGCCTGTAATCCCAGCTACTCCGGAGGCTGAGGAAGGAGGAATTGCTGGAACCAGGAGGTGAAGGTTGCAGTGAGCTGAAATCACGCCACTGCACTCCAGCCGGGGCAAAAGAGTCTCGCTCTGTCTCAAAAAAAAAAAAAAAAAAAAAAAAAAGGGGGGGTGTGAGGAGAAGGATCCATTCAAGAGCTGGGTAGGGGCAAGAAACAGGACATTATTCAAGTTGCTTCAGGATATCTGAATATAAGACTAAGTCAGAAAAGATGTTAGTTTCCTACTATTTTAACAAAAACAACAACAAAATCCAAGTTTAAAAACATTGTAGTTTTCCTTTTTGTTTCTTCTCTTCTTTCATTCTCAGTTAGGCACAACAAAGCATTGAAGGAATACATGCCACAATGGGAACTGTTCAAAAGCCTGACAATGTGCAATTAGCATGGTTCTCAACACTGTTTACCC
The DNA here is from genome assembly GCF_009828535.3 of Hylobates moloch. Classification (NCBI taxonomy): domain Eukaryota; kingdom Metazoa; phylum Chordata; class Mammalia; order Primates; family Hylobatidae; genus Hylobates; species Hylobates moloch. Next base: position 35,171,319 of record NW_026652297.1, on the reverse strand, counting down.
TTGCAGAAGTTACCTGTCATTCTCTAGTACTCCCAGCTATAAAGTTTAACATGCCAAACTCCCAAATTTCTAGGCCTGACTTCAATCCTAGAGACTGAGTAAGAAAGCTAGCCAGGACAGCAGTTAAAAGAAACGAAAGACAGAAAAGTTCCCCCAATGTGTATGGTCTCGTAACATTTTAATAATCTGGATATAGAGAAGAAATGAAGAGTATATAGAGTTGTATAATAGTTGCCAAACGTACTACCAGGCATTTTATTACATGAACTCTTTATTTAATCCTGAATCCAACAGATACTACATCCTATTTCTGTCCCCACTTTATAGATAAAGAAACTGAAGTTCAAAATAACTTGGTTCAACATAACTAGAAAGTGATAGAGCCAGGATTTGCATCTTGAACAAGACATGACTCCTGGGTCCAAGAGCTGTCAACCATTATACCCATTTCTACCCACTGCTCTCTGTATACTTTTTCTAGTTTTTACACATTTCTGCAGGCTTTTTTCTCTTCTTCATGCACTGCTGCTTTCATCTTGAAAGTCTATACTTGACAGAAAACATGCCTTGACTTGAATTTGAGAGGCAACCTAGTCAAGATAGGAGGGAATGGAAAAGGACCTGGTTTTAAGACTAGTACTGAAAACAAGCAGGAGAGCTCATCTTGAAGCCAATGGCAGGAAGAGCAATAAGAACACACACTTGGAATGCATCTGCCCTGCAAACATCTTGGTGTTTTCCACCTCAGTTAGGCTGTACATCCAAATATGCACACAGGAAGACCTCACACATGCTTCACGTCAAGGGCATGTGAAAAATGTCAAATACAAGTTAACTCTTGCAATGCTTACCCAACATACAGCTAATAAGTTAAATTCTAATATTCTAAAAGAATTGGGCAAACATTTAGAACAAGAAGGCTAATTTATTTTTCTATGTTCCATTCTGAATTAAACAATGGGCACTACAATTGTAAACCATCTCAATAATTTTTGTTTATTTGCTTTCCGTGTCAGAGTCCCCTTAACTTTTAACAGCATATATATTCTCACAGAGGAAATTAAGGAACACTGAAAGGATGGACTATAGATTGCTGAGGCAAGAGGACTAAGAGGCTTTTAGAAATCTCCTGTTTATATCAGAGAGCTATCTATAATCCATCATCTAGCAAAAAAATGTAATCACAAATGAGATATGTGACAGTTATGTACTAACACTGTTTTAAAATTCCCCAAATTACTACATATCATTTTTAAAATGAGTTAGATCTACATTACTGATATAAAGTCTAAGATTCATTGCTAAGTTAAAAAAAAGATGCAGATACAATTTTGTATGGACACAATAAAGTTATGAAAATATTTACTTCAATGAAAGTTGAATAGACATTTACTTTCTCCCCTTTGTTATGGAATTCATTTTTCTTTTTATCATATGTTTCACTTCTTAATATAATAATGTCTCCTTACAAAGTCTTTCCTAAATTAAGAATTAGCAGATCTTTTTCTCCATGGGCGACAGGCTGGAAGGAAATACTTTGCAGGGATGCTCAAGATTGGTGATTTATAGAACCCAGCAGCTCTATAATGCAGTTCAGTCTTTTTCTTTTCTCAGATGTTTAAAATGAGTATCCAAAATTCACAAAACATTGCACTATTACACACTTCACTATTATAACCGCTAACTTCCTCTAATATCTTCTCTATTTTATGTAGTAATAAATTTCTGTTGGGCACATGATTTCCTAAATTCCCTTGCTAGTTAACACTGTACAGGTTGAGTATCCTTTATCTGAAATGCTTGGGCCCAGAAGTGTTCAGTTTTCGAATTTTTCCGTATTGGGGGATATTTGCAATTACACTTTCCGTTGAGCATTCCCTTTGGGCATCATGTCAGTAGTCAAAAAGTTTCAGATTCTGGAGCATGATTTTGGATACTCAAACCACATTAGTAAATTCTGGCCTATGGTGTGGACAGAAGTGATGCCTGCAACTTCTAGGTGGTGCCTTTAAAAGAGCATTCCTTTGGTATGCAACAAAATCAAAAATAAAATAGGGCCTTTTTTCCTGCTTTCTTGTTGCCTAGAAGATGACTGTGGGAAGTAGAGCACCCATGTTAGATCATAAGATGACAGCTACCTGTTGAAGATGGCAGAGAATCAAAATATAAAGTCAGCTTGGGCAATATATTGAAGCTCCATCTCTACCCCACTACCCTCCACCACACACACACACACACACACACACACACACACACACACACACACAAGCCATGTGTGGTGGCATGTGCCTGTAGTCCCAGCTACTTGGGAGACTGAGGTGAGTAGATCGCTTGAGCCCAGGAGGTTGAGACTACAGAAAGCTAGGATCACACCACTGCACTCCAGTCTAGGCAATGGAGCAAGACCCTGTCTTTAAAAAAAAAAAAAAAAAAAAAAAAATCTGATAAATATAGACCACTTTCTGGGCTTTTACGTGAGAGAGAAATAAATGCCTATTATGGTTAAGCCACATTACTTTGGTTTTCTGTTGCTGCAGCCACTATCATACTGCACCCATGTGCATGCACACACATACTAGGGATTCTAATGCAGTAACTAATTATCATCTCATTTTTAAGAAAAGCTTATTTTAATTGATGGCTGAAGTGGTCTACCTGTAGTAAGCTTTAAAATAGAAAACACAGAAGTTAGTTTTTGAGTGTCAAGTTTGAAAAAGAACAGCCTCACACTGATTGTTGGCCTTCATTCTTATATTAAAGGCAATAAAATACAAGATTTACAACACTGTGAGACTGCTAAAAATAAAGTGTATTACATGACCAAATCTACTTCACAGATTAACCACAATAAAGGGGAAAGTGAACGAAGGAATAACTACCATAATAAAACGATAAAATCATCTTTAAAGTTAATATCAGGATAACATGAAGTTGCAAAAGAGATAAGCGTATACAAAGAAACAAGCCTTACACTTGAAAAAGGTGATCTTTGGCAATTTTGATTTAATGCTCCAAGTTGTTTTTCATGTACCGTACTGGTGTCTTAACTGATTTCATTGTTTCTTTCTTTAGCAAAGTCTTTCACATAAATGTATTTACAGGCTGGGCACAGTGGCTCATGCCTATAATCCCAGCACTTTGGGAGGCTGAGGTGGGTGGAGCACTTGAGTCCAGGAGTTCCAGAACAGCCCAAGGCAACATGGTGAAACCCCATCTCTACAAAAAATTCAAAAATCAGCTGGGAGTGGTGGTCTGTAGTACACGCTACTCAGGAGGCTAAGGTGGGAGGCTTGCTGGAGCCCAGGTGGTCGAGGCTGCAGTGAGCTGTGATTGCACCACTGCACTCCACCCTGGGTGACAGTGCAACACCTTGTTTCAGGAAAATACATATATATATATCTGTGTGTATATCTACATATGTGTGTGTGTATGTATGTAATAGACTAAAGATAACTGATAAAGAAATGGCAAGGGGAAAGAAAAGATGAAAACTCCAATGTAAGCTTTCCATCTACAGAGAATTTTTAAAAGAAACTAATAAGCCACTAATTTATGCATAAAAATGGAACTTATAGTTCTTCAGATATAAGCCAATAAAATAATCTAAAGATGTAATTCTTTTGAATTATCTAAATAGCTCTGTATTATAGTTACTTTTGTCAATCTGTGTATCTTGCAGACACAAGGATAGTAAGATTTACCTTTAGATTTTAACTTTGTCCTTCAGAGTTTCTGCTTCCAGTATCTGGCTTATCTTTTGAAAAGCATACATTATTCTTTCAGGCACTCCCACATTGTCCTTTTGATCAGGCTTAGACTGCGTAAATATATGTATTAAGTAGAAAGAGAGGATGAAATAGGTCTAATTATTTTTCGCTGTAAGAGCTACAGTGTATTTTCAATAGATATTAATGGATCACAGGATAAAATATACCAGATCACTAGACTTTCAGGCCAAATGTAATATAGCCATGAACTCACACGAAACATTAACCCCGCAGTCCTCAACTCAGAGGCCACCTCTCTTTGGTAAGAAAAAAAAAAATCTTAGAAGCATTTAAGTTGCCTAAAATTTAAGAATTTTCTACACCATCACGTTCTAGAAATAATCCATTGGCAGCAAAGCAGATTAAAAGATTTAAGATGCACAGGGTGGCTTTCGGTTCTTACCGTGTGCTTAAGAGTAGAGGCAAGTCAAGGCTGAAGTCACAACAAAAGAAAACATTTTAGAACTTATTTGAAATCTTTGAAATAGATATCTGAAACTGTTCAATTGTTTTGGCTAGGCAAGATGGAGTGAGGAGGAACATGGAACTTTTCTGCTCTGCCTTCTTTGTTCTGTCTTTCTTGTTCTTTTACCATGGGAAAAACAGACCTGAAACCCAAATGAGATAATATGCGAAAAATACACATAGATAGTTATGTAGGCCTTCACTACATCCACTTTAAACCACTATGATTTAAACTACTCTTTTAAATAATAACAATCTAGTCATAAAGTATAGGAAGAATTCAGTTTTGCACTAACATTTATAGGGTGCTTATTAAATGCCAGGCCCTGTTCATGTGGTTTACTTATGATTCCCCAACCTCTAATCCACAACTCCAAAATCTAAATGCTCTGAAAGCCTATAGTGGTGAGTCTGGGAGAAGGGCGGTGCAAACTCACTGGGTGGCAAAACCTGATCTGAAGTGATGTAAAACTATTTATAGCTTTAATTTATCCCGCTTAGTGTATTATTCATGTTTCACTGCAGAAAAATTTATGTGCTTAATTACTATGTGCTACCTTAGACATCACTGTACTATGTTACCTATGGGTTATGTACTATGTTATCTTTTACAATCTGAAAGAGGCCGGGTGTGGTGGCTCACACCTGTAATCCCAACAATTCGGGAGGCCAAGGCCAGAGGATCACTTGAGGCCAGGAGTTCAATACCAGCTTGGCCAATATGGTGAAACCTGGCTCTACTAAAAACACAAAAATTAGCCGGGCATGGTGGTGCCCCCCTGTAGTCCCAGTTACTCAGGAGGCCGAGGCAAGAGAATCGCTTGAACCTGGGAGGTGGAGGTGGAGGTTGCAGTGAGCTAACTGTATTCCAGCCTGGGCAATAGAGACAGACTCTGTCTCAGTGAATTAATAAATCAATACCAAATCTGAGGCCGGGCACAGTGGCTCACGCCTGTTATCCCAGCACTTTGGGAGGCCGAGGCGGGCAGATCACAAGGTCAAGAGATGGAGACCATCCTGGCCAACGCGGTGAAATCCTGTCTCTACTAAAATACAAAAATTAGCTGGGCGTGGTGGTGCGCGCCTGTAGTCCCAGCTACTCAGGAGGCTGAGGCAGGAGAATCACTTCAACCTGGGAGGCGGAGGTTGCAGTAAGCCGAGATCACACCACTGCACTCCAGCCTGGGCAACAGAGCAAGACTCCGTCTTAAGAAAAAAAAAAAAACAAAAAAAAAAACACCTGAAAGATTTTTAAGCACATCTGACCCCAAGGATTTCAGATAAGCAACTGTAAACCTGTATCTACCCAATTACCCTTACGGCAACCCTATAAGATAGGAGCTATTTTGCAGCTAAGGAAACTGAGACTTAAGGAACCTGTCCAAAATCAAAACAGCTGGTGTTAGAGCTTGATTTAAGCAGTTCAAAGCCTGGGCTCTTAACCACTATACTATGCAGCCTTTTGTTTTTACATCATGCATATTAAAGGTTTTTAATTTTTTAGCTATAATTACCAAAAACATTAGTGCAGGACACCATTTAAAAAAACTATTTAAAATAGTCTTCAGAGAAAAAATACGAAGTATTACAGTTTAAGAGTATATTGACTTTGGGCCAACGGATTCCAATATTTTACAAACAGGCAATATCCAAGCAGCATATTGCAGATTCGGGTTGTGGAGAAGCTGCAGGGCTTGAGGTGACTCTATCACAACTGCTTTCGGCACGGAGGAGCCACTACCAGCTGTGTGGACAAGAATACTTAAGCACGTGCTTTCATGGCTCCACTGCCACAGGTGGATATTTCAGGGGAATTATTATTAATTTCACAGTTTTTTAAAAAGCTACGATAAGTAAATAAAAGTAATGGTAGGAGTCACGGCCCCAAGAGGGAGAGCTTATTGCCTTCCCCTGGAAGCACCAGTTCAGGCACTGGTCACCAGAAACGTCACCCTCTGACCTTTCCCCCATCCCATCTGAGGAAGTTAAAGAGATCCCTCACAGGTACCGTAGCTCTCGGTGCCCTCGCACTTCCAACAGCCGGTTCGGGTCCAGGAGACTCGCTGGGACCTCTACCACAATGGCGGCCGGCGTGGGCCGCGCGACCAGAAGTGCGGCCGCGCACCTGACCCAGCTTCCGCCTGCACCTAGGGCTCAGCGCACCAGCCCGGCTAAGCCAGACGAAGGCAAAAGAAGAGATGCGGATCCCTGGAGGACTGGCCCCACCGTGAACAAAACAGGAAGCGTTCCAGGAAGACTGCGGGGGTAGGAGAATGCAATTAAAATGGAAAAGGCAGTGACTGGCTGCGAAGGTTTACAGAAACAGAAGATAAAGCGCCAGAAACCCACATTCTGGAGTTGCCACGGTGAGGGTGAGAAGAGTGGGAATGAGCTGAGAAAAACCTGCAAGGCTCCAGGATCCTAGAGTGCAATAAAACGAAGGGCCAAGGTGAAAAGCGACTGAGACTTGGAGAGGCAGGGAAGGAGAAAATGGAGTGTAAAGAAGCCTAAATGTTTTATTTCATATTTTGGCTTAATTCTGCCTGTATCACCAGAGGGAACATCTAGCACAGGCAAGGCCCAAGAAATACTGTTTAGAATTGTTACTCAGTAGCCACGCGCTCTTAGGTCAGACATTTCCCATGCTTGAGCCCAGGAGTTCGAGACCAGCCTGGACAACCTAGCAACACTATACAAAAAGAAACAACAAAATAAAAAATAGGCCGGGCGCGGTGTCTCATACCTGTAATCCCAGCACTTGAGGAGGCCGAGGCGGGCGGATCACGAGGTCAAGAGATCGAGACCATCCTGGCTAACACGGTGAAACCTCGTCTCTACTAAAAATTAAAAAATTAGCTGGACCTGGTGGCACACGCCTGTAATCCCAGCTACTCCGGAGGCTGAGGCAGGAGAATCGCTTGAATCCAGGAGGCGGAGATTGCAGTGAGCCGAGATTGTGCCACTGAACTCCAGCGAGACTGCGTCTCAAAAAAAGAAAAAGTTATTTCTGATATGGTATTAAGAGAATCCACGAATAAAAAATATTGGTGGCAGATAAATCAGAACATTCCTTTTCCCCTTTTTAATTTTTTGGAGGGTTTATTTTTCAGATCAAACGATAAGGAAATATATGTTGATACTACCCAGCGTCTGTAACAGAGGAAGTTAGGCAGTATGAGGTGAAAAAAAATGAATCACGGGAGAGAGCGGAAGAGATCTACCACCTTATCCATCTTCTTGACTGTACAGTCTCCAGAGCATTTCCATTAATGGGCAAGAAACATCCCAGTGCATTGTACACCTGTTATTTGTAAACTCTTGTGACATGAATAATGCTTTCCTCACAATCTGTTCTACTGAACTTTACTTTTTTCTAATAGTTCTGCCAAGTTTGAGATCTGCAATTTTAGCTAGCATGATGTTCCACTGCTTTTTCTACCTACACAGTCCCATACAGACTGTGCTGAAAATCAAGAAGAAACAATGATACACTGCACCAGACCCACTGTAAGTTTAAAAACCCCAAAACAGTGTTTAGGAGCAAGTGAAAGAAAAAAAATTTAACTCTACCTTTGTAGATAGCACACGAATCTCACATTTGTCCAACCCCAGGTGCTCAAAGTTATTTGATCATTACGGTTAATATTAAAAATGGACAATTATGGCTACTATCAAAAATCAAAATAGTCCAGGCAGGGTAGCTCACTCCTGTAGTTCCAGCACTTTGAAAGGCTGAGGCGGGAAGACTGCTTGACCAGCCTGGGCATCATAGGAAGACCCTGTCTCTACAAAAAAATTAAAAGCCAAACAAAAAAACAAACTAGCCGGAGGGAGGCGGGGTGGGGGACGGTGGTGGTGACGTGGTCCTAGCCCGTCAGCTACTTTGGGAGGCTGAAGCAGGAGGGTCCCTTGAGCCCAAGAGTTTGAGGCTGCAGTGAGCTATGATCATGGCACTGCACCCCACCCTGGGTGAGATAGTGAGAACCTATCTCTTAAAACAAAAAAAAAGTTAAAAAAAATAAGTGTTCTCAAAGATGTGGGAAAAATTGGAAACTTTGTGCACTGTTGTTGGGAATGCAAGCTGCTATGGGGAACCTCAAAAAATCAAAAACAATTACCCAGTAGTAGCAGACCCAGTGAGAACAAAAGCAGTATCTCAAAAAGATATTTGCACACACCCATGCTCATTGCAGCATTATTCACAATAGCCAGGTGGTGGAAGCAACCCAAACGTCCATTTGACAGAAGGATGGAAAAATACGATGGAAGCCTTAAAAAGGAAGGAAATTCTGGCACACGCTACGACATGGATGAATTTTGAGTACATTGGGCTGACTTAAAGCCAGTAACAGACAAATACTGAATGATTCTACTTATATGATGTATCTAACTAGTCAAATCCATAGAAAAAGGGAGTAAGAATGCTGGTTGCCAAGGGGTTAGAGGTGGGGTGGATGTGGGGACAGCGAGCTGTTGTTTAATGGTTATAGAGTTTCTGTTTTGCAAGATGTAAAAGTTGTGGAGCAACAACGTGAATATACTCAACACTACTGAACTGTACAATTAAAAAAGGCTAGGGCTCGGCACAGTGGCTCACACCTGTAATCCTAGCACATTGGGAAGGAGGATTGCTTGAGGCCACAAGTTTGACACCCACCTTAGTAGCAGAGTGAGACCCCGTCTCCAAAAAATAAAATAAACAAATGGTTAGGATGGTAAACTTTTGTTCTGTGTTCTTTACTATAGTTGATTAATCGAATGACTGATTGACTGACTGACTGATTGTAGAGACGAGGTCTCACTATGTTGCTCAGGCTGGTCTTGAACTCCTGGCATCAAGTAATCCCGCCTCAGCCTCCCAAAATGCTGGGATTACAGGTGTAAGCCACTGCACCTGGCTTTAATTTTTTTTTTAATTATAAAAAATAAGCACAGCCTGGGCAACATGGTGAAACCCCGTCTCTACAAAAAATACAAAAATTAGCTGAGCAAAGTGGCACATGTCTATAGTCATACCTATTCGGGAAGCTGAGGTAGGAGGACTGCCTGAGCCAGGTCAAGCCTGCAGCGAGCAGTGATGGTGCCACTGCATTCCAGCCTGGGTGACAGAGGGAGACCCTTTCTCAAAACAAAAACAAAAACAAAAACAAAAACAAAACAAAAGGAAAAAAAAAGTCAAAAAACGGGCAATTAGCAAGAGGGAAGCAAGAGGGGGCCTGGGGGAGCCAAACTCTAAGAAAGAAGTTTTTCCTCCTAACCTTTAGAAGAATGTATCATCACAATGTCAAAAGATTCGCTTACCGCATTCCTTCTTTGAGACCCTCACTGCAAAGTCAGCCTATTCAAAGTTTCTCGTAGGTGCTAAGCTATGGGTTTCCTTGTAAATCATGAATCAAAGGAAAATATTTTGCTTTATGAACAAAATTACTTTTGTACTTCTTGGAAACTGCCCATTCATGACTTCCCACTCACCTGTAAGATCTGCCAAGAAACATGGAAGAAAGAAAACACATCCTTTCCTTTTGGCTTTGATTAAAGAGGTTTGCTTTTAAATGATACTATGAAATGTACGGACAGCACACACAAAGTTTATCTCCAAACATTATTTCCTGAGCATAGTAACTGACTACAGCTGTTAACTTAGTCTGAAATAAGAACAAAATAACAACTAGTACTGGAGTATCAGAGTATTTTTGACGCTTCAAGGTAAACTCAGATATTCCCCCTCAGCAAACAAACATTTAAAATAAGTCACATCTTCTTGTAATCCCAGTACTTTGGGAGGCCAAAGCAGGTGGATCACATGAGGTCAGGAGTTTGAGACTAGCCTGGACAGCATGGCGAAACCCCGTCTCTATTTCTGAAAATACAAAAATTAGCCGGGTGTGGTGGCACGCGCCTGTAGGCCCAGCTACTAAGGAGGCTGAGGCATGAGAGGAACTTGAACCTGGGAGGTGGAGGTTACAGTGAGCTGAGATTGCACCACTGCACTCCGGCCAGGGGTGACATAGCAAGGCTATTTCAAAAATAAATAAATAAAAAAAGTAAGATCGCATCTTCCTATCTCTCTATATAGATACGACACGAACTTGATGACAAAAATCGTGGGACATCAGGCCTATCTAATAATATCATTATTGCAAAGACAAAGAAAAACACTTATTAAGGTAGAATAATATAATATCTGCATTCAATGCCTCTCTCATTCTGCCCCAGTGTGTTAGAATAAGAGCTAAAGACAGCGATCACACAAAGAATTTAATTCTAGTGCAGAAGTAAATATGGTAATTCTCACATTCCTCAGTTTAGAGGTAGTCAGTTAAGCTTTTGCTTGAGCAAGTGTTTCCTCAATCAAGTCACAAGTTTCACGTAAATGGCATTTTTGGCTGCTATTTTTCCTCCTTCCTTGCAGTAATGACCACGTCAGCACTTCCTGGTTCCACTTACGATCAGTCTCCTTCATTGTACAGGGAGGACAGAAGGGGAAAATCCACTTGGTTATACTCTGTACCTGATAAAAGTTATGACTATCCTAAAACATGGAAAGTAAAAGGCCAACACAAGCAATTGGCTCACTCTGTTGCCCAGGCTGGTCTAAAACTCCTGGCTACATAAGTGATCCTCATGTCTTGGCCTCCCAAAGTATTGGGATTACAGGCATGAGACTGTATTATTTAGAGAACTGTGCTGATTAGCTTATTTTACCAAAAACTACCAGGTTATTTATCAGAGGGAAGAGGAAGATAGGAATGAATAATAAGTAATAAATAGCTATAATTGTGCTCTAAGATGAACTTGCAAAACAAATCATTTCCTAAGTAAAAATAACATTTTTTTTCTTTTTTTGAGATGGAGTCTCACTCTGTCACCCAGGCAGTGCAGTAGCACAATCTTGGTCCACTGCAACCTCCACCTCCCAGGTTCAAGTGATTCTCCTGTCTCAGCCTCCTGAGTAGCTGGGATTACAGGCATATGCCCACCACGCCCGGCTACCTTTTTTTTTTTTTTTTGATGGAGTCTCACTCTGTCACCCAGGCTGGAGTGTAGTGGCATGATCTGGGCTCACTGCAACCTCCACCTCCCGAGTTCAAGTGATTCTCCTGCCTCAGCCTCCAAAGTAGCTGGGATTACAGGCAAGCAATACCATGCCCAGCTAATTTTTTTACTTTTAGTAGAGACGGGTTTTTGCCATGTTGGCAGGCTGGTTTCAAACTCCTGACCTCAGGTGATCCGCCTGCGTCGGCCTCCTGAAGTGCTGGGATTACAGGCATGAGCCACCAAGCCCGGCCTAATTTTTGCATTTTTAGTAGAGATGGAGTTTCACCATATTGGCCAGGCTGGTCCGGAACTCCTAACCTCAAATGATCCTCTCGCCTCAGCCTCCCAAAGTGCTGGGATTACAGGCATGAGCCACCATGCCCAGCCAATAACATCGTTTTTAAAAAAGCCTTCAAAGAGTTCAATACAAAATTTTTCTGAAGTTATTTTTCCAAGTGGCAGGCTCTGATAAGATCAATTTTAACATTTTGACTTATAATCCCAACAAATCTAGGTCAAAATGCTGCATATATCGGCCAGGCACAGTGGGCTCACGCCTGTAATCCCAGCACTTTGGGAGGCCAAGGTGGGCGGATCACAAGGTCAGGAGATCAAGACCATCCTGGCTAACACGGTGAAACCCCGTCTCTACTAAAAATACAAAAAATTAGCCGGGCATGGTGGCGGGCGCCTATAGTCCCAGCTGCTCGGGAGGCTGAGGCAGGAGAATGGCATGAACCCAGGAGGCAGAGCTTGCAGTGAGCTGAGATTGCGCCACTACACTCCAGCCTGGGCGACAGAGTGAGACTCCATCTCAAAAAAAAAAAAAAAAGCTACATATATCACGACAAGGGAGTGTAAACATGTAAAGGTTCAATATTTTTTCAGTTACATTCAGGAAATATTTATTATGTGCCTGTAAGCAAGAACCTCTTTTAGAACAAAATCCAACTCCTTTATAAATTTGACACAATGAATTCTTTTTAAAACAAAAACACAAGCAAACCACAACTGCATGGAAGAATGCAAGGGCACCAGCAAGCTCAGGCACACCGCATACCCTAGACTTGGAGAAGCAGGGAAACAAGGTGACGTGTGTTGAGAAAACTATTGCAGTCCTAAGTGGTATTAGTGTTAGATACAGGAAAGTGATAGTCCTGCCCTGTTCTTGCATAGAACAGCTATGCTCAGAGCACAAGATTCCAACTGACGACTGGCAGGGTAAAGTTGGAGATTTGGAGAAAAGCAATCAGGCTAGTAAAGGAACTGGCAACTATGACCTGTGAAAGTGGTTGAGGGAAGTAGAGATGGTTAGCCTAAAGGAGAAAAAAGCAAGGCTCAAGAGAAATTAGACGGCAGCTTTCAAATATTTTTAGCGAAGTAGGTTAATTATGGTAGTCATTCAACAAGGTAAAATCATACCAAGCATGAAGTCACAGGAACATCCCAGGAGTATGCAACCATTGGAACTGTCCATAGTAAAATGGGCCAGCTTGAGCAATAAAAGTCTCCTAGTACCAGGAAATGTTTAGAGGTTGGGGAAAGTGAAAAAAAAGGGGGAAAGTGAAAAAAGACCTGATTAAAGGAGGAGGCTGATGTCATTACTCTGAGAAAAGACAATTGTTTTCTTCAAAAGAAAAAGGAGCTAATTATTGGAAATAACTGAATTCCACATAAGGACTAAAAAGAGTCAGAAAAATTGTTGTTGTCTCCCTGTACTTACCCACATTCCCCCAATTCTTTATATTTCAGATCAATATAGTCCTAATTTAAATAATCTAACCAGGCCAGGCACAGTGGCTCACAGCTGTAATCCCAGCACTTTGGGAGACCAAATCAGGAGGATCACCTGAGGCCAGGAGTTTGGAGGCTGCAGTGAGCTATGATCACACCACTGTACTCTAGGCTGGATGACAAAGCCAAGAATCTATCTCTTAAAAAATAATAATAATCTAACCAAAGGTTGTTTCTTTTCCTTCCAGTCACTGATTTATCTTTGAAGACTCTTCAAGAGTATTCTTGATGTAGAGTCTTCCCTAACTCATCACTCCATTGACCCATCCACCCCCACATAGGCTTGTGCATACATCCCCATCAGCTGCTGTCTCTCTTCTCTATGCTTCCACAAGTTGTCTGTGTATATCACCAACACAGTACCCTCTGACCCACAAGGATTACTGATATGAATGGAATCTTAAATTGTAGCAAAAGGCTTTGAACCTATGTCATGTATCATAAAATACTGGTACCATGAGATTACAAAGATCTGTGATTTATGAAAGAGAATTAACCAAATCAAAGGGCAACATAACCCAAGAGGCCTCCAGAGAGTATTTGTTATAGCTTAGCACCTCCACAAGTAGTATAGGTTGAGCATCCCTTATCTAAATGCCTGGGACCAGAAGTGTTTCCAATTGCAGATTTTAGAAGATTTGCATATACATAATGAGATACCTTGCAGATGGGATCCAAGTCTAAACATGAAATTCACATACGTTACACATACACCTCATATGTGTAGCCCGAAGGTAATTTTATATAATATTTTAAATAATTGTGTTCATGAAACAAGTTTTGACTGTGTTTGACTGACACATAGGGTGAGATGTGAGGCATCATGTCAGTGCTCAAAGTTTCAGGTTTTGGAGCATTTCAGATTTTCAGATAAGGGATGCTTAACCTGTAAGCATTTGGATCGGATGGATGAATGGATGGAGGGATGGATGGATGTCTTCTTTGGAAGTTCATCCTTCAGAAATATGTTTTAGAACACTTCCATTTTGTCTTTCTGCTGATCACAGATTATAAATTCCTTGAGGACAATGATGTCTTCCTTTCCCTGTCCCACAAAGACCCTTAGTTGCGGATCAAACGGAATTCCCTAAAACCCTTGCTGCCAGAGAAAACTATACTTGAGAACTAAATGTGTGTGTGTGTGTGTGTGTTATATGGGAATAACTCCTGTTATTTCTGCAAATCTGGACTGATTTCTTTCTCGCTCTGTCTCCCAGGCTGGAGTGCAGTGGCGCCATCTCCGCTCCCAGCAGCGGCCACCATCCCGGTTCAAGTGACTCTCCTGCCTCAGCCTCCTGGGTAGCTGGGATTACAGGCACCTGCCACCATGCCCAGCTAATTTTTGTATTTTGAGTGGAGACAAGGTTTCTCCACTTTGGCCAGGCTGGTCTCGAACTCCTGACCTCAAGTGATCCGCCTGCCTCGGCCTCCCAAAGTGCTGGAATTAAAGGTGTGAGCCACTGTGCCCGGCTTGCTGTTCTTTTTTGTCCTTATTTCTTTTGTTATTGGTCTTGTTCACAAAAGACCAATGATAGTAACTCCCCTACCCCCATTCTCCCGTAACAATCTTTGATACTCCTCATTTCCTAGAAGTTGTAGCAATTAAAAAATCACAGATCCCCAGTATTGGGCCTAATATCAATCACTGAATTTCAGAGTTTGAAGGTTGCTTACAGACTATCTAGTGTAGCTCCTTCATTTTATAGCTCGGAAGGATAAAGTCAACTTATTGACCCAGGACTTTATTTTTATTTATTTTATTTTATTTTTTTTGAGACAAGAGTCTTGTTCTGTTACCTAGGCTGGAGTGCAGTGGCACAATCTCAGCTCACTGCAAGCTCTGCCTCCCATGGCCCAGGACTTTAAATAATTTTTTCACTTTTTCTTTTTAAACTACAAATGAAATGTAGGTTCATCCACCTCAAAGAATTTACTGCCTTGGGTTTAGGACCACCTGAAATTAATGACTGTTCAGCCATTTAATTGTTGAAATAGCTCACATCTGAAATTCATCAATTAGATAACACATGTGTATAATCATGCGCGATCTAAGAATCAGGACTTGGAAGTTCCAGGTCAAATTAATAATTATAAGAACAGCAGCTACAATTTCATGAATTCGTACTATGTACCAGGTGGTGAATCAGATCCTATGATCATGCAATTATCCCAATGATCCTGCCAGGTAGGTAGAATTCACCCTCTTTTTCTTTGTTTTTAAGACAGGATCTCGCTCTGTCACCCAGGCTGAAGTGCTATGGCCATGAATACAGCTCACTGCAACCTCTTATTCACCAGCTCAAGAGATCCTCGCACCTCAGCCTTCAGAGTAGCTAGGACCACAGGCATTCACCACCATACCTGGTTAATTTTTTATAATGTTAGTAGAGACAGGGTTTTGCCATGGTGCCCAAGCTGGTCTCAAACTCCTGGGTTCAGGCGATCCTTGATCATGATACAACTTTTGGGTAGAACCTGGTAAATTACTCCAAACTACATATGACAACCCAACAAAGAAAATGCACCCCCGAAAAAAAGATATTTGAAAAATCTAAACATAGGGAACGTTATATTTTGCCTCCCTTGTGAATGTTTATTTTGTTACACAATTAAGTGGCCATTGAAAGAGTAAGTTTTCTCAAAGTTCTGGAAAGTCATCTTAACTTAGGCCCCAGAAAGAAATGGAATCTCTTTTAGTAATGACTCTTATTTTCTTTGAAAGTTCACGTTTGGGTCAGCCAAGTTTTAAACGGTAGAATTATATTGCTGTGTTGTTAGTCAAGTTTGGGGGGAATGAGGCCGCTGGCTATTTGGATCACTGTAGGACAGTTTATCTGGTTTTTAGACTGAAAGAAGGGTCTATTCTTAGGCAAAAGACATCATTTTAGAGGCGCAGAAGCTTGCATTGGCTTTCAATTGAACGTACGTACTCAAGTCTAGTTCTCCAAATAAAAGTTGCTTCCAGACCCTGTGTGATTTTTCTTGGGTCAACGGAATGTTTAAGTGAAAAGGATCTTTCTTTTGTGGCTTCCTTATGTTGCAATTTAGGCAAACAAAAAATAATGTGGAATCATTTTTTTTTCATTTGTTTATTTATTCATTCCCTGCCTTGTTCTAACAAGAACAAGGTGGTCAACAATAACAAAGAATAAATTTAAACTATTGCACAGTTATGAATGAGCCAGAAACTTTATTTGGTTTCATTACACCAGCTATTACCCTGACTTTATGTATTAGTCATAGAAGCCTACACACTACACTTTATTAATAAAGCCTATTGATTTTAATATAAGCATCTTTTTTCAGTATAACTACTTTCATGGAGGTAGTTGCGATAGGAAGGCAAAACAGGTAAATGACACAAATTAAAACAATAATTCCCGACGGATGAAATTATTCCCTTCCAAGGAGGATTTAAGTAGCCTTTGGCACCAACATCCTCAAGGGACACAGAAAGAAGTCATGGGCACCTCTATGGTCATTGTTCTGTGCCAGCACCAGATCACAAGTGGTGAAGATTTCTTGCTTAAGAGTAAAAAATATTATGTAAATGAGATGCAGGGCTAACTTGTCTGCAGTCTTCCATCTAACCAAAGACTCAGAGGATCTCATCAGACAGTGGGATAGAAAATAGTTACTTTCTGGTGGGAGAGTCAGTTTATTTAAACAACTACTGGATCACTTCAAACTTGTTAATAAGTAAGAGATTGGTTCAAAAGAAAAAGTCTTTGAAATGTCAAATTAAAATTTGTTTTTGGTTCTTTTTTGAGACAGGGTCTCACTCTGCTGTCCAGGCTGGAGTGCAGTGACGTGATCATGGCTCACTGCAGCCTTGATCTCGAGCTCAAGTGATCCTCCCACCTAAGCTTCCCAAGTAGCTGGGACCTTAGATATATGCCATCATGTCTGGCTAACATTTTTTTTTAATGTTTTTGTAAAGACAGGGTCTCCCTATGTTGCCCAGACTGGTCTCCAACTCTTGGGCTCAAGCCACAACGCCTGGCCCAAATAATGTTTTAAACTCTTACTTGACATAGCAGACTTGAATAATCAGGAATAAATATATTGATAAGTACTATTATTGAAAGAGAGGGCTGGGCGCGGTGGCTCACACCTGTAACCCCAACACTTTGGGAGGACGAGGTGGGCCAGATCACCTGAGGTCTGGAGTTCGAAACCAGCCTAGCCAACATGGAGAAACCTTATCGCCACTAAAAATACAAAAATTAGCTGGGCATGGTGGTGCATGCCTGTAGTCCCAGCTACTCTAGAGGTTCAGGAGAATTACTTGAACCCAGGAGACAGAGGTTGCAGTGAGCCAAGATCACACCACTGTACTCCAGTCTGGGCAACAGAATGAGAGTCCGTCTCAAGAAAGAGAAGAGAAGACAGAAGAGAGGAGAGAAGAGAAGAGAGAAGAGAGAAAGAAAAGAGAAAAAAAAGAAAAAGAAAGAAGGAAAAAGAAAGAAAGGAAGGAAAGAAAGGAAAGAAAGAAAGAAAAGAAATGAAAGAAGGAAAGAAAATAAAGGAAAGAAAGGAAAGAAAGGAAAGAAAGAAAGAAAAAGAAAGAAAGAAAGAAAGAAAGAAAGAAAGAAAGAAAGAAAGAAAGAAAGAGAGAAAGAAAGAAAGAGAGAGAAAAGAAAGAAAGAAAGGCAGGCAGGCAGGCAGGGGAGTGGGTGTAGGCCTTGACTCTAGATTCCAAGTCAGGCAATCTTTCCTATGAAATTTGAGTTGTCCCCTTACTATGTACACCCTATGCCACACAATAAAATCAAGAACCAACATGCTATTTTTTCTCCCCCTGGATACACTCTGCCAGTTATACCATGTGCTCCCCAGTATATGTAGAATAATGCATGCTTCCCAGTGAACCCACTGCAACCCCACATCTTCCTCCTCTCCCATTCAATTCAAGGAAATGCAAGTGATTGAGACTAATAAAGAATACATCTGAAAACCGCTTCATACATTAAAAGTACACTCACAAATAATTACTTAATGCTACTGCATTTTAATCATCTGCTTCACTTTTCATCAACCTCACCAAATAAGAAGGCCTTGTTTTATGCGTCTTTAAATTTTAGCAACTTGCATAGTGCCTACTACATGGTAGGCATTTGATATATCTTTTTGGAATAAATGAACTATAAGACATAGGTATTTTTTAAATTAATAGCACTTTTATCCATTTCTAAGTAAATGAACATGAGGCTATAACTTTGGTCTTTAGGAGAAACTACTAAATATGGTGTTAGTACATGTCCCTCAAAGCTATATGTGTAACTCAAACTTGTATAAAACCATTGCCACAATGATTACTCTATCACAGCCAACAAATAAGTGAGATAGCTACTAGGAACTTAAACACTACTCTCTTCATACAGCATTTAAATAGCAGTGATTTTGACAATGCTGGATTACTGCATTTTTGTCCTTTGATATACTTGTGCTGTGCATTGGGAAATGGATCAAAAGTTATTAAAAAACTCAGTACAAGATGTTTTCTTTACAAACTCTGAAAAATGTACCAAAAAATACAGTGTAGGAATATGCACAATGAATCCTCTTCTTCGCCGTCAGCTTGCAAATACCTTGGTTCCATGTTACAGAATAGAACAAAGACGTACAACTTGTTACTCCTCCAGAGATACTACGGGTATAAAGTAGTATGATTCTCTTCTCTATTGACAACAGGGGGACTTAGAAGATTTCAGATTTTTAATTTATCCATCCATCCATCCATCCATCCATCCATCCATCCATCCATCCATCCATTTAAGACAGGGTCTCACTCTAACCCAGGCTGGAGTGCAGTGGCATGATCACGAGTAGCTGGGACTACAGGCGGGCGCCATCATGCCTAGCTAATTTCTGTATTTTTGTAGAGATGGGGTTTCACCATATTGCCCAGGCTGGTCACAAACTCCTGGGTTCAAGCAATCTGCCCACCTCGGCTTCCCAAAGTGCTGGGATTACAGACATGAGCCCCTGCACCGGGCCAGATTTCAGATTTTCAAAATTTGCCAAGTTTCTGTATAGATTCTATAACTATAGGGCTATAACCAAAAGTATTTTTCCATAAATCAAAGTTACTAGGGCTTGGGCATCTAATTTTTAAATTATTTAACTTCTTCTAAAACATTCTCCCTCTTTCACTTTAAAAATTAAACAGTCACAAATTGAACTACATTTTGAAAAAGGAGACAACAGCAAATGTATACCATATGTAAGACATGGAAACCTGGAGATAATAGCACAATTTGTCGGGCTGCTGATCTTAGAAACTATGCAGACACCAAGAAGCCAAAACATGAAAGGAAATGGCTCCAAGGAAGTCAATGACAGGGATTTTGCTGGATGACTTAACAACACAATTGCTAAGGACTTTTTGAGATGTACTGTAATTGGTTAGACCTTGATTAAAAAATCAGATTATAGACTGTTTTTATATTTCACTACAAAAATTTGGGGGCATGTATATCAATCACTGGATGGGGTGGTTGAGGCTTCTAACACTGTCATTAGCTTAACTGTTCTGCTAAAAAAGAAAACTAAATACCCTTCCAGGAGGCCTGGATTTCATTGCTTTTAATTTAGTCAAAATTTAGTTTAAAATGCACAAAGGAAATACTGCCTGGGGAATCCAGGAAAGCTTTCTAGAAGCAAGCCATGTGCTTGAAGACAGACAGGGGCTCCTGTATAAAGAGGGAATACAAAGTCCCCTCTGAGGCCGCCCAGCCAGCCGCATGGCCATCCACGTGATGACAAACACCCCTCTCCACATCCCCAGCACAATGTGACATCACTCCACATTCTGGGACCTCAGTTTCCTCATCTGTAAAGCAAGAAGGGGCTGGACTAGTCAAGCTCCTTCTTGTTCTAAAATACTATTCTATTTTATGACTTTAGCAGGATACTTCTATCCTGCCCACAAATAAAATACACTAAGGAAAGAGCTCCTTCAACGACATCTTTTTTCTCACCACCTTTGATGTGTCTTAGAAGCAGAAGCAGATGCTTCTATGATTGTTTCTCATGGATTCCCATGTGCTTTGCATGTCACTAGTGGAGCTACAAATGGCGACGCCACTACACACATACTCCGCAGCTTACTGGGGCTACTCTGAAAAGGGATTTGAAAAACACAAGGTTTTTGAACACATTTAAATCATACTATTAAAATAGTGTACATGAGTTTTCCTACCCTTTAAAAAAAAAAAGCCTTATATTCCCACAGTACCTACTTGTAAATGGCTTAAGGTCCTCACACAGATGACAGTTAACTTTATAATATAAGGAAATGAATAGTAGATTTTAGAGTGTCCTACCAACCCTCTCTGGGAGAGCCCTATACATTTAGATTTCTTTATTTTATCTATGCTGAGATTAAACTTGGAGAATGCAGAATTAATTCAATTTCTGTACATCTATGTAATGTTCTCTCCAATTATGCTGGGTTATTTTTAAGAATTTCTCATTCACTCAATGATATGATTAATGTTATGATTAAATATCACAATGGTTAACAACTGCTGATTTTTTTGTTTTTGAGACAGGGTCTTGATCTATTGCCCAGGCTGGAGTGCAGTGGCATGATCACAACTTACCGCAGGCTCCAACTCCTTGGCTCAAGCGATCCTCCCACCTCTGTCTCCTGAATAGCTGGGACTACACGGGGTCCCATGGCCAGGTGCGGTGGCTCACACCTGTAATCCCAGCACTTTGGGAGGATGAGGCAGGCGAATCACGAGGTCAAGAGATCAAGACCATCCTGGCCAACATGGTAAACCCCGTCTCTACTAAAAATACAAAAATTAGCTGGGCGTGGTGGCGTGCACCTGTAGTCCCAGCTACTCAGGAGGCTGAGGCAGGAGAATTGCTTGAACCCGGGAAGCAGAGGTTGCAGAGAGCCAAGATTGCACCACTGCATTCCAGCCTGGTAACAGAGTGAGACTCCATCTCAAAAAAAAAAAAAAAAAAAGATGGGGGTCTCATTTTGTTGCCAAGGCTGGTCTCAAACTTCTGGCTTCAAGTGATCCTCCCACCTCAGTCTCCCAAACTGCTGGGATCACATGCATAAGCCATGGCACCTGGCCTAGTTGCTGAATATTTCACCATGCGCTAGGTACTATTCCACTTTACCCAGACTCTCCCCCACCCCAACAAGCCTACACCTGAGGAAACAGAGGCACAAAAAGATGGCAGTCACAAAGCTAGAATCTGCATCCTGTGTTCTAACCCCACAACCCACTTGTATAAACTCTGGATGGCAAACATATCTAGCACCTGACACCACGCTGGATGATCAAAGACGATTAAGACAAGCACTTGGTTTACAGGCGGTGGAGTCTGCCAAACACATAAAAAATAATTACAACATGACATGTATGCTGTAACACAGAACTTTAAAAAATTGCCATGGAAACAGAGGAAGAGAGAGAGTTTGCCAGGGGAGTTCAGCGAGGCTTCCATTTGATCTGGGTACTGAAAGACGAGCAGGCATTCCTGGAGTGGAGGAAGAATGGAAGAGCATTCCAGGTAAAGAACAAGATGTGCTGAAGTATGTAAAGGTGAGTGAACTCAGTGTGAGGTGAGGGAATTCAGTGTGGCAGTAGGGAGAGACAGGGAGGGGACAGCACTGTGAAGATTTGACAGGCTAGCTACCTGGACTCCTTTCAACATCAATGCCCATTTGGCTAAGAACGGCCAGTAAAGCAGGGTCCCCTTTATAGTTACCTCCTGAAGTGATCACATCTGATAGAGCTGGAGTGGGTATGGAGTTCTGAAGACTTTCAAATGCAAATAATTCTGGGGTACAAACAAGACATTAAGAACAATAGCTGAATTCACCGATTAGCTTAATTTTAGAGCCAGGAGGCCCAGGCTGAGGACGGCACACAGAAGGGGAGGTCAGCCTGGCGTGGTGGCTCATGTCTATAATCCCAGCACTTTGGGAGGCCAAAGCAGGGGGATTGCTTGAGCTCCAGGAGTTTGAGATCAGCCCGGGCAACAAAGCGAGACCCCTTCTCAAAAAACAAAAGAAAAAGGGGAGGGGCAGTAAACAAGTTCTGATGTTGAATTGCCATATACTCTAAAGCCTAGGTGTGTCGCCCTTAAAGACCCATGAACAAAACATTGTGTGTGTGTCTGTGTGTGTGTGTTTTCTGGGGAGGGTGCCCATAGGCTTCACCAGACTCTCAAAGGGATCAACGATCCCCCAAAACATTAACAATCACTGCTTTCAAGGCAGCTGGGAGGCAGACCTCCAAGCAACCTCTATCACCAGGAGAAACCCCAAGACATAGTAAGCAAAAAAAAAAAAAAAAAATCACTGCAAGTAAAGTGAGAAAGTAAACTCTCCCTCTCTCGCTCCCTTGACTTTTAGAAACTATGACAAACACTTCAACCTCAGCCTGTTCAATGCCTTTAAGATCAGAGATAGTCATGTTTGCCTAACTTTATTCAGGTCCTATTATGCAAGCCTGCTACCTATTCAGGACCCCAAATGTTCATGATCTGCCGATAAGGTATTCATTCACCCTTCAATTTGTAATCTAATTCTCCTAAGCAAAGCCTCCCGTCTAAATAGTGAAAACAGTAGGAAAATGCAGGAAGCTGGATCCACAGGTCAGGTACTTAATTAACTTCTCTAAAGTAATATTTAAAAGAAACATTAAAAATCCAACCGCACTTCAGTGAAACTCATTTTAATTTTCTACCACAAGATTAAAAGGATGACTGGCCCCTGAGGAAAAAAATAATCACCACGGAAGTCTGAAGACAAGAAACCTTATTTACAGATGGGCAATTTGGCCCCTGGTGGGACATGAACATTGAGCCAGCATCTCCAGCATCTGTCAACATCCTCACATCTTTCAGCACCGGCACTGCCAGATTTCACTGCTGAACTCCATGCTGCATCTTTAAAGCAGTGCAGTCAAGGGACTGTAAGTAACTTTTCGGGAAAGAGACAGAGAAGCCGGCAGGCACTCTTTGGGCACAGTGGGAAGCAGCATAGAGCGGTGGTTAAGAACAACACCAACGATAAGAGTCAGCGGCCGCCTGGTCTCAAAGGCCAGCCTTGATCACATTACAGCTGTGTGACCTCAGGCAAGTTAATTTCCCTCTCTGCTGTTTCTTTACCCATGAAATGGGGCTCAGAACTGTACCTCCTCCTAGGATTGTTAGGAGAACTTAGGAAGTTAATGTCTGTAAAAATGTTTAGAACGATATCTAGGACGTAGGAAGTGCTTGACAAATTCTACACTAATTCTTACCAAAATCCTTTAAGAAAAGTAGCTATTGGCCGGGTGCGGTGGCTCATGCCCGTAATCCTAGCACTCTGGTGGTGGGCAGACTGCCTGAGGTCAGGAGTTCGAGAACAGTCTGGCCAACATGGAGAAACCCCATCTCTACTAAAAATACAAAGTTTAGCGGGGCGTGGTGGCACATGCCTTAATCTCAGCTACTCGGGAGGCTGAGGCAGGAGAATCGCTTGAACTAGGGAGGCGGAGGTTACTGTGAGTCAAGATCAGGCCATTGCACTCCAGCCTGGGCAACAAGAGCAAAACTCCATTTCAAAAGAAAGAAATTAAAATTACTCTACATATCAAATATATACATATAAAATACATACTTAAATCATGGATGCAGAGAGGACTCGTGCTATATATACGTTTCAATATATTAGGGAACCTAGCCTTAGCTTTTGAAGGAAGATAGGAATTTCCGTAAAAGTAGTAATAATGGAATAAATGCCTATAATCTCAGCACTTTGAGTGAGAGGCCAAGGTGGGAGGATCACTTTAGTCTAGGAGTTTGAGACCAGCCTGGGCAACATAGTGAGACGTTGTCTCTACAAAAACTACAGAAAATTAGTTGGGCGTGGTGATGCATGCCTGTAGACCCAGCTACTTGGGAGGCTGAGGTGGGAGGACTGCTTGAGTCTGGGAGGCTGAGGCTGCAGTGAGCTGAAATTGTACCACTGCACTCCAGCCTGGGTGGATGACAGAGTGAAACCCTGTCTCTAAATAAATAAATAAATAAATACATGGAATAAAAAGTTAATATTTAACAATGGGCTAATGCTAATTTGTGTGTGTGCGTGTATGTGTGTGCATGTACCCAAGAAAATAAAATGCAAGAGTGTCAAAAAACTTGGAAATACAACAGCCATGCTTCAAAGGACTACAGCACAAAAAAGAAATTGTCACTGATCACTGAGCACCGCTTTTACCGTGCTTTAAAGGTTACTACATCTAATAATAAGGGCCTTCTTTCTAGATCAAATTCTGTACCAGACGCTGTGTAACATTTTACATATCATATCTCCTTTAATCCTCACAACTCCACAAAGTAGGCATTATTATCCTCATTCTCTTCTTACAAACAGATGAAAAAATTAAGATCTAGAGAGGTTAAAGGTCACCCAGCCAGCCAAATGGAGCAGAGTATGAACCTAGTTATGAATCTAATATAACCATGCACCCTTAGTAACTGATTAATAATTAAATTTCCAATGTCACAAAAGCTGGGCTTACTGACCGACTGCTCTATAACCTGCCCTTATTTCATGTCTCAATGATATCCCCTTTCAAATAATAATAACAATGATAGCAACTTTCCACCTGTTAAGCACCTATTTACATTCTATTGAGGCACAAACTGTAATTATTGTTACCATACATATGCAACTCTATGTTGTGGATGTTGTTATTCCCAATTTACTCAAGAACAACTAGCTTCAAAGAAGGTAACTTGCCCAAGATAGCACAGCTAATAAGTGTCAGAGCCAGGTTAGGAGACCAGGATGTCAAACCTAACACTGGCTGACCCAAACTCATGCACTATGAAGACATCAAAGCCCATCCAAGGCCCAGCATGGTGGCTCACGCCTGCTCCCAGCACTTTGGAAGACGGAGGTGGGCAGATTCCTTGAGGTCAGGAGTTAGAGACTAGCCTGGCCAACATGGTGAAACTCTGTCTCTACAAACAATACAAAAATGAGCCGGGCGTGGTGGTGCACGCCTGAGGTCCCAGCTACTTAGAAGGCTGAGGCAAGAGAATGGCTTGAACCCGGGAGGCAGAGGTTGTAGTGAGCCAAGATCACGCCATGGCACTCCAGCCTGGGTGGCAGAGTGAGACTCCATCTCAAAAAAAAAAAAAAAAAAAAAAAAAAGCCCATCCAAATTTTTGTAATACAAACCTAGTTTAAACCCCTGCACCATCCTGCCTTTCTTCCTGAGAGAGATCTTTTCTCTTGGCAAGGGATCCATGTGACTACTTGTCTCTGAAAAACTAAACTAAGATTTACTATTTCCGGGAGGTCCTCCCCTCCCCACCCCCAGCCCTCAACTTCCTCCCCACCAATTCACCATGCAGATTGTTTGGTCCTGAGACACAAGCAGAAATAAATAACTAAAAGAGAGAGGAAAGAAGAAATGGATGGGAAGTGGCCGGTACTCCTACAATAGATGGCCCCTGAGCCCCTGGAAGCCCCGCCCATACTGGAAAACAAGCACAGGCCTAACTCAGGATTTGCCAGGCCTTCCCCTTTGCCGCCCAACCCTCACTGTCCCCTCCGAGGTAGCTAGGCAACCAGGCCCCACATACACAAAGAGGAAAGAGGTGCCAAGCCCTGCCAGACAGGTCTTCAAGTGAAAGCAGAACTGGTGACCTATAAATATCCACAAGGTGCCGGAACACATGAACAAAGAGATAAGGGACAAATATTACAGATGTTTGAGAGTCTGGATCTCCAGTCGAAGTAAGAATAAAAAGAGCCCTGGTGCAACACTGGTAGACAGAGAACTGGTAGGCGAGGCTGGGAAACCAGATAACAAAGCCAGCCCATGGCGATTCAAAACCCAGAGTAAACAGGCTGGAAGCCAGGCTGAGCAGCTCTCCTGCCGAAGGCATGGACTTCGCAAGGTACATTTCAACTGCTCGGAGACCTGGAGCCAGGTCCTGGTTCTCAACCCCACTTGGGACAGCTGCAATGAACATGACGGCTACAAAATGAACCTATATCAGAAAGGGACTTCCTGCAATCATAGAATTCCCTGCTTCACCCTTTTCCCCAGCACACGAAGTAGATAAAAAGAAATATTTACTGAAAATGCAACTCTTGTCTCAGTAAAACACATCCATCCAATACCATGAATTATAAACTTGTGATATTTTTTTTTAAAGGTGCATTTGTTCTGTATTTTTCCTATGATTTTCTTGGGTGTGTTTATTTACACAAGAAAAAGATGAAAACAATGAGTCCAAATAGAAAGTTTTCTAAAATCCACACTCAGATATCTATTTAAATTTGTTCAGAAACATACATTTGGGTTTCTCTTGTGCATTATTAAGTTCCTACAAAGGACATGCTATGGAACACTCTCATGCCTAAATGAGGCGCAGATTTCTATATAAAATAACAGGCCAGGTGAGGTGGCTCACGCCTGTAATCTCAGCACCTTGGGAGGCTGAGGCTGGAGGACTGCTTAAACCCGGGAGTTTGAGACGAGCCTGGGTAACATAGCAAGACCTCTATTACTAAGAAAATTTAGCAGTATTATTATTTAAGAAAATTTCAGCCAGGCGCAGTGGCTCAAGCCTGTAACCCCAGCACTTTGAAAGGCTGAGGTGGGTGGATCACCTGAGGTCAGGAGTTCAAGACCAGCCTGGCCAACATGGCGAAATCCCGTCTAAACTAAAAATACAAAAATTAGCTAGACGTGGTGGAAGGTGCCTGTAATCCCAGTTACTCAGGACGCTGAGACAGGAGAATCACTTGAACCCAGGAGGTGGAAGCCGAGATCGCACCACTGCACTCTAGCCTGGGTGACAGCACAAGACTCCATCTCAAAAAAAAATAATAATAAAATAAAATAAAATAGTAAGAAAAAAACAACAGTAGACAATCCTACCCATCCCAGCCCCCTGCTGCTTTTAAGAACTTTTTCTCAATTACCTACCTGGTTATTACTTTATTCTTATCTCTATCATAGCAACCAGCTTTTTTTTTTTCTTTTTTCTTTTTTCTTTTTTGAGACAGAGTCTTGCTACGTCACCCAGGGTGGAGTGCAGTGTTGCGATCTCGACTCACTGCAACCTCCGCCTCCCGGGTTCAAGCGATTCCCCTGCCTCAGCCTCCCGAGTAGCTGGGACTATAGGTGCGTGCCACCACACCCAGCTAATTTTTGTATTTTTAGTAGAGACGGGATTTCAGCATGTTGGCCAGAATGGTCTCGATCTCTTGACCTCGTGATCCGCCTGCCTCAGCCTCCCAAAGTGCTGGGATTACAGGCATGAGCCACCGTGCCCGGCCAGTAATCACCCTTTTTAACCTTGTGTGTAATACTTTCCACCTAACCCATAAAACATGTGAGGATATGACATTATCCTTGGCACATAGTAGGTACCTAGAAAATTTGTAAAAAATAATTCGTCATGTTTAGCTTTCAAATGTAGGAATACTAAATATGATATTTGAAAATGATGTTTGTATTAAGGAATTTTTAATAAGAAACACAAACATAACAAAAACACTACAGAGGATTTATGGAAACACCACCACAAAGTAGTGAAATAATTCCTACATGTTCTTTAAGAAATTTACTTTAAAATGATTGCTGCGCATTTGCCTGTCCAGAACTAAAGTTAAATTATCCTGGTGGCTGCTGTCTGGTGATAATTTCTTAGTGCCAGGAAGCTGGTGAGTATGTGATTAAACATGTTTCCCCCTTAGCTCCACCCTAGATGCTATCAGGTTTGCTAACCAGAAGGTCCTGCAGCTGACCAGCTCACGCGCGCACTCACACACACACACACTCTCTCTCACACACACACACCTCCCTAAGAAAACAAATTTTCACAAGAGTAATTACATACAAATTCTAAATCTCTAACCTGTACTTTTAAACTCATCATCTTCACAATTCAGCACAAATACATTTAAAGCATGGGATGAAAATAAATCAAAATTAGCCATTTTCATGACTTCAAATAGGTAAGTATTTTAAACTTTTAACTGATAATGTCACTAAAATACTAACTAGCCTGTCAATTGACTGCAAGTTTCTAAACCATTCCTAACTACTGTTCCTAGATAGACCCTGGACTTTCTTCATCTTCCGCCCTGATGACACCCTTCAACTCTGAACTACTCTGCTACAATAGAGAAAGCATTTACAGGGAAAACACTACAACATGAAGCACAAAGGCTTGACAGATTTTCCTTTTCTCACTTTATTCAAGTTCGGCAAATGTCCAATAGGTTGATTCCCTGCATAAGTAATTTTCCCAAAAGATAGTATCTTTCTAATTGGGAAATCAAGAAGCCCCCCGATAAAGTCTACAACATTGCTGAAAGTTAGAATCACATGCAATCAGTCCAGCCACTGAGAAACACTTCAACTGACCCGCACGAAAAATGCCCATCTAGCTCTGTGACCTTAAACTGGTAACTTCACCTCTGTGGACTTCAGTTTCATTTGGTGATTTGTCACTTTTAACTACAATATTTCAAAATGGGTTTTGATATCCGGTGTGGAAAGTCCCCGCGAGCTCTTTTCCAAATTTTCTTGGCTTTATGTATGTTTGTAAGTCCAGCTGACTTATAGATTAGCTTGTCAAATTCTGTTTAAAGTACTTGGGAACTTTTATCACAATTTCATTTAATGTTTAATTTGGAGAAAAGAGACAACTTTACAATATCTATCCACAGAAATACAATCTGTATCTCCATTTACTTGGTTTTTTTTTTTTTTTTTTTTTGAAGCAGGGTCTTGCTCTATCGCCCAGACTGAAGTGCAGTGGTGTGATCACAGCCCACTGCAGCCTCAACCTCCCAAGCTCAAGTGATCCTCCCACCTCAGCCTCCAGAGCAACTGGGACTACGGGCACACATCACCATGTCCAGTTAATTCTTTGGGTTTCTTTTATTGAGACAAGGTCTCGTCATGTTGCCCAGCTGGTCTCGAGCTCCTGGGCTCAAGCAATCCATGCATGTCGTCCTCTCAAAGTGCTGGGATTACAGGTGTGAGCCACTGTACCAGACCTATTCAGGTCTTTTCTGTCCTTCAGAATGCAGTATTCTGCAAGTTGTTCTTGCAAATTTGTTTTTCATTGCTGTCAAGAATGGTATCTGAGGCCGGGCGCGGTGGCTCACGCTTGTAATCTCAGCACTTTGGGAGGCTGAGGCGGGTGGATCACAAGGTCAGGAGATCGACACCACGGTGAAACTCTGTCTCTACTAAAAATACAAAAAATTAGCCGGGCGTGGTGGCGGGCGCCTGTAGTCCCAGCTACTCGGAGAGGCTGAGGCAGGAGAATGGCATGAACCTGGGAGGCGGAGCTTGCAGTGAGCCGAGATTGCGCCACTGCACTCCAGCCTGGGCGACAGAGCGAGACTCCGTCTCAAAAAAAAAAAAAAAAAGAATGGTATCTGTTTTTTATTATGTGTTCTAATTGATTAGTACAGGGTGAGAATCCCTTATGTGAAATGGCTGGGACCAGATGTGTTTCAGATTTTGGAATATTTGCATATTTTAAAAATAATGAGATATGTTGGGAATGGGAACCAAGTCTAAACACAAAATTCATCTGTTTCATATACACCTTATAAACATAGCCTGAAGGTAGTTTTATAAAACATTTTTAATAATTGTGTGCATGAAAACCAAGTTTTGACTGAAACCTGTCACATGAGGTCAAATGTGGAATTTTCCACTTGTGGTACGTCATTGCTCAAAAAGCTTCCGATTGTGGGGTATTTTGAGATTAGAAATGCTCTCTACCTGTACTACTTTCCTATGCTGACAAACACACACACACACATTTTTTTTTTTTTTTTTTTTTTTTTTTTGAGATGCAGTCTCACCCTGTCGCCCAGGCTGGAGTGCAGTGGCACGATCTTGGCTCACTGCTACCTCTGCCTCCCAGTTTCAAGCGATTCTCCCGCCTCAGCCTCCTGAGCAGCTGGAACTACAGACGCGCACCACCATGCCCAGCTAATTTTTGTATTTTTAGTAGAGATGGGGTTTCGCCATGTTGGCCAGGCTGGTCTTGAACACCCAACCTCAGGTAAATCACCCGCCAGCTTCCCAAAGTGCTAGGATTATAGGCCTGAGCCATCGCGCCCAGCCATATTTTTAAAAATCAAATTAAAACCCTGTGATTTTTGTGTTTATCTCATCTGGCCATCTTACTGAAGTTTATTAGTTTTGTTCTTTTTTTTTTTTTTTGCAACTGATAATCTTGGATTTTCTATGCAGATGATGACATTCACAGCAAATGGTAACAGGGGCCTATCTTTAAAAGGACAAGCAAAAAGACTAGGGAAAATATTTCAAAAATATATTAAAGACAAAAACAATCAATGTTTACAATGTATAAAGAGTGCCAAGGCCAGGAGCTGTGGCTCATGCCTGTAATCCCAGCATTTTGGGAGGTCGAGGCGGGTGGATCACTTGAGGTCAGGAGTTTGAGACCAGCTTGGCCAACATGGTAAAACCCAGTCTCTACCAGAAATACAAAAATTAGACAGGTGTGATGGCACGTGCCTGTAGCCCCAGCTATTCAGGAGGCTGAGGCAAGAGAATCGCTTGAACTCAGGAGACGGAGATTACAGTGAAACAAGATCACGCCACTGCACTCCAGCCTGGGTGACAGAGTGAGACTCTGTCTCGAAAAATAATAATAGTAATACTAATAAAGAGTGCCTACAAAATCAAAAATGCAATCTAACAGAAAAATAGACAAAAGATAACCAAATTGTGGAAAAACTAAAAATAGCTAGTGAACACTTGAAAATGATACACTTCTTTAATAAGAAAAATACAAAACACCACAATGAAATGCCCTCTTCTAGCCAATGATTACAGAGTAAGAAGGATAATCTCTAAGCCAGGCCAGGCAGTGTGCGCCTGCGTCCCAGCTCCTGAGGAGGCGGAGGCGGGAGGACCCCTTGAGCCCAGGAGTTTGAAGCTAGCCTGAGCAACATAGCAAGATCCCGTCTTTTAAAAAGAAAAAGAAAAGGAAACATAATCTCAAATGTTAGAAAGGGTATTGAGAAATGGACAAGCTAGATGGGACTATAAATTGATGTAATTGTAAAGAGCAATTCAGTATTATCTACTCAAAAATTAAATGCACATCACTTTCATCCAGAAATTGCATTTCTAGGAATCTCAATATTAAACAAGTTCTAGAATTAAAGAGTAAGTTATATTATAAAATGACATATGGTTAAAAAAGATTTTTAAATAGCGCATAAGTTGTTCAAGTATGTATGTTATTCTTCATATACAATGTGTTACGTATGGTAACACATATAAACTATACCAACGTACATATCGTGTTTCATGAAGAACACATAGGCAAAATAAAATTCACATTTTTAATTACAAAAGTACACATAGTTGAGTTCTAAAAAGTTAAAATGTTACAGCAGGAAATAGTTAATGTATTTCGGAACATCCATACATTGAAACACTATGTGGCTACTAAAAAAAGAATGTATTACAGCTGTACATACTAACATGGAAGATCTAAACTTTAATATCAAGTTAAAATTTAAAAGAGGGAACAAAAAAGACAAAAGACATATTTACAGACATGTTAAGTACATAAAAAGATGCATATTAAACCGTTAACTGTGGTCACACTTCTGGACAGCAAATGGGGATGGGGTTGGGAAACTGAGGGGGAATTTACATTGCTTTGTTTACTGGATGTACTCCCATATTTTACATGTTTAAAAGTCACAATTACTTAAAACCTCATAATTTTTCAAAAACAGAAAAATGAGATGACACGATGACATTCATGTTTTTTGTTTGCAACTTTCTAGAAGTTTCTGAAAAACAGGTTTTCTGAGACATCTCCACGTTGATTTCAACCATGATAATCAGTTATCTGGGACTAAGTAGTGAAGGTTCACTGTGAATCAGTACCATGAAGGCACTAAGAAAAAACAGAGGGCACTGGACAATTCCAAACGTTCTGGTAAAAGCTTAAATACCCAGTCATCGTGATATATTTGGTTTTCTTTCTACAGAAGTAAAATATTTTAACATTGTAACAAACTTACCAGTGTTCACAAACACAATCAGATTTTATTATATTCTTAAACTAGCTTAAAAAATAAAAAATAAAAAAAAGGTCCATCTATCTCTTAGAAGAACAAACTCCCCCACCAAAAAACAAGGCCAGGAGCAGTGGTTCATACCTGTAATCCCAGTACTTTGGAAGGCCAAGGCGGGCAGGATCACTTGAGGTCAGGAGTTCAAAACCAGCCTGGCCAACATGGCAAAACCCGTCTCTACTAAAAATACAAAAATTAGCTGGGCGTAGTGGTGCATGCCTGTAATCCCAGCTATTCGGAAGGCTGAGACAGGAGACTTACTTGAACCCAAGAGGCAGAGCTTGCAGTGAGTCGAGATTGCACCACTGTAGTTAGTCCAGCCTAGGCGACTGAGGGAGACTCTGTCTCAAAAACAGAAAAAAGGGCAGGGTGCAGTGGCTCACGCCTGTAATCCCAGCACTTTGGGAGGCCGAGGCAGGCGGATCACGAGGTCAGGAGATTGAGACCATCTTGGCTAACACGGTGAAACCCCGCCTCTACTAAAAATACAAAAAATTAGCTGGACCTAGTGGCACATCCCAGCTACTCGGGAGGCTGAGGCAGGAGAATGAACCCAGGAGGTGGAGCTTGCAGTGGGCCAAGATCGCACCACTGCACTCCAGCCTGGGCGACAGAGCGAGACTCCATCTCAAAAAGAAAAATTAGCCAGGCATGGTGGTGGGCGCCTGCAATCCCAGCTACTAGGGAGGCTGAGACATAAAAATGGCTTGAACCCCAGAGGCAGAGGTTGCAGTGGGCAGACATCACACCACTGCACTCCAGCCTGGGCGACAGAAGGAGACTCTGTCTCAAGCAAAACAAAACAAACAACAACAACAACAAAACAATGAAAATCACCAAGAGGGTAGGATAAGGGGCCAAAAAGTCTGTTAGACTGGAAAGCAACACTGTATTTCCTATGGATTAACATTTACGCAAACATTAACTCCACTAGTGGACAGCCTTTTCTATTCTTCATCATTTTGTTTAGTTTATCTGGCAAGGGGAATGCAAAACAAACCCAAGAAGAAACAGGGAACATGGCTAGGGTATACACAATTCTCCCAACTCATAAACCACTAGGGTATTGGGAAACAACACTCTACATCCCGGCTCTCAGGGATTTCCCAATTCTGAAAATCCCACATTGCAATGGGACATATCACTTGGAATGTTATAAAGGGGATTCATTGTGTTACGTTAAAACTTAGCCCCTACACAGTAATTTTAAGTATAAGGCTAACACAAAAACTAATTGACCAACTTCAGAAGCACTTCTCTTAGATGAAGACATCAGGATGTCTTTTCTTCTACGCAACATGCTCCTGGAATAACTCTTCCAAGGAGTCATCCTTTTCAAAGACCAGAGGAAAAGGTGTCAAACATCGCACAAGGCAGAGTGTGTACACACACTGCCTTCTAACACACCAAGCAGTCTTATTCCAGGTTTTCCCAAAGCCAGTCAATACAGCCTTTCCAGCCAAGCCTATACTCCCAGGTCTGTCTTGGCCTCTCCCCATCCAAGACTCTAAGTTTCCTGAAGCACCCTCCCAGAACCTGATATCTGACAATTGATTATCCATAAAAATGCTTACTGGATAGATGAAAGAGATGATGCATTATCAGAAGTGAATGAAGCTCGGTATGACTGAAGCATAGGGTCTGCAGGAGAAAGTTGCAGATGAGACCATCTGGCAAGTGGACACAGTTAAAGGTTTTAAGCAGAATGGCAGAGTATATTTCCATTCTGTGAAAGGTTAGCTGGCTCTCCTGAAGACAGCAAGGACTGAAAGGCAGAAAAGGCTGGAAACAAGGAAAGTGGCTTAAGGCTGAAATGGCTGTGCAGAAGCTTTGCTGGTAACCTGAAATAGGACAGCAGCAGGGTAGAGGTAAGTCAACATATTTGAGAGATATTTGGAAAGTAGAATTGTTGAATCTGGTGATGGATTAGTCAGGAAGGAGAGGGGAAGGGCTGGGCACCTAGGTGAAGGCTGTGACTCCTAGAGAGGAGGAACACAGGGGTGCAGGTTAGATGGTAGGGATAATGGGATCATTTACTGGACACATTAGCATCCAACCAGAAGTGGTGTAGACACTTGGATATTTGATTCTGGATTTCAGGACAGCAGTCTGGGACAAAGGACACCATCCATGGGAATGCAGGACCATGAGAAATGAAGAGGCAGGACAGAGTGCCAAGGAACACTATCATTTACAAACCAAATTCAGGAGGAAAGGGGAAAAGGAGAATGTAGGGGTGGGGTCAGGGAGGAAGAGGAAAGTCAACCAAGTGTGGTGTCATGGAAGCCAACGGAAGGGAACATCAAGGATGGAAACATCCAAAATGTAACGTCTGTCAGTCCTGGGAAAAACAGTGAATTTTGCTTCCTTCCTCATACTTTATTTTCCCAGGATCCTCAATAACATGCAGTTTATTATTAATCAGAAAAAAAAATCTGTTTAAGAAAATTACAAAAATCTGTTATGATACCCTCACAAATTAAAGAGCCACAGATAGTGTATTATCCACAGGGCATGTGTTTTGAATTTGTTTTCTGGGTCTGGTGATGGATTAGTACTGATCTTTCTATCTGCTCCAGCCTCATGACCAATGATACACATTGCCCAGCCTCCTGGCCAAGGTCTGGGATCCCAGCAGAGCAGAGCTGGCTGACCCATACACAGATGGCCCAGTGACCTTGGGTTCATTAGCATACTGTTCTAATCAAGTGAGCTAACCAGCAACAGACCTGGCCTACTTTGTCCCACTTCCCACCACTACTGAGGCCAAAGTTCCTCAACTCTGCACCATTTCCTATAAACAAGAGATTGCCTATAAACATCCACAGATACAGGAGGTCCAAGGCTCACCAAAAATATTTGTTCATTGTTTCTAAATAGGATTTATGTTTACTTACAAGCTATCCGCCCTGTGAAAAGAAGTGTATCATTAATAAAAATGACGATAGCCACTGAGCCAGCATAGATAGCAATCAATGACCCAACGCCTGTTGTTCTGATGACATTAAAAGGGGAGGAGGGAGTGGGGGAGGGGGCACGACAAAAATAAATATTTCTAAGGTCAAAAAAGATTTAAGAAACAACATTCTGGCCGGGCGCAGTGGCTCACACCTGTAATCCCAGCATTTTGGGAGGCTGAGGTGGGCGGATCACCTGAGGTCAGGAGTTCGAGACCAGCCTGGACAACATGGCAAAACCCTGTCTCTACTAAAAATACAAAATTAGCTGGATGCGGTGGCTCACGCCTGTAATCCCAGCACTTTGAGAGGCTGAGGCAGGCGGATCACGAGGTCAAGAGATCGACACCAGCCTGGTCAACATGGTGAAACCCGGTCTCTACTAAAATACAAGATTAGCCGGGCGCGGTGGCACATGCCTGTAGTCCCAGCTACTCAGGAGGCTGAGGCAGGAGAATTGCTTGAACCTGGGGAGGCGGAGGTTGCACTGAGCTGAGATCACGCCACTGTACTCCAGCCTGGGCGACAGAGTGAGACTCTGTCTTAAAAAAAAAGGAAAAAAGAAATAACATTCTAACATTCTAACTTTGTGCCACTTTCTTGATGCTCCCCACCGCACCAAATATTTGTATTTATCTTACAGGATTCACCTGTGATAGCACTCTTCTTGGAGCAGGCTGACAGTAGCTATCATTCTCTCTACTTACAAAATTTGAAAAGTATAGGGGCTATTTTACTTGACCCTCAAGGGGTCCAGAAAGAGATGCCCACTCTCCTTCCAGAGAGACAAATAGGGATCAACTAGAACAATGCGGGCCAGGCATGGTGGCTCATGCATGTAATCTCAGCACTTTGGGAGGCCAAGGTAGGAGGACCAGTTGAGGCCAGGAGTTTGAGACCAGCCTGGCAAAAACCTATCTCTATTAAAAAATACAAAAATTAGCTGGGCATAGTGGTGCATGCCTGTACTTCCAGCTACTCAGGAGGCTGAGGCAGGAGAATCACTTGAACCTGAGTGGCAGAGGCTGCAGTGAGCCAAGATGGTGCTACTGCACTCCAGCCTGGGCAACAGAGCAAGGCTCTGCCTCAAAAACAAACAAAAAAAAAAACAACAACAATGTCAATTAGCCAAGTCCAGCCTGCTCAAAAAACTGCAATGTGTTCCAGACATCACCTTGGATTTCAGTGGCCCCATCTTTTTAAGTGAGGGTGTTGAACAAATACGGTTCTTGGGTGACCTTCCAGATCAAAAGGCCTATGATAGCCTAAATCGATGTCATTATACTGACAACCCAGGTAGGAGGGAAAAATCTTGGAAAGTAGCTGTTGAATATGTACATGTCCATGTTTACATACTATTGTTGGAAATGTCTGTTTCATGAGAAGTTAACAAACTTTTATAGACCTCTCTATTGAATATGTGTGCATTTTAATTCATTGGTTTAAAAACAATGAAGTACTATTGGAATGTTGTATCTACTATTTTTCTCTCCTCAATACAGCACTTAGAAAAGAATGAACTAACTTCAAATAATTCTTGGGATAAGTAGCCTATCTTTCCAGGAAAAGAAAATGTAAGAACTTAACTTGGACTGGAGTATCTCTGTTCAAATGGATTTTACTATAATTGGTTTTGACAGGGCAAGAACCATGGAGATGGGGTGCTAAAAATAGATGTGGTAAAGTTAGGGGGAAAGTACGTGAGAGACTGACACTAATAATTACAAAAAAAAAAAAAAAAAGTAGTGTCATTCCTATTAAAATAAGAAATCTGAGCCCATTCCGGGAACAGTATGGACTGCCACCGTCATCTGGGCTCAGGGCTGGCCTTGTTCCCCACAAAGGTCCCTCAGCCTCAGTGGACAGCCTTATAAGGCAACCAAGCTCAGAGAGAAGATAAGAACACCAAGCACTTAACATTTCCAGAGGCCTCTGCAAATATTAACTCATTAATTCTCACAGTGTTCTGTGAAAGCCCTGCTACTATCAGTTCCAAAAGACACTGGGGAAGAAAGATGCCTAATTACAACTAATTATAGCAAGGTGTGTAAGGAGCTGGCAGCCATTCCTAGTAGGCACCATGTTCACTGCCAGACAAGCCTCAACTTTGTCAGTAACTGAACAAACACTTGCCTACTATGGGACAGAAAGGAGGAGAAACATTTCCTTTTTCTGTCTTTTTTTTTTTTTTTGAGACGAAGTCTCACTCTATTGCCCAGGCTGGAGTGCAATGGCGTGATCTCGGCTCACTGCAACCTCCGCCTCCTGCGTTCAAGCGATTCTCCTGCCTCAGCCTCCTGAGTAGCTGGGATTACAGGCGCGGACCACCATGCCCAGCTAATTTTGCATTTTTTTTAAAGTAGAGACAGGGTTTCACCATGTGGGCAAGGCTAGTCTCGAACCCCTGACCTCGTGATCCACCCGCCTTGGCCTCCCAAAGTGATGGGATTACAGGCATAAGCCACTGTGCCTGGCCTAAACATTTCCTTTTCCTTTCTTTTTTGAGACAGGGACTTGCTGTCACCCAGGCTGGAGTGCAGTGGTGCAATCAAGCTCACTGCAGCCTCTGCCTCCCAGGCTCAAGTAATCCTCTCACCTCAGCCTCCCAAGTAGCTGAGACTATAGGCACATGCCACGATGCCCAGCTAATTTTTAAATTTTTTGTAGAAATGGGTTTGAGATGTTGCCCATGCTGGTCTCGAACTCCTGAGCTCAAGTGACCTGCCCACCTCCACCTCCCAATGTGCTGGGATTACAGGTGTGAGTGCCCATGCCTGGCCAGGAGGGAAATTTCCCAATTTTGACAGTAAGTAAGGAACATACACCACCCTCCCTCCTCTGTCTCCCACAGAATCTCCAGGAAGATTCCAATCCTTAGAATAAGACTCCTACTTAACAGCCTCCAAGAGGAGCAAAACACAGGCCAGGGTCTGGAGTAAAGACACATACAGGAGGAAGTGAGATGTGCTTTTCCCAAGTTTGTCTCTGTTTGCCAAGGGGACACTTTCACCTTCATGAATAAACTCGGCAACTGTGATTACAGTGCCAGTATGAAATAAGACAGAAATCTTTACAGTCTGGAGAGGATTAAGTGGCTTCATTAAGAATTATTAAGAAAAGTTCATGGCCAGGCACGGTGGCTCACACCTGTAATCCCAGCGTCTTGAAAGGCCAAGGCAGATGATCACTGGAGCCCAGAAGTTAAAGACCAATCTGGGCAAAGTAGCAACACCCCATCTCTTAAAAATAAATTTTCTTTAAATTAGCCTGGCTTGGCTGTGTGCACGTGCGGTCCTGGCTTTCCAGGAGGCTGGGGTAGGAAGATGTCTTGAGCTTGGGAGGTAGAGGCTGCAGTGAGCTATGATCACACCACTGCATTCCAGCCTGGCTGACACAGTGAGATCTTGTCTCTAAAAAAAAAACAAAAAAAAAAAGGAAAAAAGAAAATTTCAATGTCAGTTATCAAATAATGTTTACTGACCATCTATACCATATGACATTTCGTGGTCAGGTGCTGCACTGCACTCAAATAAAATAAGAGTAGCAGTTAAATGTGTGTGTGTGTGTGTGTGTGTGTGTGTGTGTGTGTGTGTGTGTGTGTGTGTGTGTATATATATATATATTTGAAGTCACCCAGAATGTAAGCTTTGCCAAAATGTTTAAGTCCCCATGGAGGCAGGGCTCTTAGCTTTGTTCACTGATTTATTCCAACTGCCAACTAGTGCCAGGCACATAGTAGGTATTCAATATATACTTGTTGGATGAATTGTCTTTTAAAAAACTGAGCTCAGCATCCAAATGAATACATGTAGACACATAAAAGAATATAAGTAAGGCTAGGTGCGGTGGCTCACGCCTGTAATCCCAGCACTTTGGGAGGCCAAGGTGGGCAGATCACAAGGTCAGGAGATTGAGACCATCCTGGCCAATATGGTGAAACCCCGTCTCTACTAA
Source organism: Hylobates moloch (assembly GCF_009828535.3). Classification (NCBI taxonomy): domain Eukaryota; kingdom Metazoa; phylum Chordata; class Mammalia; order Primates; family Hylobatidae; genus Hylobates; species Hylobates moloch. The sequence continues at coordinate 35,132,206 of NW_026652297.1, read as the reverse complement.
AACTACAAAAATTAGCTGGGCATGGTGGTGCTTGCCTGTAATCCCAGCTACTCGAGAGGCTGAGGCAGGAGACTCGCTTGAACCAGGGAGTCGGAGGTTGTGGTGAGCCGAGATTGCACCACTGCACTCCAGCCTGGCAACAGAGAGAGATTCTGTCTCAAAAATAAAAAAAAAATAAAAAATAAAGAATGTATTAGGATGCATATTCACCGTGCTAAGTCAGTAACTGACTCAACAGCCCTATTGGGGGAAAGCCCGAAGGATAAGCTCGGACAGAAAAAAGTAGAAATAGCTGGAAAAGATTAAAGAAAACACTCTAGGCTGGGCGCAGTGGCTCACACCTGTAATCCCAGCACTTGGGGAGGCTGAGGCAGGCAGATCAACTGAGGCCGGGAGTTCGAGGCCCACCTGACCAACATGGAGAAATCCCTTCTCTACTAAAAATACAAAATTAGCCAGCTATGGTGGCTCACACCTATAATCCCAGCTACTTGGGAGGCTGAGGCAGGAGAAATGCTTGAACCCAGGAGGCAGAGGTTGCGGTGAGCTGAGATCACACCATTGCACTCTAGCCTGGGCAACAAGAGCAAAACTCCATCTCAAAAAAAAAGAGAAAATGCTCTAGGCAGTAGACATTGAGGGACCTGGAGGTGGAATGCTTTGTAAGAATAGATTGACAACTAAAAAGTGTCAACAACCCAAATATATGTTAACAGATGAATGGACAAACAAAACGTGGCACATCCATACAACGGCGATATCACTCAAACAATGGGAAAGGTACCAATTCATGCTACAAGATGGATGAGCCTTGAAAACATGATGCTAAGTGAAAAAAGCCAAAAGACCGATCTTGTATCATTCCATTTGCATGAAATGTCTGAAATAGGCTAATCCATAGAGGAAAAAAAGCAGATTAGCAGTTGCTTTGGGTTAGGGAGAGGAGGAAATGGTGACTGGTTAATGGATTTGGGATTTTTTTCAGGGGTTGACAAAATGTTCTAAAATTAGATAGTGGTGATGGTTCCACAGCTCTGAATATTCTAAAACTATTCAATTATACACTTTTTAACTTGAATTTTAAGAGATGAGAGTTATTTCTCAAAATTGGATCTTACTATCACCAGAACATGGTGGTGTACAGTTGCACAGCACTCTACCGTCTTTGGCACACTTTCATATACATCAAATCTTTGATCAAGGAGCCTCCAAATGTTTTTTAGTGCAACTGATTTATGGAGTAGAGCCTTTGATTTTTGTTTGTTTTGTTTTTGAGACAGAGTCTCGTTCTGTCGCCTAGGCTGGAATGTAGTGGTATGATTTTGGCTCAATGCAAACCCCTCCTCCCGGATTCAAGCAATTCTCCTGCCTCAGCCTTCCAAGTAGCTGGAATTACAGGCACCTGCCACCACACTTGGCTGATCTTTGTATTTTTAGTAGAGACAGGGTTTCGCCATGTTGGCCAGGCTGGTCTCAAACTCTTGGCCTCAGGTGATCCGCCTGCCTCAGCCTCCTAAAGTGCTGGATTGCTGGTGTGGGCCACCGTGCCCAGCTGGAGTAGTGCCTTTGGAAAAGGAATCTGCCATTTGTGTTAGATGGACTAAGGGTGGGGAAGAGTCCAATGAGGTTCTGGGGGTCTAACTTAAGGGTCTAGACAGGTAGGATGGAAGAAGCAGAAAAGACTAGATTTGGGCAAGAGGAAGCCCAAGGCCATGTAGATTTTCGTAAACTAGGGATCCTGTAACTGGTCATCTCCTTGACAAGATTAGTTTCCACATTACTGATTGCTGAGAGCTTACACAAGTCCTGTGTTGCAAGCTCTTCTGTTTAGGGAGGCAGGATCCTGAGAGATATGGGCCTAAGGAAGAGAACTCTTGTTCCCTTGAAGTAAACGTCTCTAGTACCTCTAAACTGGCAATGAAGTCTAGTGAAAGATGATTGATTTTGAATTAACTGACCAGGTTCAAATCCAGGCTCTGTTATTTATTAGCTGTGACCCAGGGCAAGTTACTCAGCTCACTGAGCCTCAGTTCCTCCTCTATTAGGAGGATCAGCAGTGGATAACTACCCCACAGCACAGGGAAGATGACTGAATTCACACCCAGTGATGTGAACAGTCTCCTCTATTAGGAGGATCAGCGGTGGATAACTACCCCACAGCACAGGGAAGATGACTGAGTTCACACCCAGTGATGTGAACAGTCTCCTCTATTAGGAGGATCAGCGGTGGATAACTACCCCACAGCACAGGGAAGATGACTGAGTTCACACCCAGTGATGTGAACAGTCTCCTCTATTAGGAGGATCAGCGGTGGATAACTACCCCACAGCACAGGGAAGATGACTGAGTTCACACCCAGTGATGTGAACAGTCTCCTCTATTAGGAGGATCAGCGGTGGATAACTACCCCACAGCACAGGGAAGATGACTGAGTTCACACCCAGTGATGTGAACAGTCTCCTCTATTAGGAGGATCAGTGGTGGATAACTACCCCACAGCACAGGGAAGATGACTGAGTTCACACCCAGTGATGTGAACAGTCTCCTCTATTAGGAGGATCAGCGGTGGATAACTACCCCACAGCACAGGGAAGATGGGTTCACACCCAGTGATGTGAACACCGTCTAGATCAAAGTCAAAAAGTTCCCCTTGTGACCATCAACTATCGATCTCACATCAACTGTGCTCTTCCTCCCAAGCACTTATTACAGTTTGTTATTCTCTATTTATCCATGTGTCACTGTTTAATATACACTTTCAACTACACTGTAACTTCCAGGATGAACAAGGACAATGTCTGTTTGCTGCTCATTGCACCAGCAGGGCCTAGTCCAAGTAGGAGTTGAGTACCTTTGGGATGACTAGATCATCTAGGAATTCCACATTGGGCTAAGAGACACCACGGCTGATAAACAGCCATGCTGCTCTGAAGAGGCAGAAAGAAGAAGCATCCCCCCACACACACACACCCCCAGAAAAAAAAAAACAAACAAAAAACAGGAAAAAATAAGCAAAGTTATGGAGTAAATGGCTTCATCCAGAAAGTTAAGGCCAGGCATGGTGACTCCCGCTTGTAAACCCAGTACTTTGAGAGGCTGAGCGGGGACAATCACTTGAGCTCAGGAGTTCAAGACCAGCCTGGGCAACATGGTGAAACCCCGTCTCTACTAAAAATACAAAAATTAGCTGGGTGTGGTGGCGCACGACTGCTATTCAGGAGGCTGAGATGGGAAAATTGCTTGAGCCCAGGAGGCAGAGGTTGCAGTAAGCCGAGATTGCGCCACTGCACCCTGCTGGAATAAAAAAGAAACTTAAGGAAGAATAACCAAAGAAAAAAATTCCTTATTTTTCCAGTATAGTCATCTGAACAGTTTGCATGGCCTTGCATACTAGGACCCAAATGAGTTAAAAAAAAAAAAAAAAAAAAAAAAGACTTAGCTAACTGGCATTGGGTTCTGCAGGTGTCTAACTTCTTTCCAGGTTGTGTATCAATCACCTGTGGAACAGGCCTGATTGGAAAACCAACGACATTAACAAATAATAACAATTTTTTTTTTTTTTTGAGACAGGGTCCTGTTCTGCGGCCCAGGCTGAGTGCAGTGGCACAATCATGGCTCACCGTGGCTCTGACCTCCTGGGCTCAAGTGATCCTGATCCTCCCATCTCAACCTCCTGATAGCTGAGACTACAGGTGCACGCCGCCAGGCCTGGCTAATTTCTGTATTTTTTGTAGAGACAGGGTTTTACCATGTTGCCAAGGCTAGTCTCGAACTCCTGGGCTCAAGTAATCCTCCCACTTGGTCTCCCAAAGTGCTGAGGACCATGCCCAGCCTAAAAATTCTTTAATATATCCCCAAATACATAGAATTAATTCATTAAAAAGTAATAGATATAGCTTTTCCCTGCTCCTGTAAATGTGCTACATTCATTCTTACTTCCAAAACCTTTTTTTTTTTTTTTTAAAGAGATAGGGCCTCACTCTGTTGTCCAGGCTGGAGTGCAATGACAAGACCACAGTTCACTGCAGCCTTGACCTCCTGGGCTCAAGCAATCTTCCCACCTCAGCCTCCCAAGTAGATGGGACTACAGGTATACACCACCATGCCTGCTAATCTTTTTTTTTTTTTTTTTTTACTTTTTATAAAGGCAGCGTCTCATTATGTTCCCCAGGCTGGTCTCGAACTTCTAGCCTCAAGCAATCCTCCCACCTCAGCCTCCCAGCCTCCACCTCCCAAAGTGCTGGAATTGCAGACATGGGCCACCATGCCAGGCCCCAAACTTTTATGATGGTGAAACTCTCCTAACCCAGTACCCATTTCTATTTAAATACTACCAGCTCCTCAAGGTCCACCTTTCTTTCTCAAAGCCTTTTATTCTGGTCCACACTGATCTCTTTCTGAATTTGTAAGCCCTCTCCGCCCATGTTACACAATGTTGTCCATTTAGGTAGGATCAAATGTTATTCTCCCATTGTTTCCTGTGTTGACTGAGGTCTTTCCAAGAAGGCAGGAAAACTGCTTCTCAGTAATGACTTCTCCATCCCCCAGAAAGGCCAAGACAACAGACTCTCAGGCTGTCTTTAACAAATATCAATGACTGTACCCAAGGGAGTCATACATACCTCTTCCACAACTAATGTTCTCTTCACCTACACCATCTGCCAAACAAAACCAAGGGCTAAGGGAAAAGAAGACATCTTTCATTTTGCAAAAGAGCTCCCAATTCCTTTGAGAAAGGTGCTATGATGCATATAAATTTAGCACTCCATGACCTCAATTGGAATCTATTGAAATAAACACTAAATGAGATGCAAATTCCACTCATATATAACAATCGGGATGAGTCAATACTGAGGTTTCCATTACATCTGCTCATTTCCTAGAGTCACACTCGAACACATGTGTGTAGGCTTTGTGGAGGGCGTGCACTTCTCAGAATGTCTGTTAACAATTAAGGAGGCCTGTGGGCTGGGGTTAATGGTGATTGCCCTGCCCACATGGGGAGACCGGAGCTGCACTCCTCAGACAGGATTTGGCTCTTGGTATGTTGTGGGTATCACAGTGAAAACAGCCCCTCCAGGGAAGATGCAATTGCCCTGAATGGTCTCTCCTTCATCCTGAGAAATACTTAAGGAGCTGCAACATGCTGGAGCTCCAAGGCAGCATCCCCAATTTGAAGAGGGAGGAAAAGGATCATTTTCACAAGGAGATATACACCACGGTCTGTACCTAATAAAAGGCATTGTGGGGCAAAGCATGCCTTTAAGGCTCAACACTTTGCCTGTAAGTCTCAATATTTGGGATGCCAAGACAGGAGATTGCTTGAGGCCAGGAGTTAGAGAAAAGTCTGGGAAATGCAGTGCGACCCCATCTCTACAAAAAAGTTTAAAAATTAGCAGGGTGAACCAGGAGTGGTGGCTCATGCCTGTAATCCCAGAACTTTAGGAGGCTGAGGCAGGCGGATCACCTGAGGTCAGGAGTTCGAGATTAGCCTGGCCAACATGGTGAAACCCCATCTCTACTAAAAATAGACCAATTAGCCGGGCATGGTGGCAGGCGCCTGTAATCCCAGCTCCTCGGGAGGCTTGAGGCAGGAGAATCACTTGAACCCGGGAGGTGGAGGTTGCAGTGAGCCGAGATGGTGCCATTGCACTCCATCCTGGGTGACAAGGGTGAAACTTTGTCTCAAAAAAATAAATAAATAAATAAAAAATATTAGCAGGGTGTGACAACATAGCTCTGTGGTCCCAGCTACTCAGGAGGTTGAGGTGGGAGGATCGCTTGAGCCCAGGAGGTTGAGGTTATAGTGAGCTATGATCATGCTACTGCACTCCACATCCTGGGTGACAAAGAGAGACCCTATTTCTAAAAAAAAAAAAAAAAAAAAAAAAAAAAAAATTGAAGCATTGTTGATTCAACTGTAATTATAAAATTCTTTCCAAGGATGTACTTGGCTCACTGTCCACCAAAACTTAGTCAAACTGACCAGTGTGTCTCTGTTCTCATCTCAAGAGCAAACCAACCATGTGACCAGAAAAGTAGATGAGAGAATAATATATCCACTGATTCTGAGACATGTTTCCACGCTGTAACATCTATGAAATCAGGATGCATCTTACAATAAAGTTTTAATTGGCAGTGTTATTGCTTTACCTGACAAATGTTAGAGCTGACTCAAATTCTGTACATGCACTCAGAACACCTAAAATACGGGCCTTATCGTCAGACATTAATAGCCAGAAAAATATAGCAAGCACCTAACACACAAAAATCAACACACTTCACGGTGTCCGATAAACTCAAGAATGACACCCCCAGAAATTATCTGCTAAGCATTTTTGCACCCAGTGAAGTATGAGAAACACAACTGGCATATGTCTTCATATGAGGTTAAAAAAAGTCACTATGTAACATCCACGTGTTATACAGATGAAGCTGGCATATTAATTCTGAATCACAGATGGGACACAAATATGAAAAACTCCACAGTGAGGGAGCAATCTTTGGACATTTTTAAATGGCAGGGGCAGGGGACGCAAGGAATGGGCCTGCTGATTCTCTTAGTGGAAATGGGAGTTAGTACAGTGTTCTAGAGAAGATTTGGCAATAAACATCAAATATCTTTAGAAGAATGTATGCCCTTTGACCCAGAAATTCCACTTCTAAGAGTTGAAGCTAAGGAAATCACTAAGGGTGTATACACAGATTTAGCTAGGAGGATGTACAGCACTGTTCATATCACTTAAGCTGGAAATAAGTTCAATAATAAGCCCAATAATAAGGGGTGGGTCAAATACATTAAGGCGCATCCACACTATAGCACAGTAGGAAGAATTTAAAATTTGGCTGCAGAAATGTATCCAATTGGTCAGATGCAGTGACTCACGTCTGTAATCCTAACACTTTGGGAGGCTGAGGCGGGAGGATCACCTGAGGCCAAGAGTTCGAGACTAGCGTGGGCAACATAATGAGACCCCGTCTCTACAGAAAAAAATAGAAAAACTTAGCCAGGCATAGTGGTGCACACTTGTAGTCCCAGCTACTTGGGAGGCTGACGTGTGAGGATCGCTTGAGGCCAGGAGTTCAAAGCTGCAGTGAGCTATGATCGCATTGCGCCACTGCACTCCAGCCTGGAGGACACAGCAAGACGACGACTCAAAAAAACAAAGAGCGAGAGAGAGAAATGAATCCAATGGCATGCAAAGATGTTCATAACATACTGTTAAGTGAAATAAATGGAAAACCTATTATATTCTCATTTTTGTTCAAATAGATGATAGATGCCATGTGTGCACACAAAGAGAAAAGAACATGTAAAAGATACACAGTGAGGTATTAACACTGGTTGTGGGGGAGTTATAGAATTGTTTCCTTTTTTAATCTTTTTTTTTTTTTTGCTTGTGTTTTCTAATGGGGGTGAGGAGAGAAAGGGTAACTATTTAAGATTGTATTTTAAAAAAACAGTAAAAAGAAACTTGAACACAATGTGATCCAATTAGATGAACAAATGGCTTATAAGTCTTGGTAGTTTCAATTTAAAATATAAAATGAATTAAAAACCCCATACATTTATCATTCTTTTAATCCCTAAAATAGAAGCAATATGTTACTATCTTGCCTTTGAGAAATGCTGGGAGAAATGACCAACAGAAATAAGCATAAGACAGGGCTTAAAATAGGCAAAAATATCCCAGGAGAAAACTTTCTGCTCCACACAGAAGCTCTGCTGAGGACCACCTGGGGTAGAAGGTAGTTCTGCACATTTTTAATACAACAAAAGAATTGTGAAAATACCCTAGAGCTTTCGATAAAGGCAAACTATTTCAGGGCTTTACAAGAACAATAACGCTTACTCTTTATCTCAGCCCTATATGAGAAATTTCCTGATTTATAAGACTAAAAATTAATCCATTAGGCGTGGGGAAAGAGGAAAGGTATTTACAGCAAGCTTTTTGTTTGTTTGTTTGTTTGTTTTTTTGAGACAGAATTTTGCTCGTTGCCCAGGCTGGAGTGCGATGGCGTGATCTCGGCTCACTGCAACCTCCGCCTACCGGGTTCAAGCGATTCTTCTGCCTCAGCCTCCCGAGTAGCTGGGATTACAGGCACGTGCCACCATGCCCAGCTAATTTTGTATTTTTAGTAGAGATGAGGGTTTCTCCATGTTGGCCAGGCTGGTCTCAAACTCCTGACCTCAGGTGATCCACCCACCTTGGCCTCCCAAAGTGCTGGGATTACAGGCATGAGCCACCCCGCCCAGCCACAGCAAGTGTTCTAAAGACTATGATTGCAATGTCCATTTGGAAAGTACAGGGCTTGTTAGTTATGTGGTGAGATTTCAGAGTACTGATTTAAGGGAGGAGGGACCCAGGTCAATCTGCTGCATTTCCACGCCTGAGTCTCCTGCACTGAGCAGCACACCCAGGCTTTGCCTGGGCTGACTTTAGTACCAGTAGACGGAAAAATAACACTTCTTTGGGAGGCCAAGGCAGGCAGATCACCTGAGGTTGGGAGTTCGAGACCTGCCTGAACAACACGGAGAAATCCTGTCTCTACTAAAAATACAAAATGAGCCGGGCATGGTGGCGCATGCCTGTAGTCCCAGCTACTCGGGAGGCTGAGGCAGGAGAATCGCTTGAATCCAGGAGGCGGAGGTTGCAGTGAGCTGAGATCGTGCCACTGAACTCCAGCCTCGGCAACAAGAGCGAAACTCCGTCTCAAAGAAAAAAAAAAGAGGAAAAATAACACTTTTCCATTGACTTCAAGGTAAGCTCACACCAATAGAATTCCTCTATCCGTCTAATCACAACCCAAGATATTACAAGAGAAATTCTCATGTTGATTAAAGGCCAGTGAGGCTTAATGGAATGTAGAAGAGGGGACAGTTAATGATTAAAACATCTTGGATGTACGTTAACCAAAATCAGAAACTCACAGTATTCCAAAGCCCCACAGCACTTTTGAGTCTTTGCTCCCTCCCTACTGGCTTTTGTTTTTGTTTTGAAGATACAGAGTCAGCAGGCTGGGTGCACTATGACCAAATGGCAACAGATGCTAGTCTTGCAAAGGGCAAGAACTTCCCTTTGATGATCTAAGAACATGGAGAGAATGGACAA
>NW_026652297.1:35077524-35122992 GCF_009828535.3 Hylobates moloch | reverse complement strand
TTTTTTTTTTTGAGGCGGAGTCTTGTTCTGTCGCCCAGGCTGGAGTGCAGTGCCGCAATCTCGGCTCACTGCAAGCCCCGCCTCCTGGGTTCACGCCATTCTCCTGCCTCAGCCTCCTGAGTAGCTGGGACTACAGGCGCCCGCCACCGAGACTGGCTAATTTTTTTTGTATTTTTTGGTAGAGACGGGGTTTCACCGTGGTCTCGATCTCCTGACCTCGTGATCCGCCCGCCTCGGCCTCCCAAAGTGTTGGGATTACAGGCGTGAGCCACCGCGCCCAGCCACAAACAGTTCTTAATGTACAGGATCTGAGAACCATTCTTCTGACTCTCAATATTGCATGGTGGCAAGCAGCTTAGAGAATGGATCACACTTATTTTTTTTTTAATCTTTTATTTTAAAAATACAAGCAATGTGGCCGGGCGTGGTGGCTCATGCCTGTAATCCCAGTGCTTTGGGAGGCCAAGGCAGGCGGATCACCTGAGGTCAGGAGTTTGAGACCAGCCTGGTCAACACAGTGAAACCCCATCTCTACTAAAAATACAAAAATTAGCTGAGTGTTATGGCAGGCACCTGTAGTCCCAGGTACTTGGGAGGCTGAGGCAGGAGAATCGCTTGAACCCGGGAGACAGAGGTTACAGTGAGCTGAGATCACGCCACTGCATTCCAGCCTGGGTGACAGAGACAGAGAGAGACTCTGTATCAACAACAACAAGCCAGGCGCGGTGGCTCACGCTTGTAATCCCAGCACTTTGGGAGGCCGAGGCGGGCGGATCACGAGGTCAGGAGATAGAGACCACGGTGAAACCCCGTCTCTAATAAAAATACAAAAAAAAAAATTAGCTGGGCGTGGTGGCGGGCACCTGTAGTCCCAGCTAATCGGAGAGGCTGAGGCAGGAGAATGGCGTGAACCCGGGAGGCGGAGCTTGCAGTGAGCCGAGATCGCGCCACTGCACTCCAGCCTGGGCGACAGAGCGAGACTCCGTCTCAAAACAACAACAACAACAACAACAAAAATATAAGCAATTTTACCACAGATAATAACAGGAAAATAACTGATACTTTAAGAATGAAAAACATATGCCAATCGTATACCATATACAACCTCCTCTAAATGAATCTAATATATATTTCCATGTTTGTAAATTGGTATCTTACCAATTGTTATAATGTTATACATTAACCTCTCTCAAATTAGGAGTTTAAACAATGTATTAAGAAAATGAGGGCTGGGAATGGAGGCTCAGGCCTGTAATCCCAGCACTTTGGGAGGCTGGGGAGGGGGCGGGGAATCACTTGAGGTCAGGAGTTCAAGACCAGCCTGGCCAACATGGTGAAACCCCCGTCTCTACTAAAAATACAAAAAAACTAGCCAGGTGTGGTGGCGTGTGCCTGTAATTCCAGCTACTCGGGAGGCTGAAGCAGGAGAACAGCTTGAACCCCAGAGGCGGAGGTTGCAGTGAGCTGAGATCGCACCCCTTCATTCCAGCCTGGGCAATAAGAGCAAGACTTCATCTCAAAAAAAAAAAAAAAAAGAAAAGAAAAGAAAAGAAAAAAGAAATGAAGAAAACCGGCCGGGTGTGGTGACTCACGTTGTGTAATCCTAGCACTTTGGAAGGCTGAGGCAGGTGGATCACCTGAGGTCAGGAGTTCGAGACCAGCCTAACCAACATAGTGAAACCTCGTCTCTACTAAAAATACAAAAATTAGCTGGGTGTGGTGGCAGGCGCCTGTAGTCCCAGCTACTTGGGAGGTGGAGGCAGGACAATCGCTTCAAACTGGGAGGCGGAGGCTGCAGTGAAAAGAGATCACACCACTGCACTCCAGCCTGGGTGACACAGCGAGACTGTCTCAAAACAAACAAACAAACAAAAAAAAATGAAGAAAACCTACCAACATTTCAGACACTGGGATTTTCAGTGAGAATAATTTTTCCCTATCAACTCTGGAACTTAGAATGATCACACCTCTTTTGAATACTGCACTGCTGGCCTCATATCTAAGATAAAGAGTCTTCCAAGCCTTTAATGTATAAACAAAACCCTTTCATAATGGGATCTGAGTGGCAGCTTTCACCTTATCTTTAATTCTGTAAAGCATCTGGTGCTGTGGAGTAAATAAACCAGCCCCCTACCCTCAAAACACACAGTCCCCATCAAACACATGAGCCAGCCTTTCTAAAAATATAGTTACAATGAAAAGCCTACAAACAGTGGTGGTGTAACAAACAATGCTTTTTCTTAAAAAAGATGTTTGTCGTTTTCAAGTGTTCTGAAAACGAAGTAAACCACAAAACCATTTTTAACAAGACGTGTGTTTCTAATTATTAGTGAGATTTATATTCCTTGAAAAAAAAAACAGCAGTGTCCCTGGAAGAGCAGAGAAGTTCATTGCTCCAAGACAGCAAGAATTTATAAAGGCAAGATAATTTTGATAAGACCTGTCCCCTTTTCTAGCATTTTAAATTTGGGATCTCCTTGCACAAATACTGATACAATGAATGGTCACTTTGAATTGAGGAGAGGAGGGAACATTCCACTGCAGGGCAAGGCTCAACATTTCTTCATCACAGGCCCACTACCTCGCACAGCAATGATTACTAATTCCCTCCTCAGCTTAGACTGAGAAAAGAAGTTGATAGCAACATAAAAGGTGAGGCAAAATTAATGTAAGTAGAGTTTATTTCGGCTAAGCTTGAAGATTGCAACCCAGGGGGGCACGGGTGCCCTGAATATGCATTCCAATTAAAAAGCAGTTACAAGTGGCTTTTTAAAGGCAAAAAAAAAAAAGAGGAGGGACAAGGGAGTGGGCTGATATAAAGTTGTTTACCAGGAATTCTCATTGGTTTACACAAATTATACTGATTAGTGATTGGCTATATACATTGTTAAACTATAGAGTGAGTTACAGTGTCCAGTGCAGCATTATTAGGTTAATTTATAGCTACCTGTAGCAACAGCAAGCAGTGAATACAGAGAGGTGAATATGTAGCTCAAGGGGGGAGTAGGACGTGACTGTGTTCTCATTTTAAAGTCCCTCTGGACCTGATCATTTAAAAGGACTTGCATTCCTCAAAGTTCATTTTCTCATTAACACAGTAATTCAAATCTTTATTTACTGGGTATTTATTAGCAAATCATAAAGACATATATGATAAATCGATCATAAACATATATACGGGCCAGGCACTGTAATCTCAGCACTTTGGGAGGCCGAGGCGGGCGGATCACTTGAGATCAGCAGAGTTCGAGACCAGCCTGGCCAACACAGTGAAACCTCGTCTCTACTAAAAATAAAAAAAATTAGCCGGGCATGGTGGCAGGCACCTGTAATTCCAGCTAATCCGGAGGCTGAGTCAGGAGAATCACTTAAACCCAGGAGGCAGAGGTTATAGTGAGCTGAGATCACACCACTGCACTCCAGCCTGGGTGACAGTACGAGACTCCGTCTTGAGAAAAAAAATATATATGACAAATAGATCCTACAAAACCCCTCTCATACTTTCCTCATTTTGTATGTATTTCTGCATTCTGTTGATCATGAGCTTTTTCAAGCAAATTCTGAAAGCCCAGGTTAAAGCTGAACGTCACATTGGGTATCATTCTGCCCAACCTGGTTCTTTCTTTCCTCTAGGGGACTTGAAGCCACGCACTCCTGAAGAACCACCACCTCAGCTCCAGGGTCTTTTTTGCACTTCTTTGGATCTCACAGCAAGTGTTCCCTGGCATTAGATACTTGGGAGGGCATGCAGGGAGAGAATGTTCTCCATTCTCCCTTCCCCCATTAGAATGGCTAATGCAGAGATTCATTTCCTAGCTCTGGTTTTCTGCATAACCCCTCCTCAAAACACAAAGACTCAGGATAGGCCTTAAAGAGTCCTTTTGTTTAGAAAGGGTCATTTCCTGCTGTTCTCTCACACCCAGAGACTCCCACCCAGTTCTCAAGGAGAGGCACTCATTTGCTTAGGAAAAAACAAAACAATTTCAGGTAAGAAAAGCAGTCTTAAGAAAATCATTTCAAATATCCAGGAAAGAGTTTCCAAAGTCTAGTGCTTCACTAATTTTTCCTTATTTTGTTAGAATTGTAATTTAACAAAACAGCGGCAAGGTCTAAGGGTTTTCACTTAAAAGGCTTAAAATTAAAACCATTCCCCCCAAACAGCCCACCCTGGATGTGTCTTGGCATGCCACGGCAGCTTTCTGCATCACAATGGGGAAATGGAAAGTGGAATGAAAGTGGAAAAATGAGATTTATGGTTCTTTTAATGCACAACAGGCGTTGTCTATACAATCCCTACCTTTTAGTTAAGGAAACAGGTTAAAATGACTTGTCAAAGACAAGCAGCTTCAGTGGCTTGTCCTAGGTCCCTTAGAAACAAAGAGACAATGAGATAATGAGAAAAAAAAGAATACTCATGAATTGATTGGTAAAGAAATAACTTCTATAAGGATTTATATACTATTGGTTCTAAGACTATCAGGTAATGGATGATGGTTAAGTTAACCAAGTTTGTTGAAGATCAAGTGTGACATAAATGCTATAAATGAGGATAATCCAATGGTCTGCATTTTCATCAATGCACTAACTAGTCTGCTCAACTAACAGGTGACTTGTTAGCCTGATGCCCTATGTAATGATGACTTACATTTCTTTCATCCTGAAATGTCATCTGGTCTGTTTTACAATGAATAGAAACTGCTCCTGAGTCTGTGAGGCTGACACGTGGGCATAAACTGTGGCTGTGAGGTGGCCCCATAAGGGCTCACAAGGCAGATTAGAAGGTCCTTCATGGCTACACATATAGATGGCTTAAAGGCTGGATTCTTCTGGCTAAAGCCAGCATTAGGCTGAGCTTCAGATCTTTTTCTTCTTGTAGGCAAACTGAGGAAGGTATATTGAGCTGGAGGCTAGACCCAATCAAAGGATCAGAAGTGGTAAATCTATCTCCAAATCAATTCCACCTGGGTTATTAACACTAACCGTAACAACCTAACAGTCACATCTGCAAAACAGGAATCAAATTCACCTTGCCCTACTTGTACTTATGCATTCCCTACATGCCAGGCCCACATCCCTCTCCTGGTTCTGTGGAATTAGTAGGTTTCTCATTCTAAGTGGACAAAAGGGAAGGATTCGTTTATGTGGGAAAAGCTGCTGCATACCCCCACAAGGGCTCTTATCACTTACCGTCTGAACATTTCCAGCTTAAAAGGGTGTGAGATGACAACCGTGGTTTTGTATGTAATAAAGTGGGGATGAGGACCAGAAATGATCATCTTCAAGGCAGAAATATAAAGTTTAACCTGAAAACTGCTGAAAAAGGTTTATGATGATACAGTGTATCAGACAGGCTTTGGGGTTTGTCAAGCAGATTTACATTCTAGTCAATTCACAAAAAACAAACTTATTGGACAGTTCTGGGCATTGTCCTAGGCATGGCATCTGAGGTTTGTACAGTGTTAAACAAGACAGGCAGTCTCTGCTGCCAGGGAGTTACATTCCAAGGGTACCAGATCCATACAATACGCATATAAGGCAATGTCAGGAGGTAAGAAGTACTATTTGGAAAATGTTGGGAATATAGGGCTCCTTTAAACTTGGAGGTCAAAGGTCACTCTAGGGTGACATCTGAATTGAGATCTAAATGAATGGCAAGGATGAGGCTGATAACGTCTAAGTGTAGGGCTTTCCGGGCATACAGAATGACTTGCACAAAGGCCCTGAGGCAGGAACAAGTTTGGCAAGTTGGAGACACCTAACGAAAGCCCAGGCAGCTGGAGCATAATGTATGAGGCTGTGATTCTTGGCAGATGAGGTCAGAGAAACCAGCAGGGCCCGGATCACATGAACCTCATATGCCACTGGAGAATTTTAAGCTCCTATCCACCAGCTGTAAAACCTCAGACCAATTACTTAATCTCTCAGAGCCTCAGCTTTCTTATCCCAAAACATGGGATGGCAACACTTCATATGGTTTGTTGAAGAGCAATGTTAAAAGCAGAGTAGACACCAGCTCCATTAATGTTTAATCAATCCATTAATATGCAAAATCCATTAAGTGCTTTTACAGGTTTGATTACATCTGGATATGCACCTGGTCTTTTTTTTTTTTTTTTTTGAGACAGAGTCTCACTCTGTCCAGGCTGGAGTGCACTGGTGCGATCATGGCTCACAGCAGCCTCGAACTCCCGAGCTCAGGCAATTCTCCCACCTCAGCCTCCTAAGTAGCTGGGACTACAGGCACACGCCACCACGCCTGGCTAATTTTTTTGTAGAGATGAGGTTTTGCCGTGTTGCCCAGGCTGGTCTCCAACTCCTGGGCTCAACTGATCTGTCTGCCTCAGCCTCCTAAAGTGCTAGCCTCATGAAGTGCTAAGTGTGGGCCACCTGGACCAGCCACTGTACCTGATCTTCAATTCTCCCACTGATTTTCTTATGCATATTAGGAAAAGTGAGATTGAAAAGAAAATTTGCGCAACAAAAATGGTCTCGTCTATAATTCCAGCACTTTGGGAGGCCGAGGCGGGAGGATCGCTTGAACCCAGGAGTTTTAAGACCAGCCTGGGCAACACCACAAGACTCCATCTCAAATAAAAACAGGTTAAAAAAAGAAAGAAAGAAAAATAAATTTTAAAAATTGTCTCAGGGTTCACTCTGACAATTCTTTTGCTTATTACTGGGAAGTCTTGGAGGTCCTAGATAAAGAATTCGGCTTGGGAAGGTAAGAGGAGAGCAGTGGATGATCCGGTCTGGGAGTAGCTGACTAGATTCCAGCCCTTTGCTGATTTTCTTCCTTCTACTCAGATAAGCAAGACCCTGAGGGGCAGCAAGTACCAGTGGTTTCAGTCCCCCGTCACCAGGCATCCTGCAGCAGGCGCAGGACGGAAGTACACGTCCTCACTCCCACCTCCCCAA
Organism: Hylobates moloch; assembly: GCF_009828535.3. NCBI lineage: Eukaryota > Metazoa > Chordata > Mammalia > Primates > Hylobatidae > Hylobates > Hylobates moloch. The sequence continues at coordinate 35,116,077 of NW_026652297.1, read as the reverse complement.
ACACATCCTGCCTGGCTGGGAGGGATACTGTATTTAAAAACAGATGCCTCTTTGGAAACTCACACATTTTAGGTCCCGTAAATCACACATGCTGGGTAAAGTAATTACACTTTTGTAGCACTTCCCCTCTGAGCACAAAGGAAATTCTGCTACTTCTGTAATTAGATAGCACTTTCTGTGTACACTTTCTCCCAGGGGGGCCTCCACTGTCTATCCTATAGGTGGGCGTAAGAGGAATTTTCACAAAACAGGATCCTGCGGATTCAAGAAAAAAAAAAATTGAGTAGTCTTTAGGATTTCTCTTAGAACGACGCTGGCCACTGCCAGCCTATCTACCCTGGTGACACGAGGATCTGGGAAAATCAAGAGGAACGACACAAAAAAATCAACCCATGAGAAATAAAAGTTAATTAAAAGTAAAGTTGTCCTATAACTTAATTTGCAGAAGTTGGTGATCCAGACCTCATTTTGGAGATTCTCAGATGTCTCCTACCTTTGCAAAACCGTAAAGGCTGACAGAATGGAACTGCCTAAGCATTCCTTTTGCATTTTAAATTTGTGTAACAATACTGTATTACAACCTGGAATTTGAATCCATCTTCCTGGTGTGACTGGCATTTATTAGTACCATTTCCTTTTTCTCTTTAGCATTTACACAATATGCACCATAATAGGTGCAGTAGAGTTAAAACCTAAGAGAAATACAAATGCAAGTTGTTTTCTTTTTAAGTTCTTGGACTACTTTGAGCTGACACTTAGCTGGGCTGAAAAAGGCAGCAAACTTTTAAAGTATAAATTGAATAAAATGAAAATATGGCCGGGCATGGTGGCTCATGCCTGTAATCCCAGCACTTTGGGAGGCCGAGGCGGGTGGATCACCTGAGGTCAAGAGTTTGAGACCAACCTGACCAACACGGTGAAACCTGTCTCTACTAAAAACACAAAAATTAGCCGGGTGTGGTGGCATGCGCCTGTAGTCCCAGCTACTTGGGGGGGCTGAGGCAGCAGAATTGCTTGAACTCAGGCAGTGGAGGTTGCAGTGAGATGGTGCCACTGCACTCCAGGCTGAGTGACAGCGCAAGACTCCGTGTCTCAAAGAAAAAAAAAAAAGAAGAAAATGAAAATATGACCCACAGATTAGATGTCTTTGGGCTGCTGGCCAAAGGCTCATCCTACTCTTCCTTTTCCCCAATAAAGTCAAAAAAGATAAAAGCAACTTAGAAATTTTATCCTGTAAAAAAACTCACGCCTCTCCAGATTTTATGGTAGCTTGATCTTTCCTTTTAGGTGCAGGGTTGGCAAATGAAGAGTTGGAGAAGTAAAAGCCTGGGAATTAATGGCAAGTTTGGGAGCTTTATAAACAGGTTCCTGAGTTTTGATCAAAGCAAAAAAAAGTATATGAGAAAGACTATATACCAGATTTTTCTAAGCTCCCCCTCAGGCTTTCCAATGGCTAAGTATACTATAAACCCTTTAAAAACAGGCAGATTATATGTAATACATTTTTATGTTCCTAAATTTTTTTAAGTTTCCATTTTTCCTGATTATTTTCAATTCTCTCCCCTTCCCACTTTTTAACATGACTCCAAATTTTCACTAAATTTTATATCTCTTTCCTTGCTAACCCTCACAAGGGTTCCTAGAAAGTAGGAATTCCATTTTCTGGGCACTCACTCCCAGTATGCACGCTTTCAATTATCAGCTCTATGTTCTTGAATTGTTCTGAAAATTGCATTTCAAGATCAGACCTCTCCTCTGTACCCCAGACTCAATAACATCTTCATCTCCTAGGTACCTTCTTTTCTTACCCTTTCCACATCTCTATCTTCTATTCCTACAAATACAACCGTCACTTAGCTAGTCACCCGAAGGAGAAACCCAAGAGGCTGCTAGGCTGTCTCCTCTCCTTCTCTCCCACACATCTGACAGTTATCTAGGCCCTGAACACCTGGCATCTCTGCCTCAGCTGCCACTGCCAGGCTGCTGCCTCACTTTGAGACCAGGACTCTTGCAGCAGAAACCTCACTGCAAGAATGGTTCTCAACAACTTTTCCAAAATTCGCCACATCCTCCCCGTGCCCATTGGGACGTCCTAGATTGCTGCCTTCTGGGGCACATCCACCCCAGTGCCCCATCAGAGGACAGAGTCCAATTCCCTAATGCAGAGGCAGCTCCTCCACCCACTGTGGGCCAGTGCGCCCTCCCCGGTTTCATTCTTCCTTCCCCTTCTTCTCTCCTGCCATGCCTTGCTTGCTCTTCCCCAAAAGGGTCTTTTGAAACCTCTGTTCATTCACAGAGCGAATTCCTTGCCTAGCCCATCTCTTCCCCACTGTCTGAACCCTTTTCTCATCAGTCAAAATCTTAACTGAGATTTAGCTCATATGTCATCTTTAAAGAACAGACTCTTTAAACTTCTTTAAAGCTTTCTGTGACACAGCTCCATCCCTTCCTTGCAGGTTGGGCTGTGCTCTACTCAATTACCTCTACTTTAACCCCGGGCGTGGTTATACCTGTTTGTTTATACAGGGGCATCACCATTAAACTGTGAGCAACTTTAAGACAGGAACTGCCATCTCTAGAATCTGCACATGAAGACCCTGGCTCCATAGCTTTTCAGTGCTTCAGCCACTTCCCCATCAAAGAAGCACAATCATCATAATCCCTCCATCAGCTTGTTGTGAGGCTGAAATAATATATGAAGAGTGCTTGGCACATAGTAAATACTCAAGGATAATATCAAGGACCTCCCATCTCCACCCCCAAACATAGACAATACAATGCAATAAAATTGTTTAAAATATCCTCCTGGTACACTTTAGGGATGTGAGTGCGAGGAGTTATCCCCATATGACAAATAAGCTCATCCCCACCAGGGGCGTGGAACTGACATCTTCATACCAACATAGCATCCATTTTAAATACCTGGTCCCAGATGGCCTCAAGCCCACTGAGCTATGCAGCCACTTCTGCACCAGCTATTAAGGTTCATTCTCCTCATTCCTTCCTAAGTTTTTTTCTTTGACCAAAGCAAGCACTGTTCAAGAGGAACATTTGCATTCCCTTTCCCCTACCCCCAGGCAGACACTAAGGTGCCAAATGAAACTGAACACAAACATTCCAAAGTGGCTGTCACACAGAGCAGGCTTGTTTGGGAACACAGGGAGTCCGTGCTCTTCCACCTAACCAAGGCTTCTGGAAGCCCTCGTCCAAAAGGTCAAATGGAATTCCACAGCAGAAACCAAATTCTAATGGTGAAAACCCAAACGCACCTTGGGACAAGCAGTCCCACACCAACAGTGGCTATCTGATGGACCAGGCAGGCTCACCTGTGCTCGCAAATGGAGGTTCCTGATGACAAAGGGATGGAAGTAATTTTCCAGCCGATCCATCCACGCCTTCTCTAATTCCCCAGTGCAGAGCGCAGAAGGGATCCTCAATATTAAACGAGTGGCTGCTTCTTATTACCTATACAAACTCATAATCACCAACCTCACCAATAAGGCTATTTCACATATATTTACAAAGAATTATATACATGTATATATGTAAGTGTGGATGTGTGCAGAGGAGATTTACCTGGTGCTGGGGTAGGTGTTGAATATTGGGAATACTGTAAAATGGCATAGACCCATACAAAGTAAATAGCTGAAAAAATAATAACCAGGAGTTAAATGGACATAACAGAAAGTAACTTTTACTGAAATTCTAAGGAAAAATCATCTCTATGGGATGGGACATTCAGGTGAGGGGGATCTTGCAAAAATGTAGGCTGGAAAACTTGAATCCTGGCTTGAAAGCAGCTCTGACTAGATCAAGAGAACAGAGGAGGAAGACCTAGGCTGAAGCAAAGGGATCACAGTATACAGGTAGGTGAGGGCAACCCCGAACGCCATGTGCGCACTTGACTTTGTGGAGTACCAAGTAGCACTGAAGGATTTGGGGCATTGGAGGGCCCAGCAGTATGGTGTGAGGATGGACTCCGGAAGAGCATCAGAACGGGAGAGCAGCTGAAGATCACTAACACAATCAAGGTAAGGGAATGAGTAAGAGAAATACTAATAGTACTAAGAAAGACTATGTCTGAGGAACAAGGCAGACCTGATTCTCACCGCTAGGCTTGTGAGTAAAACTAAATGTGACCAACCTAAGTTTTGTGAATATCACGATTCAAGGAAACCCTCAAAGCAAAAAGACATTGAAATTTTGTTCACATGGTCATTTTCGAAAAAAACACCGAAAAGCATCAGAAAGTAAATAGCAATGATCTGTAATCCACCAATCAGATACATTTTATTAATGTTTGGTTTTATGAATGAATATACATTTATTTGAGAACTGGCATCACATAGGATAAAACTTTAAAATCAGTTCTTTTCATTTCATATTACAACATGAGAATAAAAATATAGACTTCAGAATGTCTGGAGCCACTGAAGCTCAAAGAGGTAAGGACAGGTTCTCCTCTCCAGCCTTCAGAGAGCACGGTGGCCCTGCCAACACCTTGACTTCAGGTTTCTGACCTCCAGAACACAGAGAATAGTATATAACCACATATGTATAATACATAATAAATATGTATTTACATATAATACATATTTTATAATCCATGTATTTTTCTCTTGAAAAACGGAGCCTTTAGTGGCTGCATAATATTCCCCTTCTAGAATTATACAACGATTTAGTTAGCAATTTCCCATGATAGATACAGAGTGCCTCTGAATTGTCACTGTCATAAGTCACTCCGCAAAAATCATTCCTATATATAAATCTTTATGATACCGTTTTCTTAGGGTAAATTTCTAAAAATAAAGGTACTAAATCAAAGGGCCTGAACACATTCTGATAGTGTCACTGCTTTCTGAAAAGCTACACTAATTTACATCACCACTGCTCTGCACAAAACTACCCACTTCACTGCCTTGTCACCAGCACTGAACACTTTTATCCTTAAAGCAAAAATTAATATGAACCTACGAAAATCATGTGAAAGCATCTCCAGAAAAGAGCTTCCACCCCTTCCAAACTACCCATCTGAAAACTAAATGCCACTGGAAATGAAGAAGACTGCAGATGCACACAAGGGTTTATCAGGGAAATGTTTAAACCGCTACTGGAAAAATAACTCAAAAGTGCATGCCATATTGGCAGGGGTCATGGAGCACCAGTTGTCACCAAATCCTATTCTACAATTGAAATACGTGTTTATTGCATTGGATTGGACATGGAATAACAGAGATCCCCAATCTTGCTTAAACGTATAAAACCATTCTGTACCTTCCTGAAGTCATAATGTAGATTGACTTTAATGCTCAATGAAAATTTGAGGTTGCCACATCAAACTGACATTACCCTCTCTGTAGCAACTGTAAGAAGTAATTTTCTTTACAACCCCAACATTTTGGCAAAATTAGCGCTTTAAAAGAAGGAATGCAAAGTAAAGGTTTGTATTAACCTCGGAAGAACTGACTTTATATGATTTCTGCACATCTTTTTGATCAATATTCCAACACTTCCACGTTTTTTGCTTTTTTAGTTTTACTATAAGTACAAGTCAATTCAAAGCAATTTAAGGAGAAATTAACACCAGTGCTTCAATATAATAAAAGGCCTTTTAAAGATGTTTTATAATCTGCCTGAAAAGTACTCAATGACATGGATAAAAGTAGAAATAAAAACCAAATCACATATTTAATCTAAATTTCTATTTTGAAAATTCAGTGACCAACAAATAAGTTACTTCTAGCTGTAAGACAGAAAAGGTCTTGATATATTTGAAAATACTTTAAACTCATAAATTATAACTGATTAGGTAAGACAAATAATTATGGATCTATTATATATCAATTTTTATAAAGTCTGATTGCACAATTAGAGAAATTCTAGGAATCATTTTATCAGTTGTAAAATATAAGAAATGATATGATACTCTAAACATATATAAACCTTATAAATCTCAGTGAGATTTTGACAACTGGTTAGTCTTTACAGGACAACTTGCTTAGGGAACACACACGTATAAACACATATTTAATGTAATAACACATTAAAAACCGGAAAGTTAAATGTATCATCTCTCTTACACAACTGGCTAGCCAAATCCTAAATTATTTTTCCTCAAAGTTTTCAATGCTACCCAAAGTAGAAGTATTAATACATGTTCTGCCTAAGTTCTCAAAAACTTCCAACCCTTAAAAAGCTGAAAAATTCTCCTAGATCCTGAACTGTTCATTCTATACAATTAGAACCAAAGAGGCATTTCAGCATAATTATTTCAGGGTAAGCATTAGAAATCCTCAAAAGAAGCTAAAATACACTGATTTATAAAAGGAATTCGTTTTGAAACTAGAAACACAGAAAAAAACAAACTTGGATTCTACAATGTGGAGAAAGCCCAAACCACCCTCATGATCTGTTTAATAAACTATTTTCCCTTAATGATGATTGGACTCATTTTTCCATGTCAGTTCAATGGCCACCAGAAATTACAACAAAACACATTTTTCCTCTCTTGTCATTATGTGTACATATATATGTTGTATGTGTGTGTTCTGTTTACCGGAGTCCACTGCCAAGGTTTTTAAATGTGTTTAAGAGCAAGTTGGTGATACAATGGGTGGGCAGGAAAAGGGTCTGTGTAGTGGTTTCGTGTAATGCCAGGCACATTAATGGCACTCACCAAATACTCTATTTATTTTACTTGTGGCTTTCAGGGTTAGAAAGAAAAAAACAAAAAAGAGGTTAAGAGTTTCTCAAGAACAAAATATAAACCAAAGATAGGAAATTAAGGCAAAATTACCTGGCTCATTCAGGCCACCTTAGTTTCTTTTCCTCAATTTCTGACATTATAAACCCCCCTCTCTTCACGGTCTTAACTGTTTTGTACACGACATCTCTTGGACAACTTGGGTTCTGAAATCTTCCTACCTGTCCCCTTACTTTTTACATAACATGTGTTTTGCTAAAAAGACCGATACTTTCTAGAGCCACATGCCATTCCTACCTGAAAAGGAACACTGTCAGATAACAGGACAAGTAAGAGGCAGCAACTGTACTGCAATGGCCCGCGATTATACGGCGATTATTATACACAACCTCACAAGGACGGAGGAACGTCCAGGAACAGGGCAGGCAATCCCTCGGTCCTGGCAGCTGTTAAGATGGGTCAAGTGGAAAAATATGACTTTTCTATACTTAATTTTAAGTGGGTATGATTTTTAGGACATTGAACCTCTTTTGCTACCTACCAAAAGGAAAAAAAAAAAGTTTTCTCAACTGGGTGAATAACGAAAGATGGTTTCATACAGAAGCAAACAGATTGCATATCTAGCTGAAATAGAAAGACTTCTGAAGCGACGATTATCTTGATATGGTAAGTGAATTAGTTAAATATAGTAATTCCTAAAAAAGCAAACTTGTCATTATTTTTAAATTTTTTTAAGTGGTAGGGAAAATAAATAGCAAAGCAGCCAGTAAAGTTCAAGAAAAAAAATCAGAACATACCATTCAACTCTCCATCGCTTTGAAAAAAGAAATGCCAGTAGCATTCCTACAATTGTAATTAGAAAACATCCAAGTAAACAACTCTTCAAATAGTCTTTTATAATAAAATAGAAAACGTCCTCGGGTGAAAAAGCAATTTTTGGCTGACGGCCATTCATCTAGGTTTTCACTACCACACAACTGGGTGACGAGTAAAATCTCCTATTTATTTTGCATTGTTTGGCATAGTCTCGCTCCTCTATCTTCTCCACCTAAATAGTTACCATTTTCCAAGTGGACAATGTGCAGAGAAGTTGTATGTATTAATGAATTCCTCTGCAATTTTGGTTTCACTATCAGAATTGAAGTTTGCACACAACAGTGTCTCAACAATGATCTCAACATCCTGACGCTTTAGAATCCGTTTACCTTCTGTGTTCACCTATATCAGGATGCAGTACCTGTGTGAATCTTTTCGGGTCATATTGAGACGTGCACTTTCCTGCATCTACACACACTCTCAAGTTCCTCTAGAATGTTTAAGAACTCAACTGTGTGGGATGTTAAAAAGTACGCCAGAAATAATTTCTTGGACTCCAGATAATGTACCTGCAAAAGCAGAGTCATTTGGTAGGATATCACAAATATCCTACTGAATTCTGAAACGTTTGTTCCTGAGTCCGACTCCCCTTCTGACCACATCTACTCAATTCTGTTTCCACCGAAAGAACGCTCCGCAGTCACAAAACTTTCATCGTGATTACGGACGCACCACCTAAAATGCATGCTCAGAAGTCAAAGTCCTATGAAAATACTCCCGATGAGCATTCGGTGAATTGCTGCGTTTTTAACCCTCTTATTCTGCTCCCCTCAGCTGCACGGCCCCTAAAATCACAAGCGTTCACCGCCCAGGTTCGGGGTCTTTGACTCAGCAGAGAAGAATGTGGCTGATGAGTTATCTATTAATCCAAAAAACCTCGGCTAGAAAGATATTTCACCAAGAACTTTTAACACGGAAAGGGAGGGGGCAGGGAACAGAGGTATCTTTTAACTAGAACTTTTCCCCGAGTTTCTTCCTTAAATTGCCCCCCCCCCCCCGAATCCACACATAATTTCCAGCCCCAGCCCTAAGTCCTGACCCTCCGAGTCCCGATCATCTGAGGTCACCCAGGAGTCAGCTCTCGGTTCCACTTTTAAATCCCGGGCAAACAAAGCTGAGCATTATACTTACAAAAGTCTCCGAAAAGTCCTTGGAGTTACGCAATTTGGGGCCCGCAGACGCGCGTGGACACAAAAACACACGCTCCCGAGATCCACCCTCCCCAGGCCACACTGCAGGGCTGCGTCCGGGGCACGGGCCATGCCTGAACCTTCCACCGCCGCGCCCCGGGCCCGCGCCCGCGCCCCGCCGGCCGCCCGCACTGGGTCCCGGGTCGCCCCCACCACCGCACCGAGCCGCCCAGTACCTCCTCCTCCTGAAGGTTGGCCTCGCTCAGGGTGTTCTCCTTCTCGGCTTTGCTGCCGTTGTTCATCTTCCCGGTCCTTCCTCGCCGGGCCGGGCAGGGCTGGGGCGCGGGGCTGGGCGAGGGCGCGCTCGCCCACTGTAGCCTTCCCCGGGCGCCGGGGCTCCCTCGGGCGGGCGCCGCGAGCTGCGGGGCTGGAGCTGGAGCCGGGGCAGTGGCTGTCGGGCTCGGGCTGGGCTGGACTGGGGCTCCCGCGGCGAGTCTACGACGGTGGCGGCGGGCGACTCAGGAAGTGCAAGGGAGAGACGGGGCAGGGCGCGGGCCGGGAGCGGGGCACCGAGACAATCGGGCCCCGGGAGGGCGACCTGGAGAGGGAGGGCGGGAGCCAGGGGAGGAAGGAAGAAGGAAGGAAGGAAGCAAAGGATGGGGCGAGGAGCGGCGTCTCAGGAGTAAGCGCGGAGAGTTGGGGCTGGGGGCTGCAGCCGCTGGAAGGAGGGGACGGGGGTGCCTAGAGAGGAGGAGGAGGAGGAGGAGGAGGAGGAAGAGGAGGAGGAGGAGCGGGGCGGAGGGGCGCGGGCCGCGGCTGGGACGCTGGGACCCGAGAGCCGCTGAGTGCGCGCTCCAGGCAGGCTCTGGGAAGTCCTGGATGGAAGCAGCTCCCTTTCTCTCGCCTTCCTCCCTCCCCTCTCCCCTCCCTCCTCTCCGCGCCTCTCCTCCTCCCTCCGCCCTCCCTGGACGTGGGCTGCCGACTGCAGCCCAGAGGGACGGGGCGCGGGACGGAGCCCCCCGCGGGAGGAGGGGCCGGCAGCCGGATGGCGCGCGCCAGGGAGGGGCACCGGGCCGCGGGCGGAAGCGGCGACCCCAGCCCCCGACTCGGCGGCTGGTCGGAGGGCGAGGGCCTGGGAGGCCGAGGGCAGGGAGGTCGGGTCCCGCCGTTCCCTCGGCCCCCGGGGGCCCCGGCGTCTGCGCGCCCCGGGACTTCGGGGACCCTGCCCCGCCGGGGCCAGGACCGGGAGCTGGGTTGTGTGCGACTTTTGTTTGCCGGTTTTTACCGAGGGATTTGCACCCCTCGCCCTAAGCCCACCCTTCCCGAGCCAGACCCGGTTCTTCCCCTGCTGCTTGAATGACAGGATGAGAACTCGAGGGACACCGGGGACAGCCCACTCCGGGCCGGCTTTTTCAGGACAGGGCTTCAAACCCATCTCCAGCGCGGGTCCTGCGACGCGCCCGGAGGCTTCCCCGCTTCGCTTCCTGGGCGTCCCGCGGCCCCCAACTCCTCTCCCAGCTCTCACCAGACTGTTCTGGATTGTTTACCTGGCCTCTCCCTCACCCTTCAGAAAGCTCCTTCCTGTAATTAAAAAAAAAAAAAAAATCCTGCCCTATTTATCTTTTTAATCCCACGGCTATTTAAACGGGCTAACGGGTATATAGTAGGCACTCAATACATATTTGTTGGCAAAGTGAATATTCCTTATTGCAGGCAGAGCTGGGGGTCCCGTACGGAGGAACTTCAGAGGCTGGAAGCACGCTTGAAAAAGAAAGGGGGCCTGGGCTTTGCACCACCTTCAGGATTGCGTACTTGTTTCCTCATCCGTGAAATGGGAGCAGCTGAATGTGTCTCCTAGTTTTCGAGGTGATTATAGGTTGATAGAGCCATATAGAGCACCCAGCATTTATTCTTGCTTCGTTTAGGTTTACAATACATGGAAGCTAACATTATTATTAAGGAAACTTCTATTTTTCCAGGGCCTTAGAAAGCTTTTCCAATACTCAATCGTTTAAGCTTCTGGTTTTGTTTGTTTTTTTTTTTTTTTTTTTAGAAAAATGAGAGCCTCACTTTGTTGCTCAGGCTGATCTCCAACTCCTGGCCTCAAGTGATCCTCCCGCTTTTGGCCTCCCAAACTGATGGGATTACAATGTGGAGCCACCGTGTTAAACTCTTAGATTTGACTGCTACAAAGGTATAAATGTGGAACTCCACGTATCAGTGGGTTCTTCCCCACTTCTTACTCCCAGGAATTCTCCGTCCCAGCCTGCTGCTCCTGTCTTGCACCGGTAACAGTTTCCAACTACAGTATTTGCTTAACTGTTTCTTCCCACTCCCCACAGACATTCTTTATACTTGGTTTAAGTGCTGCTGGGGATAGGGTGGGGGTGGCTGTGGGAGTTGCAGATAAGGACCCTCCCTTTAGGGAGTTTAAAGTGGTATGGTGGCTCACATTTGGAATCTCAGCACTTAAGGAGATAGAGGAAAGAGGATTGCTTGAGCCCAGGAGTTCAAGACCTGCCTGGGCAACATAGTGAGACCCTGTTCTCCACAAAGAGGGGGAAAAAAGAAAAGACAAAAAAAATAAAGTGGTATGGAGCCAAGATACTCTCAGAATCCTCTTTCCTATTATAGAAAGCAAGGAAAATATTTGCTTTAAGGGCATTATGAGGAGAAAAACAGTAGTGATACTTGGATTTACATATTGGATTTATCTTGGGGGTTTGGAGATTTTGAAACAGGAAGATTTCCATAGGGAAAACAGGTTTTTTAATTGCTGTCATAATGTGATTTCTCTCTAAGGGGAACAAACATGTAACCTGGATGAAAATAAACCAAGTCTATTGAAACTGCAACCCAAGACATTCAGAAGAGACAAGGCTACAGTGAATCTGGAAACTTTGCACGTGTTTGGATGTATTGATTGCCTTAACTGGCAGCCCTTTGCACTGCCAGCTTCCCTCAATTACATGAGGAACCACGAGGGGGCAATGTCTTCCCGAGCAATAATAGCTGAGTGGTGGTCTTAGAACCCCGTGGTGGCCCATGATGCTAGCTCTAGCACTGTGTCTTTGGCCATTCTTGCCTGTCAGGGAGCATACTCCACAGAAGGGCATGGTCTTCTTGGAGCCTGGCATGGGCCCAACAAAAATGACAATGTAGTCAATAGTTCCACTCAGACCTCACTTAGGAGCAGGTGGACTATGTTGTGTGATATCAGGATGCCCGGAGAACCTCTCCTATCCCCACCCAGGGAAGCATGGCTTAATTCCAAATAAAAAATCTGATTCCTTTGTCTTTAAGCCAAGCTAAGACTTTGTCCATTGTTAAAAGTCAAAAATCTCTGGGATAAGAAACAAAAATAAGTTCCAGGTGGGGCGCGGTGGCTCATGCCTGTAATCCCAGCACTTTGGGAGGCCAAGGTGAGCCAAACACCTGAGGTCAGGAGTTCAAGACCAGCCTGGATAACATGGTGAAACCCCGTTTCTACTAAAAATACAAAAAATTAGCTGGGCGTGGTGGCGCATGCCTATAATAGCAGCTACTTGGGAGGCGGAGGCAGGGGAATTGCTTGAACCCTGGTGGCAGAGTTTGCAGTGAGCCGAGACTGCACCATTGCACTCCAGCTTGGGCAACAAGAGTGAAACTCTGTCACAAAAAAATCAAAAATAAGTTCCAGGAGAGGATCCTTGTCTGGCTTATTCACTGTTGTATTCCCAGCATCTAGACTGTGCCCAACACATAGGAGGCACTCAGTTATTTTTTAATAAATGAGCATTTTAAGTCTCATGGGTTATTGATTCTCAGGCCTGAATGTTATTACTGGATTTTTCCAAGATCCAGCAGGAAGGACTAAATCAGTGGAGAAGTCTTAGAACAGATAGTCACAGCAATGGCATTAGGTAGGGTCTTGGCAGTGTTTTCTTTTTGTTTTGTTTTTTGTTTACTGAGAGTCTCGCTCTGTGGCCCAGGTGACATTGTTTAAGCAAATGTCTCGCCCAGGCGAGAACTGTTCAAGCAATTCTCCTGCCTCAGCTTCCCCAGTAGCTGGGACTACAGGTGCACATAACCACACCTGGCTAATGTTTTTGTATTTTTAGTAGAGACAGAGTTTCCCATGTTGGCCAGGCTGGTTGGTATTGAACTCCCAAACTCAGGTGATCCACCCGCCTCGGCCTCCCAAAATGCTGGGATTACAGGCATGAGCCACAGGCCTGGCAGTGGTCTTTAGTCATGATTTTGCAGTGGGGACCCTAGATAGAGACCTTGTGCAGAATGGAACAACTGATAAGGTTTCAAACAGTAAAAGATAAAATCCCACCATTGAGGCCGGGCACAGTGGCTCATGCCTGTAATCCCAGCACTTTGGGAGGCCGAGGTGGGCGGATCACCTGAGGTCAGGAGTTTGAGACCAGCCTGGCCAACATGGTGAAACCCCATTTTTGAAAATACAAAAATTAGCCAAGCGTGGTGCTAGGCACCTGTAGTCCCAGCTACTCTGGAGGCTGAGGCAGGAGAATTGCCTGAACCTGGGAGGCAGAGATTGCTGTGAACCAAGATCATACCACCGCACTCCAGCCTGGGTGACAGAGGGAGAATCCATCTCAAAAAAAAAAAATCACACCATTGAATTTGATATATCAGACAATAAAATCGACACTGATGCAGGGATGGCTATACTATATAGTCAGTGGTGAGAGTGACATTCAGGATGTTTTCAGAAAAACATATGGGGTTGGGATAATATGTCAGGAAAAGAGAGATTCCTGCTTTTTGTCCTTTTCATGAAGAATAGTTTAGTGTTATTTGAAAGAGCAATAATGTATTACCAATAAAACTCAAGGAAAATCTGTAAACAGACTTTCGCTATTTATAAAACTTTGGATTGAAGGCAAAGAGTTTGAGTTTGTGTGGGGGAGGAAAATGTACCTTCAATCAGGGTATAAGTGATAATTACAGCTTGTTTATGACTTTAAAGAAAGATTCCAAAGTAAGATCTCCTCAGTAGCAATAGTTCCCAGGCATCCTGAGAATTATAAGACAACAAAGGGATTTTTTTTCTGAGACGGAATTTTGCTGTAACCAAGGGATGTTATATCCTGTAATAGTTGTCCTGAAGACCAGAAAAGTCCGCTTTTTCCCCAGCCTAACACTCTACCTACCGTATTGCCTGACCTTCAAGGTTACCTTGAAAGGGTAATATTGTGTACACCTGTAGTTTTTTACTACTCACTGCTGTTTCTCTGGCAGTGTTCGTTTCAAGGCTTGCCTTAAGAAATCCAAACCTATGATTAGGTCTTAAATGTTTGCCTTTGGGAACTGCAGACATTAAAGATCTATTTTGAGGCGATTTGCCTGGCATGGGCTTTGTACCTATGTTAGCTTTGCAGCAGAAAGCTGCAGTATCTACCATGTGTGTTGTGATTGTCTATTAACCCTTCGGCTGAGCCAAAGAAGTTATTGAGGCCAGAGGGACTGTATTTTATTGGTTTTTGTCATCCTTGACACCTCTCTCTCCCTCACCTCGTGCCTACTCACCTCCAACTTCTCTCCATCTTCCCCTGATTTCTTGTATTAATTTATCATTGTGGCAAAAGACACATAACATAAAATTTACCATCTTAACCACTTTGGGTTTTTTTTTTTTTTTTTTTTGAGTTGGAGTGTCACTCTGTTGCCCAGGCTGGAGTGCAGTGGTGCCATCTCGGCTCACCACAACCTCCACCTCCCAGGTTCAAGAGATTCTCCTGCTTCAGCCTCCTGAGTAGCTGGGACTACAGGCGTGTGCCACCATGTCCGGCTAATTTTTGTATTTTTAGTAGAGATGAGGTTTCACTATGTTGACCAGGCTGGGTTTTTTTTTTTTTTTAGAGATGGGTTTCACTGTGTTGCCCAGGCTGGTCTCAGACTCCTGGGTTCAAGTGATCCTCCCACCTCAGCCTCCCAAAGTGCTGAGATTACAGGTATGAACCACTGCACCCAGCCCACTTGTTTGTTTTTCCAGATTTCATTCTGTTGCCCAGGCTGGAGTACAGTAGCATTATCATAACTCACTGCAGCCTCGAACTCCTGGGCCCAAGCAATCTTCCTGCCTCAGCTTCCTGAGCAGCTGGCAGTGCAGACTCTTGCCACCAAACCCAGCTAATTTTTAATTTTTTTTCCCAGGCTGGTCTCAAACTCCTGCCTTCAAGCAATCCTCCTGCCTCAGCCTCCCAAAGTGCTGAGATTACAGGCATAAACCATTTCACCTAAGCCTTCCATTTGAACCATTTTTAAGTGTAGTGTTAAGTATATTCACATGGTTGTGCAACAGCCCCCTGACTTTCACGACTTTCACCTCCTAAAGAATTCTGAGGTTCCCTGGCTTCCCTCTGATCATGATCAGAGGCCCACGTGGAGGAGAATCCAGGTGTTTGGCTTACAGCCCCAGCTGAGCTCTGCAGACAACCAGTATCAATTTGCCAGCCCTCTGAGTGAACTATCTTGAGAGTGGTTGCTCCAGCCCCAGTTGAGCTGCCACAGCTGATACCATCTGGAAGAGAGATGAGCTTTCTGCAGCAAACCCTGCCCAAATTGCAAAATTGTTAGCAAAAAAAAGTGAATGCTGTTGTTTTAAGTCACTACGTTTCAGTGTGGTTTGTAATACAGCAATATATAACTGAAACATAATTACATACCTAGAAGTGGGATAATAGAAATCAACAGGGTGATTCCTACTGTAATGGAAACCTAAAACACATGGCAGGGGCTTTAGGATCAGGTGGAGGATGGGAGCTGGAAGAACCTTGAGGAGTTTGTTATTGAAGAACACTATTAAAGAACAGTGAGCGGGGCTGGGCGTGGTGGCTCACGCCTATAATCCCAGCACTTTGGGAGGCAGAGGTGGGCAGATCACCTGAGGTCAGGAATTCGAGACCAGCCTGGTCAACACGATGAAACCCTGTCTCTACTAAAAATACCAAAATTAGCCAGGCGTGGTGACGCGTGCCTGTAATCCTAGCTACTGGAGAGGCTGAGGCAGGAGAATTGCTTGAACCCAGGAGGCAGAGGTTGCAGTGAGCCAAGATCGTGCCACTGCCCTCCAGCCTGGGCAACAGAGAGAGACTCAGTCTCAAAATAAAATAAAATAAAGAACAGTGAGGATACTGTTATTGCTGGCTGGAGAAAAGGGGGATTGATTTAGGTATTGGAAGAACAATTAGCTAAACTAGTCTGCGCTATGTGAAAGCTAGAGAAGGTACCTAGTGAACATGTGGATCTGGCTCTGGAGATTTCTGGATAGAATGGTGAAAGGGTGGAATGGTTCCTTTTGCATGCCTATGATATAGTACCAGAGAAGTGCAGTGAGCTAAAAAAGAAACTGTTCCATTTTTCATCAGGATTTAGAAGAAGCAATAAAAAAGCCAGGACTTGCAGGATTTGAAATAAAACTACTTTTCATTCCTAGTTCTCCAGAGGACAAAACTCTCAAAATAAGAAATGGCCTAGGGGCAAAAGTCAAATCCCAGGTACCATCAGGAAAACATAGTCATAAGTAAAGTTCAAGACAATGACAGGTGCAGCAGCTCACACCTGCAATCCCAGTGCTTTGGGAAGCCAAGGTGGGAGGATTACTTGAGGCCAAGAGTTTGGGATCAACTTGGGCAACATAGCAAGACTCCTTCTCTGCAAAAAAAAAAAGAAAGAAAAAAGAAAAAATTTTGAGACAATCTCGTTCTGTCACATGGCTGGAGTGCAGTGGCATGATCATGGCTCACTAAAACCTCTGTCTCCTGGGTTGAATCAATTCTCATGCCTCAGCCTCCCAGGTAGCTGGGATTACAGGTACACACCATCACGCTCGGCTAATTTTTGTATTTTTAGTAAAGATGGGGTTTCACCATGTTGGCCAAGCTGGTCTCAAACTCCTGGCCTTAAGTGATCTGCCCACCTCAGCCTCCCAAAGTGCTGGGATTATAGGTGTGAGCCACCACACCCGGCCTCTGCAAAAAATTTAAAAACTAGCTGAACATAGTGGCACATGCCTATAATTCCAGCTATTTTGGAGGCTGAGGCAGGAAGATCACTTGAGCCCAAGAGTTTGAGGGTACAGTGAATTATGATCATGCCACTGCACTACAGCCTGGGCAACAGAGCAAGAACCTGACTCTTAAATAAAAAAAAAAAAATGGCTGGGTGTGGTGGCTCATGCCTGTAATCCCAGCACTTTGGGAGGCCAAGGCAGGCGGATCACGATGTTAGAAGATCGAGACCATCCTGGCTAACATGGTGAAACCCTGTCTTTACTAAAAAAAACACAAAAAAATTAGCCAAGCGTGGTGGTGGGCGCCTGTAGTCCCAGCTACTCAGGAGGCTGAGGCAGGAGAATGACGTGAACCTAGGAGGCAGAACTTGCAGTGAGCCGAGATGGTGCCACTGCACTCCAGACTGGGGGACAGAGAGAGACTCTGTCTCAGGGGAAAAAAAAAAAAAGATAAGGATGTAGCTAGAAGACACTGGGTAGGCAGCCTCTACAATGGACTCCAATGATCCTTCCCTCCCGGTATTCAAACCCTCCGTAATCCCTTCCTTCATGTGGGCTGGACTTTGCAACTTGCCCTTAAGAATTACAGCATGGCAAAAGTGATGGATAGCACCTCCAAAATTAGATTTAAAAAGAGACGATGGCTCATGTCTTACATGCCCTCTCTCGCTCTCCCACTTGCTGCCTTTGACCTGCCTTATGGAGATGCTCATGTGGCAAGGAATGAAGGCCTCCAGCCAAGAGCCACCAAGGAACTGGCTTTCAGTCCAACAACCAGCAAGGAGCTGAATCCGGCCTACTACTGCATGAGTAGACCTGGAAATAGATCTTCCCTAAGTGGAGCCTTCACATGAAACCTATTATGGACTGAATGCTAGTGTCCCTCTGAAATTCACATAAAAGCCTAATCTCCATTGTGATAGTATTAGGTAAGGCATCTGGGAGGTAATTGGGTTTAGATGAGGTCACAAGGGTGGGGCCCCCATAATGGGGTTGGTGCCCTTATAAGAGGAGAAAGAGGCTGGGTGTGGTGGCCAACGCCTGGAATCCCAGCACTTCAAGAGGCCAAGGCAGGAGGATTGCTTGAAGCCAAGAGTTTGAGACCAGCCTGGACAACACAGTGAGACCCCCCATTTCTATGAATAAATAAATAAATTAGCCAGGCACGTGGCTCACTCCTGTCATCCCAACACTTTGGGAGGCCAAGGCAGGAGATTTCCTTGAGACCAGGAGTTCAAAATCAGCCTGAGCAACATAGTGGGACCCTGTCTCTACAGAAAAATCAGCCAGGCATATTGGTGTGAGTCTGTAGTCCCAACTACTACTCCCAAAGCTGAGGAATGAGGATTGTTTTAGCCTAGGAGTTCAAGGTTACAGTGAACTATGATTGTACCACTGTACTCCAGCCTGGGGGACAGCGAAACCCTGTTTTGTGTGTGTGTGTGTGTGTGTGTGTGTTTAAAAAAAAAAAAGGACGAGAACCAAAGCTCTTTCTCTCCCTGCCATGTGAGGACACAGTGAGAAGGTGGCTGACTACAAGCCAGAAAGAGGGTCCTCATGAGGAAATGAATTGGCTGGCACCTTGATCTTGGACTTCCCAGCCTCCGTAACTGTGAGAAATAAATGTCTGTGGTTTTAGCCACTCAGTCTGTGGTATTTTGTTGTGACAGGCTCAGCTCTCTAAGTAAATAATACCAAGAAGTGGTTTGCTGCTGTAACAACTAAAAGTGTGGAAGCAGCTTTGGAACTAGGTAGTGGGTAAAGGCTGGAAGAGTTTTGTTTTTAGAGATAGGGTCTACCAGGTACGGGGGCTCATGCCTGTAATCCCAGCATTTTGGGAGGCTGAGGTGGGCAAATCACGAGATCAGGAGTTCGAGACCAGCCTGGCCAACACAGTGAAACCCTGTCTCTACTAAAAATACCAAAAAATTAGCTGGGCATAGTGGCAGGCACCTGTAATCCCAATTACTTGGGAGGCTGAGGCAGGAGAATTGCTTGAACCCAGGAGGCGGAGGTTGCAGTGAGCTGAGATCTCGCCACTGCACTCCAGCCCGGGCAACAGAGTAAGACTCCATCTAAATAATAATAATAATAATAGAGACAGGGTCTTGCTGTGTCACCCAGGCTGGAGTGCAGTGGTGCAATCATACCTCACTGCAGCCTTGAACTCTTGTGTTCAAGCAATCCTCCTACCTCAGCCTCCTGAGTAGCTGGGATTACAGGTGCTGTCTGCCATGCCTAGATTTACTTATTGTTTTTTAAAGGTGAGGTCTCACTTTGTTGCCCAGGCTGGTCTCTAATGATCCTCCTGCCTTGTTCTCCCAAAGTACTGGGATTACAGGCATGAGTCACCAAGCCCAGCCCGAGGCTGGAAGAGTTTTGAAGAACATGCCAGAAAAAGCCTAGATTGCTGTGAAGGGACCATTAAAGGTGATTCTAGAGAAGGATCAGAAAGAAAAGGGGAGCTGTAAAGAAAACTTGCCTCTTCTTAGAGAATACATAGTCATATACAAGATGTTGGTAGCAATATAGACAGTAAAGACCAGTTACGGTCTCAGGTGGAAATGAGGAGTATGCTATTAGAAACTGGAGGAAAGGCGGCTGGGTGTGGTGGCTCACGCCTGTAATCCCAGCACTTTGGGAGGCCGAGGTGGGTGGGTCACTTAAGGTCAGGAGTTTGAGACCAGCCTGGTCAACATGGTGAAGCCCTGTCTCTACTAAAAATACAAAAAATCAGCAGGGCATGATGGCAGGCACCTGTAATCCCAGCTACTCGGGAGGCTGAGATGGGAGAATCGCCTGAACCCGGGAGGTGGAGGTTCCAATGAGCCGAGATCGTGCCACTGCGCTACAGCCTGGGTGATACAGTGAGACTCTCTCTGAAAAAAAAAAAAAAAAAGAAACTGGAGGAAAGGCCATCCTTGTTATAAAGTGGCAAAGAACTTAACTAAATTGTATGCGTGCTCTAGCGTTTTGTGGAAGATAGGCCTTACAAGAAATGAAGTGGAATATTTAGCTGTAGAGATTTCTTTTTTTTTTTTTTTTTTTTGGAGATGGAGTTTTACTCTTGTCGCCTAGGCTGGAGTGCAGTGACACGATCTTGGCTCAATGCAGCCTCTGCCTCCTGGGTTCAAGTGATTCTCCTGCCTCAGCCTCCTGAGTAGCTGGGATTACAGGTGCCTGCCACCACACCCAGCTAATTTTAGCTGTAGAGATTTCTAAGCAGTTTTGAAGGAGTGGCTTGATGCCTCCTGCCGCTTTAAAGTAAAATTTGAGAATTGAAGAAGGAATTGTTAAGCAAAAAGGAACCACAACTTCAAGATTGGAACATTATCCACCTGTCCATATTGTAAAAAATGAGAAAGGATATTCAGAAAAGAATACCAAGGGTGTGGCTAACTGACCATTTGATGAAGAGATTGGTGTGGGTGCAAACCACAGACCTAATCAACCATCTCAACAGAAGTCACGGGATTGTACCAGCGGAAATCCTGCCAACTGGGATTAAAGGAAACAGAAAACAGGACAGAATGAAGGAAGGCTACAGACATGCATTATCCTTCAAGAAAAGCGAAGAAGGACTCCAAAGGTGATTCAGAGATCATCAGAGCTGCTTCTCCTACCACAGGCCCAGATTGTACAGGCTGAGAACGAGGCTTGTCTCCACCGCGGGTGGCTGTGACATTCAGCAGAGGTGGGTGGGTAGGCCCTTGCCGAGAGCCACTTGGGTGGTATTCCACAAAGCCCAAAGGGGCATACTGCTTGCAGAGCTGCACCCCAGTGGATCACTTGGGCACAGCATTGAACCAAAGACAATTATTCTTTTTTTTTAGGAGACAAGGTCTTACTCTGTTGCCCAGGTTGGAGTGCAGTGGCATGATCATAGTCCACTGTAGCATCGAACTCTTGGCCCCAAGTGACTCTTCTGCCTCAGCCCCCCAAGTAGCAGTGACTCCAGGTGTGCATGTCCACACATGGCTAATTTTAAAATTATTTTTAGAGATGGGGGTCTCACTATGTTGCCCTGGCTGGGCTCAGACAGCTTCCCAAAGTGTTGGGATTACAGGCATGAGGCACCACACGGGGCCGAGTATTATTTTTGAGCCTTAAAATCTCATGGTATTTGCTCTGTTAGGTTTTGGACTTACTTGGGACCCATCGCCCCTTTCTTTCTTCCAGTTTCTTCCTTTTCGAATGGGAATGTGTATCCTATGCCTGTCCCACCATTTTATTTTGGAAACACATAACTTATCTCGTTTCACAGATTCACAGCTGGAGAGGAATTTTGCCTCAAGATGAATTGTACCTCGAGTTTCTACGATATATGCTTTAGATGATATCAGATGAGACTTCAGAGTTGATGCTAAAATGAGTTAAGACTTTGGGGGCAGTTGAGGTGGAAAGAATGTATTTTGCATGTGAGAAAAACGTGAATTTGGAGGGACAATGGCGCTGAACAGGAGGCTGTGCTATAACCTCTACATGGACTCACATTTTATTGTTTAAAGATGCCAAGTTAAACATAAGCATTTCCATCCCTCTCCCCGAACCTCTAATAACAATTCAAAAAGGATTTGTTGTCATCGACATTATTTTAAAGCATAAACTAACAAGGATAAAGAGAATGAAAGAAAGCTAGGCCTGTGGCTTATACCTCTAATCCTAGCACTTTGGGAGGCCAAAGCACAAAGATCACTTGAGGCCAGGAGTTTGAGACCAGTCTGGGCAATATAGCAAGATACTCATCTCTACAAAAAGAAAAAAAAAAATTAGCTGGGTGTGGTGACACATGCCTGTAGTCCCAGCTATTTCAGAAGCTGCAGCAGAAGGATTACTTGAGCCTAGGAGTTTGAGGCTGCAGTGAGCTATGATCGCACCACTGTACTCCAGCCTGAGTGACACAGTTGAAACTCCATCTCTTAAAAAAAGAAAGAAAAAAAAGAGAGAGACGAAAGAAAACAATAGTAGTAAAATTTGGGGAGCTGTGAAGCAGATTAATATTAAGAAAACTAAATCCAGCCGGGCGCGGTGGCTCATGCCTGTAATCCCAGCACTTTGGGAGGCTGAGGCGGGCAGATCACAAGGTCAGGAGATCAAGGCCATCCTGACTAACGTGGTGAAACCCCGTCTCTACTAAAAATACAAAAAATTAGCTGGGCGTGGTGGCAGGCGCCTATAGTCCCAGCTACTCGGTAGGCTGAGGCAGGAGAATGGCATGAACCCGGGAGGCAAAGCTTGCAGTGAGCCAAGATCACGCCACTGCACTCCAGCCTGGGTGAGAGAGCAAGACTTCGTCTCAAAAAAAAAAAAAAAGGAAAGAAAACTAAATCCTAAGCTTGATGGCAAAAAATTGAGAAGCTACAGAATCCCCAAAAGACCCAAGCCTTGGCAGTAGCTGGCACCTCAGAAGTGAGAGTGAAAATGGGGCTGTAACCAGGAGGATTATCGAAAGGAAAGCAATACATTCCTAGATTCCTCTTTTTTTTCCACATTTTATTTTGAAATTTACTTGTTTTTTGTTTGTTTGTTTGTTTGAGACAGACTCTCACTCTGTCACCCAGGCTGGAGTGCAGTGGCATGATCTCAGCTCACTGCAACCTCCGCCTCCCGGGCTCAAGTAATTCTCATGCCTAAGCCTCCAGAGTAGCTGGGATTACAGGCATGTGCCTATGCACCCAGCTAACTTTTGTATTTTTTTGTAGTTTTGTATTTTTTGTAGAGACGGGTTTCTCTATGTTGATCAGGCTGGTCTCAAACTCCTGACCTCAATCAAGTGATCCACCCACCTTGGCCTCACAAAGTCCTGGAATTACAGGCGTGAGCCAGTGCACCCAGTCGAAATTAACATTTTAAATTTGTCTCTTCTCTTTTTGAGAATATCTAAATGGAAAAAGAAAAACAGATACATCTTCTTTTTTTTTTTTTTTTTTTTTTTTTTGAGACGGAGTCTTACCCTGTTGCCCAGGCTGGAGTGCAGTGGCATGATCTTGGCTCACTGCAACCTCTGCCTCCTGGGTTCAAGCGATTCGCCTGCCTCAGCCACCCTAATAGCTGGGATTTCAGGCATGTGCCGCCACACCAGGCTAATTTTTATATTTTTAGTAAGGATGGGGCTTTACCATGTTGGCCAGGCTGGTCTCGAACCCCTGACCTCAGGTGATCCGCCTGCCTTGGCCTCCCAAAGTGCTGGGATTACAGGCATGAGCCACCAGGTCTGGCCCCCATATTGTCATTTTTATTAGAAGTTTATTTCTCTTCATATGAGTAAAGTTTTATTAAATCAGCTTAACTATAAAATAAATATATAAAAATTTTAAAGACAAAAAACATGACTAATGAGGTAAACATCAATGGCTGAAAAGTTGGAAAATTAGATGTGTGTGTGTGTGTGTGTGTAAATTTAGGCTTCCAGTAATCATAAGCATTACTGTAATTTTCATGCTAAGTGAACCACTTTAAAATGTGTGCCTTTCTTGAGTAACCATTGTAAATATAAATTGGACATTCACAGACTGTAAAGGTTTAAAACTAATGACTGGATGTTATGGCAAACAGTATGGAGGTTCCTCAAAAAATTAACAATAGTACTGATCTAGCAGGCTTGCTACTGAACATATATCTGAAGGACATGAAGTCAGTATGTCAATGACATATCTTACTTCCATGTTCATTTGAGCATTATTCACAATAGCCAAGATATGGTGTATCTATACCACATTTTCTTGATCCATCTATCAATAGACGAATAGTTGAAGAAAATGTGGTATAGATACACCATGGAATTCAACCTTAAAAAAGAAGGAAATCCTGTCATTTGTGAAAACATTGATGAATCTGGAGGACATTATGCGAAGTGAAATAAGCCAGGCACAGAAAGACAAATACTGTATGATCCCATTTATAAGTGGAATAAAAAAAAAAACTCGGCCGGTGCAGTGGCTCATGCCTGTAATCCCAGCACTTTGGGAGGCCGAGGCGGGCCAATCACTTGAGGTCAGGAGTTTGAGACTAGCCGGGCCAACATGGTGAAACCCCATCTCTACTAAAAATACAAAAATTAGCTGGGCGTGGTGGTGGGCGCCTGTAGTCCCCAGCTACTTGGGAGGCTGAGGCAGGAGAATTGCTTGAACCTGGAAGGTGGAGGTTGCACTGAGCCAGGATCACACCACTGCACTCCAGCCTGGGCAACAGAGTGAGATTCCATCTCAAAAAAAAAAAAAAAAAAAGAAACAAGTAATAAATAAATAATGTATATTATGGGCGTGTACTCATATGAAGGCATCTGGATTTTTCCAACCTCATCCTTTTAAAAAGCTTTGTATAATTTTACTATGGGTGTACAAGTCCTATATAGATGGACATTTAGGTTGTTTACAGTTTTTTAATATTTAACAATGCTTTGATGACCATTTTTGTGCAAACATCTTTGTACACTGCCTGATTATTTCTTTAGAATACATTCTAAAGAAGTTATTAGGTTAAATGTTAAGCATATTTTATGCATTGATGTTTCTGGTTAGAAAGTTGATAGAACTTGCACTTGCTTCTACATTATATGAGAATGTCCATTTAATTACAACATTCTCAACACTGGAAAAAATCTTCATTTTATCAATTGGTGGTGAAAAATGGTAAAACATCATTCTTTTAATTGTATTTCTTGATTATTAGCAGGACTGACCATCTTTTCCTCAGTTTATGACAATTTGGAAATTGCCTATTGTGTCTGTGTGCATTTTTCTAGTGGGATGTTCGCCTTTTTGGTTTTTAATTTTTTTTTTTTTGAGACGGAATCTCGCTCTGTTGCCCAGGCTGGAGTGCAGTGGCATGATCTCAGCTCACTGCAACCTCCACCACCCAGGTTCAAGAGATTCTCCTGCCTCAGCCTCCCAAGTAGCTGGGACTACAGTTGCGTGCCACCATGCCCGGCTAATTTTTTTAGTAGAGATGGGGTTTCACCATGTTAGCCAGGATTGTCTCGATCTCCTGACCTCGTGATCCACCCACCTTGGCCTCTCAAAGTGCTGGGATTACAGGCGTGAGCCACCATGCCTGGCCGGTTTTTAATTTTTAAATTGACAAACAAACACTGTACATATTTATCATGTACATGTTTTGAAATATGTTGTTTGCCTTTTTCTAACTGATCTTTGAAATTATTTTGCCCCCAATATCCTACAACTTGTTTATGTGTTCCACAGATATGACTGCCAGGTACCATGATAGGTTCTTAGAATAAAATGATGAGCAAGAGAGTCACAGACCCTACCTTCATGGGCTAGGCAAATTGGTAAGGAGTTACGACAAAGTGGGATCGGTGCTATACCTATGGAAGTTCACCATTCTAGAGAGTTCAAAAATGTGGCAAATACGCACTCTGGGAGGTCAGTAGAGGCTTCCACGAGGAAATGACATTTCCCTGGGTCCTAAAGGATGAGCACAGTGGCCAGTTAAAGTAGGAGTGGTAGGAGCCAAGAGGGTTCCAGTCAGAAATGAGGCTAAAGGGATTAGAGAGAATTCTTGACTGGTGAATTGAAAACACTGAAGAGTGCAAAATACAAAAGTGCTGGGAGATGAGCTTGGATAAGTAAAAAAGGGACAGATTATTAAGAGTTTAAGGGGCCAGGCATGGTGGCTCATGCCTGTAATTCTAGCACTTTGGGAGGCCAAGGCTGGCAGATCACTTGAGGTCAGGAGTTCAAGACCAGCCTGGCCAACATGCTGAAATCCCGTCTCTACCAAAAATACAACAAGTTAGCCAGGCCTGGTGGTACGCACCTGTAATCCCAGCTACTTAGGAGGCTGAGGCACAAGAATCGCTTGAACCCAGGAGACAGACGTTGTAGTGAACCAAGATTACGCCACTGTACTCCAGCCTAAGCAACAGAATGAGACTCTATCTCCAAAAATAAAAATAAAAAATAAAATAGTGACTTAAACAAGCAGAACTATGAAAAATTTTACACAATGAGTAGTGTGGTACCTGGATTGGTTCATCTTTTCATCTTTTCACTCTGCCATTCTCAACTGTATGATACCTCTTTTTCTGGTCCTGTGATATCTTCCCTTACAGTCTCACAATAGCTGCAGCAATTCTAAGCATCATACCCTCGCACAATCATGCTCAGTGGCTTGGAAAAAATAGGCCTTGTCTCTGTTAAAAAGGAAAGTTTTTTCCAGAAGCTTCTATAAGAATTCTCCATCTCTCATTGGCCAGAACCCGATCACAGGGGCCAAGCTGCACTGACTGCTGGGAAGGTGAGCATCTGGTATTTCATTATCTATGGTGGGAGGCACTTCTATCTGCAGGGAAGAGTGACAACCTTGGGGTAGGAAACCAGCAATGTTGTTCTCTGCATTTGGAAAGTTTTGAGCAAACAAATGATGTGATCAGGCTTATATTTAATTCTGTATTCTTCCAGGTCTTCTTCCTCCTTTCACATTACCCTCCATCACCTCCTTCCTCTACTCTCAACCACCACTTTTTCACCTAGTTCTCCCACCTTTTGAAAAAAAAAAAAATTCTTTTTCAAGAGAAGAGTTCTTGCTATGTTGCCCAGGTTGGTCTTGAACTCCTGTATGCAAGCAATCTTTCCACTTCGGCCTCCTGAGTAGCTGGGATTACAGGCATGAGCCACCATGCCTGGTTCCTTTTTTTGTGTGTGTGATGGAGTCTCACTCTGTCGCCCAGGCTGGAGTGCAGTGGCGTGATCTCGGCTCACTACAACTTCTGCCTCCTGGCTTCAACCAATTCTCCTGCCTCAGCCCCCTGAGCATCTGGGACCACAGGCACGCGCCACCACATCCAGCTAATTTTTGTATTTTTAATGGAGATGGAGTTTCACCATGTTGGCCAGGCTGGTCTCGAACTCCTCACCTCAGGTGATCCACCCACCTTGGCCTACCATCTAATTTTTGTATTTTTAGTAGAGACAGGTTTCACCATACTGGCCAGGCTGGTCTCAAACTCCTGACCTCAAGTGATTCGCTTGCCTCAGCCTCCCAAAGTGCTGGAATTACAGGCATGAACCCCAGCACCCAGCCTGCCCTAAATACTTTAGAAAGTGCCTGACTTGATTTTTAAAAATGTCCTAAAACAACTAATATTTTGGGTTACAAGGATGCTCAGATATGCTTGGTATTGCCACTGGTATGTTAACCAAGACTTACTTAATTTGCACTATTTTTTGACTTTTTTTTTTTTTTTGAGACAGAGTCTCGCTCTGTCGCCCAGGCTGGAGTGCAGTGGCGCAATCTCAGCTCACTGCAAGCTCCGCCTCCCGGGTTCACGCCATTCTCCTGCCTCAGCCTCTCCGAGTAGCTGGGACTACAAGCGCCCACCACCACGCCTGGCTAATTTTTTGTATTTTTAGTAGAGACGGGGTTTCACCGTGGTCTCGATCTCCTGACCTCGTGATCCGCCCGCCTCGGCCTCCCAAAGTGCCGGGATTACAAGCGTGAGCCACCACGCCCAGCCTTAATTTCCACTATTAACGTAAATAATGATACAGTCACTTAGATTGTGTGCCTTGCCTAACACTTTATTGGTAAACGTTTGTAGAATGAATAGCTTTTAAATAAATAAGTCTCCAATCCACATTGTTCACTTTCAAAGACCAAAAAGTGACATAGTCACATCTGACACTCCCATTATGTCTACTTGTACCATATTAAAAACATGTGAAAACCGTGGCAGGCTGACTTGGCTAGATGATCCTTTTTTTTTTTCAAACCATGATGCAAATCCGCTAAATTTCTTTCAAGTTTCATGGCCACATCAGTTAAGCATCCTAGAAAATGTTTTTTGAAAACGCATTATTTGTTCTGAAGCCATCTGGAACTTATTTTATGAGTGCTGATTTGGACTTCTAGCTGACCAGAGATAATCAGACTTGCTGTCACACATTCTGGGCTATAACTTGGTATGATTTTACCAGTTTTCCTTGCATCCTGAATGTCACTCTAAACTCAACAGCAGCTAGTCAACAAAAGTTGTGGAGTACGTATTTGGAGGTTATGGAAGAAGGTTTATGCTCCAGCTCATGTAACATAATCAATAACAAACTCTTTTTTTTTTTTTTTGAGACAGGGTCTCTGTTCCTAGGCTGGAGTGCAGTGATGTGATTTCAGCTCACTGCAGCCTTGACCTCCCAGGCACTGATCCTCCTATATCAGCCTCTCAAGCAGTTGGGACTACAGGTGCACACCACCATGTCCACTAATTTTTGTATTTTTAGTAGAGACAAGGTTTCTCCCTGTTCCCGAGGCTGGTCTAGAACTCCTGGGCTCAAGCAATCCACCGACCTCAGTCTCCCAAAGTGCTGGGATGATAGACGTGAGCCACCACATCTGGTCAATAACAAACATTTTAAGCACCTTTTTAAAAAAATTAATTAATTGATTAAATTTTGAGACGGAGTCTTGCTCTGTTGCCCAGGCTGGAGTGCAATGGCACGATCTCGGCTCACGGCAACCTCTGCCTCCCAGGTTCAAGCAATTCTCCTGCCTCAGCCTCCTGAGTAGCTGGGATTACAGGCACCCGCCACCACGCCCAGGTAATTTTTGTATTTTTTAGTAGTGATGGTGTTTTGCCATGTTGGCCAGGCTGGTCTTGAACTCCTGACCTCAGGTGATCCACCCACCTCAGCCTCCCACAGTGCTGGGATTACAGGCGTGAGCCTATGCACCTGGACTTGTTTTTTTTTCTTTTTTAAGATGGAGTCTCACTTTGTCGCCCAGGCTGGGGTGCAGTGGCGTGATCTTGGCTCACTGCAACCTCTGCCTCCTGGGCTCAAGTGATTCTCCTGCCTCAGTGTCCCAAGTAGCTGGGATTACAGGCACCCGCCACCACGCCCAGCTAATTTTTTGTATTTTTAGTAGAGAAGGGGTTTCACCAAGTTGACCAGGCTGGTCTTGAACTTCTGACCTCGAGTGATCCACCCACTTCAGCCTTTCAAAGTGCTGGGATTACAGGTGTGAGCCACCATGCCTGGCCTAAGCACCTATTGATACTTCAATGAAAGTTAAATGTTTTAGAAACGAGTTACGTGTGAGTACTTTATGCTAGCAATTATTGAATGAGTTTTTGTGCCATACATGATAAGATATGAACAATGGTTTGAGATCATGGAGTTACAGATTAATGTTAGTTCATGGTTCTTTTGAGTGAGCCTGGAGACAGGGAAATTGCAGGGAATTTAGAGATAAGATATCCACGTTGAGTCTAAGCTCTGCCACTTGTAAGTATCATCTTTGGGAAGGGCATTTCACCTTGCTTAGATGTGGTTTCCTTATTTGTAAAATTGAACTAGTTAACTATGGCTCCTACCTCCTCTCTGAGCTGCTATCAAGACCATATGAGAGAATACACGTTATTTTCAACAGAAGTACAGTAGTCGCTCCTATCCATGGGGGATACATTCCAAGACCCCAAGTATCTAGTAGCCTGAAACCTCGAATATAGTACTAAATCCTATATTTAGTTTGTTTTTTTCTATACATACATACCTATGATAAAGTTTAATTTATAAATTAGGCACAAGAGGTTAACAATAACTAATAATAAAATGGGATAATTATAACAATATACGGTAATAAAAGTTATGTGACTGTGGTCTCTCTCTCTCAAAATATTTTATTGTATTATTCTTACCTGTTTTACAACTACGGTTGACTACAAGTGACTGAAACCATGGGTGGCGAAACCACCGAGAAGGGAATACTATTGTTCAATCTTGAGTTAGTACATACATTGTCAAGTTTTATCTTTTTGAGATGGAGTTTGACTTTTGTCACCCAGGCTGGAGTGCAATGGCTTGATCTCGGCTCAATGCAATCTCTGCCTCCCGGGTTCAAGCGATTCTCCTGCCTCAGCCTCCCAAGTACCTGGGATTACAGGCATGTGCCACCATGCCTGGCTAATTTTTTATTTTTTCATTTTTTAGGAGAGACGGGGTTTCACCATGTTGGCCAGGCTGGCCTTGAACTTCTGACCTCAGGTGATTCACCCTCCTCGACCTCCCAAAGTGCTGGGATTACGAGCGTGAGCCACCACACCTGGCCATACATTGTCAATTTGTAAGCTCCTTGATTGATATGTTTGCACATGACTCACCACATGAAATAAACTTATCATAAGCAATGTCTCTGTAGTATATTGTGCAATTATAAAATAGAGTCTGTTTCTCTCCAGATTAACTCAGCTAAGGGCATGGCATACTTTCTTCTATCTTTATGATGAGACACAGAGTTCCTATTAAAAAGCGTATCTTTTATTTGAAAAGGTTGAGGATGATTCTTAAGAAAAAAAAGTGCCATATGGATAAATATAGGTACTAAAACCCATTCTAAGAATACCCTCTGGCTGTAGGCCCACAATGCTATACTTTTATTAGGTTTTGAACTGCAAGTGATTTCATCCGCTGTAAACTCTTGCTTTCCAACCTAAAGTTGTTTATGAGATGGTGGCAATAATCACACTGACCTTAGTAGACCCGCCTCCTTTCCTGATTGATCTATTTCTGTTATATTTTTGCTAATTAATAAAAATTTTACTTGCTGAAATATTTTTCATTAAAGGCCTGTAAAAGAAATACTGATATTTTACAGCCATGGTTGCCTTCTTTTTCTACTTTAAAGATGTTCCTTTCATCCTTCTGCCACAAGGAAGAGATTAAGCATTCTGTCCTATTTCTGCATCTGACTATAAATCAAGCACTCTTCTGGCTTTCCTCTGCCTGTATTTTGTTTCTTTTTACTTTTTAGTTTGAAATAATTTCAAACTTACAGAAAAATTGCAAGAATAGTTCAGGGAACTCCCATTTCCTGTCTGTCCAGAGACAACATCAAGTTTTGCTATCTTGGTACTGTCCTTAATAGCAAAAGGATCTAATCCAGAGCCACACATTGTACTTAGTTGTTGCGTCTCTGTAGTTTCCTTCCATCCAGAGTAATTGCTCAGTTATTTTGTAGACCGTCTCTCAGTTGCGCTTGTCTGGTGTTTCCTTCCTCATGATTAGATTAAGTTATGCATTTTTTTTTTCTTTTCTGTTCTTTTTTTTTCTTCACAGACAGGACCTCACTCTGTCACCCAGGATGGAGTGCAGTGGCATGATCATAGCTCACTGCAGCCTCAAACTCTTGGGCTCAAGCATCCTCCTGCTTCAGCCTCCCAGGCCACTGGAACAACAGGTTCCATACTACCACGCCCAACTAATATTTTAAAAAATGTTTATGTAGAGATGGGATCTCACTGTGTTTCCCAGGCTGGTCTTGAGCTCCTGGCCTCAAGCAATCCTCCCTCCTTGGCCTCTCAAAGTGTTGGGATTATAGGTGTGAGCCGTCGCACCCAGTCAAGGCTATGCATTTTTGGTGAGGATATCACAGTTACGGTGACAGCTTTTCTGCCTGCATTCCCCTTAGGCAGCACAAAATGTTA
This sequence comes from Hylobates moloch, assembly GCF_009828535.3. Lineage (NCBI taxonomy): Eukaryota > Metazoa > Chordata > Mammalia > Primates > Hylobatidae > Hylobates > Hylobates moloch. The sequence goes on along the minus strand of NW_026652297.1, from coordinate 35,084,908 downwards.
GTTTGTCCCAAAATGAGGTTAATAGTGTCTGATGGCAAAGCTACTCTTTTTTTTTTGAGACGGAGTTTCACTCTTGTTGCCCAGGTTGGAGTGCAATGGCACAATCTCTGCTCACTGCAACCTCTGCCTTCTGGGTTCAAGTGATTCTCCTGCCTCAGCCTCCCAAGTAGCTGGGACTACAGGCGCCTGCCACCACACCAGCTAATTTCTGTATTTTTAGTGGAGATGGGGTTTCACCATGTTGGCCAGCCTGATCTCCAACTCCTGATCCCAAGTGATCCTTCTGCCTCGGCCTCCCAAAGTGCTGGGATTACAGGTGTGAGCCACCATGCCCGAGTAGCAACAGCTACTCTTTTGCATTTTATAATGAATAATTACTTCATGGGGAGGAACTTTGAGGCTGTGTAAATATCCTGTTTGTCATCCAACTTTCACCTTCCAGTTTTAGCATCAGTTGATGTTTCATGTCTGAATTATTAGCATGACGATTGACAAGTGGCAGTTTTCTAATTCCATCACTCCTTTTACACTTACTAGCTGGCATTCTACTCCAAGGAGGGGTTTTGTCTTCTCCTCCTCTATTTACTTATCTATTTATATAATATGGATTTGTGGATTTCTATTTTATTCAATGGGATATTATATGTTGCTATCATTATTTATTTTGATATTCAAATTGTCCCAGATTTGGCCAAAGGAAATTCCATTCAAGCTGACTCTTGGGTCCTTTTGATATGGGCCATCAGTCTATGAGCACTTCCTTATCTGGTACAAGATGTTGCAAACTTATCTTGTGCTTTTCACACCCCAGATCTGGAACCAGCCATTTCTACAAGGAGCCTTTTTGGTGGAGAATGATACTTAGATACCAAGATCTGGGCATTAGGTATACTTATTGCTAAGGGGCCCACATAGTGGACAGAGCCAGGGAATAAATAAATACACATAGACACATAACAAGGAAAGAATGTATGACATTTGCAGAATTCTGTGAGACATTGTTCTTTGTAAAGAAGGAGTGCTTGCCTGGTATTAAATAGTTTCACTACAGAACAGAGAAGGATTCTCCATTCGGTATCTGTATCAGAGATAACAAAAATGTAATTGGGTTTTACCATTTCACAGGCTTATATGAGCTAAGAGAATGGTGTTTGCTAGTTTCTACCTGAGAAAAGGTACTAAAAGTGTATAGACCATATCCTCATCTTTTTTTTTTTTTTTTTTAATTGAGGCGGAGTCTCACTCTGTTGTCCAGGCTAGAATGCAGTGGCGCAATCTTGGCTCACTGCAACCTCCACCTCTGGGGTTCAAACAATTTCTCTGCCTCAGCCTCCTGAGTAGCTGGGACGACAGGCGCGCGCTACCATGCCCGGCTAATTTTTGTATGTTTAGTAGAGATGGGGTTTCACCATATTGGTAAGGCTGGTCTCAAACTCCTGACCTCATGATCTGCCCACCTCTGCCTCCCAAAGTGCTGGGATTATAGGTGTGAGCCACCTCGCCCGGCCTTTTTTTTTTTCTTTAAATTGAGATGGAGTCTCACTGTGTTGTCCAGGCTGGAATGCAGTGGCGTGATCTTGGCTCACTGCAACCTCCGCCTTCCTGGTTCAAGCGATTCTCCTGCCTCAGCCTGCCGATTACAGGTGCCCACCACTATGCCCCGCTAATTTTTGTATTTTTAGTAGAGATGGGGTTTCACCATGTTGGCCAGGCTGGTCTCAAGTGATCTGACTCAAGTGATCTGCCTGCCTCTGCTTCCCAAAGTGTTGGGATTACATGCGTGAGCCACTGCACATAGCTCACATCCTCATCTTGAAGCAGAGGCTTGGCAATGCTAGTGGAACTTGGCAGTGGGTCTGTGTCTGCCCCTCAGATCACATGGGCCACACCAGCTTGGAGGTCTTACGTGTAGGAGGAAACCCCACCTATAGCAGAGGGCTGGAAGCAGTGTGGGTAATATTGGAAAGGTTCTTAGCATCGTCAGTAAAATGACCCACCTTTGATGGGTCTCTACCTCTTGGTGGTAAAGTTCTCTAATTTGTTTTCACTTTATTTAGCTTTTTATCTGCTACCTGATTTTTAAAAATTAGAATACACTACATTTCTAATCAGAAAAAAAAATAGTTTTCATTTTGAAATTGAAGAATGTTTTAAGAATGCTCAAAACTCAGTAATAAGAGAACAACTCGATTTTAAGATGGGCTAAAGATTTGACAGATACTTCAGCAAAGAAGACATATGAGTAGCAATTAAACACATGAAAAAATGCTCAACATAATTCATCATTGGGGAGATGCTAATTAAAACCACAATAGATAACACTACACACTTGTCAGAATGGCTAAAATTTAAAAAACAAATACCAAGGACTGATAAGAATGTGGGACAACTGGAACACTCTTACATTGCTTTTTGGAAAGCAGCTTGACAATATCTTATAAATGGGTCATTTGACCAAGCAATCCCACTTCTGGGTATTTACCCCAGTGAAATAAAAACTTATCATTATTCACACAAAAACCTGTATGGAATGTTTGTAATAACCTTATGTATAACCTCCAAAGACTGGAAACAACCATCATGTTCTTCCATCTGGTGAATGAATACATGTAGTACATGACATACTCATGCAATAAAATACTGATATGCTTGGGGGGTAGGGTGTGTGTGATTTATATATTCCCTAGCTCTTCCACTATGAGGCTCCATAACAATGAGCACACCTAATGCCCAGATCTTGGTATCTAAGTACCATTCTCCCCTAAAAGGGCTCTTTGTAGAAATGGCTGGTTCCAGTTCTGGGGCATGGAAAGCCCAGGATGAGTTTGCAACATCTTGTTGTACCAGATAAGGAAGTGCTCATAGACTGGCTGGCTATATCAACATGGATGAGTCTCTAATGCATTTTGGTAAGTGGAAGGTGCCAGACAAAAAAACTAAGAGGCTACATAGTGAATGATTCTGTTTATATGATATCCTGGAATAAAGATCAGCGGTTACGAGGGGATGGTAGTGAAAGTGGAGGGGTCGAATACCAAGGAGGATACCAAGGAATTTGGGGGAGCTGGTGATAGATAGGTGGTGATATTCACACAATTGCTAATCAAAACTCATAGAACTGTACTCTAAAAAAGGTGACTGTTACTGCATGTAAATTATGCCATCATCATAATTATCATGTGCATTTGAGTTTCCCTGAAACAGTTCCTGAGATCAGAATTTGGGTGCAAGTAGTTTATTAATCAATGGTTAGTATGGTGAGGAAGTGGAGAAGTGCAGGCAAGAGAGGAAACTGCTCATTCCAACAGGGGTCTTTTTAAGACTGTAAAATGTACCTCAGAATTGTCCTGTCCTACCAAAGGGAGAGAACAGTGATGTGTTTATCCACCAATTCTCATCCCTCATGAATTAAAGTTGCTCTTGGGGGTTTCCACTCCCTGGTACTCCTCTGCAGCCAGAGAAATCCCTCAGGGAAGGAGACTCAGGTGTTGCAGGTGATCTCCAGGGTGGACTGAAGATATCTGCATGGGCATCAATAGCATCTGCTACAATGTTTTCATTGATTATAAAACATTTCAAAGAAAGCCCTCTCCTGTTGAAGCAGGACTTGAGAATTGAATGAACCTTGATGTCCTACTGATTAGTTCTCAAGACAGTCTCATCGAACCCATTAATACCACATAACCAGCCTGCTGTTGTGTTTCCTCTGCATGGCTGGTTTTGTGCCTTCTGGGTCCCTTCTCCTTTCATTTTCCAGACTATTCTTTTTGGTTCTATGGAGCCAAATCCCATGTATCTCTTTTTGACAGAGAGGCAGAAGATGTCTGATAGGAACATACATGACTGTGGATCAGGGTATTTCACTGACTTAAGGAGCATTACCACTTGGGGGGCAACCTTAGAGACAAACTGTTCTCCACATTCCTGGTTTGCTGGTTTGAGGATGCTTCTACAGGAGAAAGAGTAGACAGATGTCAGCTGGACTTGCTAGGTTGCAGGTGACAGATCGTGTGTAACAGACAGTCCAGGGCACCTGACTCAAGCTGGGCTTTATTGCCTCTAGAAGTCCAAGAAAGGTTTGGTACATTAAGATGAAGAAGATTTAAGACATCTGTAGGCCTCAGAAACAATCCGAAGTAGGGTCTTAAGTGTCTCTGCAGCCTTGTGTCAACTCAGTCCACTTGCAGACCTGCTTTCTCCACAGATCAGGGCATGGGTGCTGGCTGCTGTTGGCATTATATCCTAGAGCTCCAAATTACTAGAAAAGTCTGAGTTGATTTTCTTGGTTCCAAGTCAAAAATCATGGGGAGGAGCTCATTGGCCTGACTTGGGTCAGATCCCTGGACTGGTCAACCGTGGGGTGTAAGAACATAACCAATCCTACGCCTCTGGAATAAGGGGTATTTTTTCAGAGGATGGGGTGGTGATGTTTGGTAGGCAAAAATAATCAATAAGAGAAAGAAAAAATAGTGTTAGAGTCAAGACATATTAATACTTTTATATTGTTCAAATGAAAGGAGATCTGCATGAAGAAGGATAGGTTAGTCAATGCTGCAGACATAAATCAATTCTCAAGTTCCATGGTTTCTCATTCACATAATGTTCAACATGGGAAGGATGGTTCTACTCAATATTGTAGCAATGCCATCTAGAACATGCAGTTGCCACAGTAGTGAAATAAAGGGTAGAGGAAAAATATTAACTCTTAAGTGCCTTGGGCCCAGAAGTGCCACATGTCACTTCTTTGTGTCTCCTGGCTAGAACTAGTCTCACAGCCCCAACCCAACTGCAAAGCGTGCTGAGAGATGTGGGGAGCACATCTGAATTTGGTGAGGACTAACTGTCAAAAGTCATCATTGGTTGGGCGCAGTGGCTCAGGCCTGTAATCCCAGCACTTTGGGAGGCCGAGGCGGGAGGATCACTTGAGTCCAGGAGTTCAAGACCAGCCTGGCCAACATGGCGAAACCCCATCTCTACTAAAAATACAAAAATTAGCCGGGTGTGGTGGTGCATGCCTGTAGTCCCAGCTACTTGGGAAGTTGAGGTGGGAGGATCACCTGAGCTGGGGATGCAGCGGTTGTAGTGAGCTGAGATTGCACCAGACCATTGCAATCCAGCCTGGGCCACAGAGCAAGACCCTGTTTCAGAAAAAAAAAAAAAAAAAAGCCATTGTTGCTGCTCCACAATCAAATTGTTCACAAGGGGCAAGAATGGTCAGAGGACACTTCAGAGAGAAGGGAGAATTTGTCTCGGGTTTTAGAGGAGTCTCAGGTTGTACAGGAGACTTCTGGCTTGGATAATTGGAGGGAAGAGGGAAGGCAGTAGCATTTCTTGGTGCTCTTAAAGGACATGAAAAAGTTAAATTTAGTAGTGTGGAAATTTGTATAAAGGTGAAATTGGAGAACCAGATTGGGACAAGATTGCAGAATGCCTTGAATGTTTAGCTGAGGACATTAATAGGTAGGAATTGAGGTATCACTGAAAGCTTTTCAGCCAGAGACTAACATGAACTAGGTGAAAATGTCAAGAAGATTGATGTAGCAGCAATGCGTAGCTTGGCTGATGTTATTCTATGCACAGTCTAATGGTGAGCACTCTGTTGACCTTAAAGCATTCTTTAGAGAACTTCCATTTCTGGTAAAATGGCAGGCTAGATAACCCGAAAAAAAGATCCCATTACGAAAGACCTCAGATACAAGGAGACACAAATCCAGATGGCACTGGAGGCTCATTTTCTCTCCCACACTTAGCAAGAGCCTGCCTCAGCAGGTCTGTGTTTGCTCAGCAGACGAACAGGTTTGCTGGTGGCTGAGCTCCAGAGGCTCTTCCTTTAGAACAAACTAGTTTCATTGACCAGGAAGCTCCTATTGTTATAGCCTAATTTCTCAATCAGTTAGAGGTACTTTGTACAAGCACACGGACCCACAAGACAGCAGGATGATGTGGGACCCATGTACTCTGCTGATGTTCTGCCTGTAAGTTTCCTAGTAAATTTCACCTTACGTTTACATCACATGTTGCTAGTGGTGTGCCTATCTGTGTCCTTTACATGGCAAGATAAACATCTTTTTATTTAATTAATTAACTTATTTATTTGAGACAGAATCCTGCCCTGTTGCCAGGCTGGAGTGCAGTGGCACAACCTCCACCTCCTGGGTTCAAGTGATTCTCTTGCCTCAGCCTCCCAAGTAGCTGGGACTACAGGCTCACGCCACCATGCCCAGCTAATTTTTGTATTTTTAGTAGAGACGGGGTTTCACCATGTTGGCCAGAATGATGTCTATCTCTTGACCTCATGATCCACCTGCCTTGGCCTCCCAAAGTGCTGGGATTACATGCGTGAGCCACCGCACCCGGCCAAACATCTTTTTATTTTATTTTTATTTTTTATTTTTAGACACGCGGTCTTGCTCTGTCACCCAGGCTGCAGTGCAGTGGAATGATCATGGCTTACTGCAGCCTCAAACTCCTGGGCTCAAACAATCCTCCCGCCTAAGCCTCCCAAGTAGCTGGGACTACAGGTGTGAGCCACCACGCCTGGCTAATTGAGTTCAAGACCAGCCTGACCAACATGGTGAAACCCCATCCCTACTAAAAATACAAAACAAAATTAGCTGGGTGTAGTGGCACGCATCTGTAATCCCAGCTACTCAGAAGGCTGAGGCAGGAGAATCGCTTGAACCCAGGAGGCAAAGTTGCAGTGAGCCGAGATCATGCCATTTCACTCCAGCCTGGCCGACAGAGCAAGACTCCATCTCAAATAAATAAATAAATAAATAAATAAATAAATAAATAAATAAATAAATTTGTAGAGATGGAGTCTCACTGTGTTGCTCAGGCTGGTCTTGAACTCCTGGCCTCAAGCGATCCTCCCATCTCAGCTTTCCAAAATCCTGGGATTATAGGCATGAGCCACTGTGCTTGGCTCATCTTTTAAAATGCATATCCAAACTGGTAACAAAGTAAGGGAAAACCTCAGAGGCCAAAAGTTGAATGCTACAAACTGGAAGAAGATATTTACAACCAACAAATAATACACATCCAAAATATGTGAATAATTCTTAAAAATTAGTAAGAAGAGGCTGGGTGCGGTGGCTCACGCCTGTAATCCCAGCACTTTGGGAGGCCGAGGTGGGCGGATCTCCTGAGGTCAGGAGTTCGAGACCAGCCTCAACATGGAGAAACCCTGTCTCTACTAAAAATACAAAATTAGCTGGGCATGGTGGTGCATGCCCGTAATCCCAGCTACTTGGGAGGCTGAAGCAGGAGAATTGCTTGAACCTAGGAGGCGGAGGTTGCGGTGAGCCGAGATCGCGCCATTGCACTCCAGCCTGGGCAACAAGAGCGAAACTCTGTCTTAAAAAAAAAAAAAAAAAAAAAAAAA
>NW_026652297.1:35024099-35077424 GCF_009828535.3 Hylobates moloch | reverse complement strand
AAAAAAAAAAAAAAAAAAAAAAAAAAAAAAATTAGTAAGAAGAAGACATACAATCCAAGGAGAGAAATGAACAAAAGATAAGAATAGGCACTCCACGGCCAGGCGCAGTGGCTCACGCCTGTAATCCCAACACTTTGGGAGGCCAAGATGGGTGGCTCACAAGGTCAGGAGATCGAGACAATCCTGGCCAACATGCTGAAACCTCATCTCTACTAAAAATACAAAAATTAGCTGGGCATGGTGGCATATGCCTGCAGTCAGGAGGCTGAGGCAAGAGAATCGCGTGAACCTGGGAGGCAGAGGTTGCAGTGAGCCGAGATTACACCACTGCACTCCAGCCTGAGGACAGAGCGAGACTGTCTCAAAAAAAAAAAAAAAAAAATGAATGGGCAATTCACAGAAGAAAAAGAAAACATGGAATATATGATTTCATCAGTAAATCAGAGAAATAGAAAATTAAAACCACAACATTGAAAATTGAAAGTCTGGCAGTTTCCTGTGTAAGCTACACCTCACGGTAATCAAGTAATTGATAATGAAATATTTCTCTTCAGAGAAACAGTCTGCTAATATATTGAAAACAAATGATAGAATCTCACAATTTTGCAATCTCCAATGAAATAATGAACTAAGCAGTGATTATCAATAATTGCTACCTTAATACACAAAACAGACACAACAAAATGTTATATACCTCCTAATGGAAGAATATACCACCACTTAAGAAATGTTCTTACTGGAAATTTGATCAACCCTCTGGATCTAACACACATATTGCTGGAACATGTTACACAGCACCATGTGAGTGCATTCAACAAAACCCAGACGGGGGCCGGGCACGGTGGCTTGTTTTATTGTCACTCAAATCAGGTTCCAAATAAAAACCATCTTTGTCCCCTTTATTGCAGTTTATTTGGTGAACAAACCAGGTAGTGTGTTCTGCAGTTTCCCAGCCTGGGTTTTTTTTTTTTTTGAGACGGAGTCTCGCTCTGTCGCCCAGGCTGGAGTGCAGTGGCGCGATCTCAGCTCACTGCAAGCTCTGCCTCCCGGGTTCACGCCATTCTCCTGCCTCAGTCTCCCAAGTAGCTGGGACTACAGGCGCCCGCCACCACGCCCAGCTAATTTTTTGTATTTTTAGTAGAGACGGGGTTTCACCATGTTAGCCAGGATGGTTTCGATTTCCTGACCTCGTGATCTGCCCGCCTCGGCCTCCCAAAGTGCTGGGATTACAGGCATGAGTCACCGCGCCCAGCCACTGTATGTTTAATCTCAATTTTTAAAAGGCAGAGTCCTTATTTTTTAGGGATACATTATGAAATGTTTACAGATGAAGTAATCTCAGATATCTGAGATTAGCTTTCTAATATTCCAAAATAGCCCATGGTAGATTGGCCATGAGTTGGTAAATGTTGAAGGCAGGGGATAGTTTATAATATAATTCTTGTACATGTGTGAAAATTTCCATAATATAAAGTTTTTAAAAAATGTCTGGCGAGATAATGTTGCTAATTATAGAACAATGGAAACACTCATAAACTGTTGGTGACAATGTCAATTGTAAATTGAATGACAATTTCATGTTCTCTAATAAAACCGAAGATGGGTGCTATAACTCAGCAATTTCTCTGAGGTTACCTACACAAATACTAGCAGGTGTGCTTATACACGTCTGTGCATGTAAAACACTTCAGACATGGTTTATAATAAACCAAAAGAAAAAGAGAAGGTGCCATAGTCTGAATACGTCCTCACAAATTCATGTGTTGGAAACTTAATACCCAATGCAACAGTGCTGGGAGGTGAGGTCTTCTGAGAGACATGTGGGTCATGTGGGCTATGCCATCATGAGTAGATTGATGCCATTATGAAAGGAATTGATGGTGGGAGTTCAGCCATTTTCACCCTTCTCTCCTTCCTTCAACCATGTGAGGACCCAGTGTTCCTCCTTTCAGAAAATGTAGCATCAAGGTACCATCTTGGAAGCAGAGGCAGCTCTCACCAGACAAGGATCCTCCTGGCACCTTGATCTAGAGTTCACAGCGTCCAGACTGTGAGAAAAAAATTTCTGTTCTTTATAAATTACTCAATCTCAGGTATTTTGTTACAGCAATGGACTAAAACAGAAAGAAACAACTCAAAGATCAATTGACAGAAGAATGAATAAATAAATTGTGATGAGGCCAGATGCGGTGGCTCACGCCTGTAATCCCAGTACTTTGAGAGGCTGAGGGGGGCAGATCACGATGTCAAGAGATCGAGACCAACCTGGCCAACATGGTGAAACCCTGTCTCTACTAAAAATACAAAAATTAGCTGGGCATGGTGGTGCGTGCCTGTAGTCTGTGAGAACCGGTTGAACCAGAGGTGAGTTGTAGGGTCGGTCAACAATGCTCTAGCCTGGTGACAAAAAGATCTGTCTCAAAAAAAAAATTGTGATGTATTCACCTAATGATAGTCTGTGTAGCAATGAATGAGTTACAGCTGTACTTAGTAACATGGATGAATCTCACAAAATTAATGAGCAAAAGTTTTGCAAGTTGCAGAAGAATATTATAGTAATACCATTAATTAAAGGTTCAAATGTGTAAAATAGAATAATGCATTTTAGGGATCTGTATATGTAGTTAAACTATAAAGAAAAGCAAATGTATGATAAGCACAATGATAAACACAGGGTGGTGTAACTGGGGAGGGGCCTACAAGGTGCTTCCAAGTTTCTGATAATATTCTCCTTCTTAAGCTGGGTGATGATACCTAGGTGCTTATCTTAATAATGTTTTATGCCAAACATACAACATGTCATAAACATATATATATATATTTTATAATAAAATTGTGGGGCTTTTTTGTTGTTTTTGAGACAGGATCTCACCCTGTCACCCAGGTTGGAGTGCAGTGGCATGATCATGGCTTACTGCAGCACTGACCTCCCAGGCTCAAGGGATCCTGACACCTCAGCTTCTTTTTTTTTTTTTTTCCAACAAACAAGTATTTATTGAGCGCCTACTATGTGCCAGGCACTGTTCTGGACCCCCCCCAGAAGAAAGAACAAAAAACAAGATAGAGGCAGCAAACACAAATTCTTAGGGAGAGGAAAGGGGCAGTTGAGTAAGGGGCTAAGGGAACTGAGAAGCCTGAGGTGATGGGGGCTCTGCCTTAGGCTCCTCTTCCGCCTCCTCACCGAAATCCTCCTCCTCCTCTGCGGTGGCATCCTGGTACTGCTGATACTCAGAGACAAGGTCGTTCGTGTTGCTCTCAGCCTCGGCGAACTCCATCTCGTCCGTGCCCTCGCCTGCGTACCAGTGGAGGAAGGCCTTCCGGCGGAACATGGCAGTGAACTGCTCTGAGATGCGCTTGAAGAGCTCCTGGATGGCCGTGCTATTGCCAATGAAGGTGACTGCCATCTTGAGGCCACGAGGTGGGATGTCACAGACAGCTGTCTTGACGTTGTTGGGGATCCATTCCACAAAGTAGCTGCTGTTCTTGTTCTGCACGTTAAGCATCTGCTCATCGACCTCCTTCATGGACATCCGACCATGGAAGACAGCAGCCACAGTGAGGTATCGGCCGTGGCGGAGGTCACAGGCAGCCATCATGTTCTTGGCATCGAAGACCTGCTGGGTGAGCTCCAGCACTGTGAGAGCTCGATACTGCTGGCTTCCACGGCTGGTGAGAGGGGCAAAGCCAGGCATAAAGAAATGGAGACATGGGAAGGGGACCATGTTGACTGCCAACTTGCGGAGGTCAGCATTGAGCTGGCCAGGGAAGCGGAGGCAGGTGGTGACACCGCTCATGGTGTCTGAGACGAGGTGGTTCAGATCCTCATAGGTTGGTGTGGTCAGCTTCAGAGTGCAGAAGCAGATATCATAGAGGGCCTTGTTGTCAGTGCAATAGGTCTCATCAGTGTTCTCTACCAACTGATGGACGGAGAGGGTAGCATTGTAGGGCTTGACCACGGTGTCAGACACTTTGGGTGAAGGCACCACACTGAAGGTATTCATGATGCGATCAGGGTATTCTTCTCGGATCTTGCTGATAAGGAGAGTGCCCATTCCAGAGCCTGTGCCCCCACCCGGTGAGTGGGTCAGCTGGAAGCCCTACAGGCAGTCACAGCTCTCTGCCTCCTTCCATACCACATCCAGGACAGAATCAACCAGCTCGGCGCCCTCTTTGTAGTGGCCCTTGGCCCAGTTGTAACCTGCCCCAAACTGACCAAATACAAAGTTGTCTGGTCTAAAGATCTGGCCAAAAGGACCTGAGCGAACAGAGTCCATGGTCCCAGGTTCTAGATCCACCAGGATGGCACAAGGAACACATTTGCCACCTGTGGCTTCATTGTAGTACACGGAGATGCAATCCAGCTGCAGGTCGCTGTCCCCGTGGTAGGTGCCAGTGGGGTCGATGCCATGTTCATCACTGATCACCTCCCAGAACTTGGCACCGATCTGGTTGCCACACTGACCAGCCTGGATGTGCATGATTTCCCCATGGTTAAAATTTAATTTTTTTGCTCGCCTCAAGGTATGGGGCAAGAAAATAAGAAATTTTTTTTTCTCTGCAGGTCGCAGGCTGGAAGGTTGGAATGTGCCCCAGAGGCTGGAGCAGAGAGGTGCGAACGCGGCCGCAGGAAGTTTCTCGACACCTCAGCTTCTTGAGTAGCTGGGACTACAGGCATATGCCACCACCCCTGGCTAATTTTTGTATTTTTTGTAGAGACGAGGCTTCACCATGTTACCCAAGCTGATCTCAAACTCCTGAGCTCAAGCAATCCTTCCACCTTGGCCTCCCAAAGTGCTGGGATTACAGGGATGAGCCACTATAGCCAGTCAATAAAATTACTTTTAAAAGCCATTTCCTATTGTTTTTCAGCAGCCTTAGGACCTGGCTCATAGGTGACGACGTGGTATGATGCAAAAATACTGGACCATCAGGAATTTAGGAAACCTGGGTTTTAGACCCAGTTGTATCACTAAGTAGTCCTGTAACTTGGTACAAATCACTTAACTCACTTAATGCAAGTTCCCTTATTTAGAAAATGAGCGAATCCACATTTCCCAACTATGTTCTTCAGAACACTAGTTCTAAAATATGTTAATAGATATTTTGTGGCAACCAAAAAAAGTTTTGTAGTCTGAGGAACTCCAGATTAAGCAATAATAAGAGTATTTCCTTATAACAGGACTTCTCAGAACCTTGAATATACAATTATGAGTTGTGAATCTCCAAGAGAGGAATATAGAATTTTTTTTTCTTTTTTTCTGAGACAGAGTCTCGCTCTGTTGGCCAGGTTGGAGTGCAGTGGCATGATTTCTGCTCACTGTAACCTCCACCTCCTGGGCTCAAGCAATTCTCCTGCCTCAGCCTCCCGAGTAGCTGGGATTACAGGCGTGTGCCACCACGCTTGGATAATTTTTGTATTTTTAGTAGAGACAGGGTTTCACCATGTTGGCCAGGCTGGTCTCAAACTCCTGACCTTGGGTAATCCGCCCGCGTTGGCCTCCCAAAGTGCTGGGATTACAGGTGTGAGCCACCGTGCCCGGCCAGGAATATGGAATTTTCAAAAGTTAGTTTGCACCACAGAATCATGTTATCTCTCTGTGTGTTCTTGTTTGTTTGTTTGTTTGTTTGTTTTGACACAGAGTCTTGCTGGGTTGCCCAGGCTGGAGTGCAGTGGTGTGATCTTGGCTCACTACAACCTCTGCCTCCCAGGTTCTAGTGATTCTCCTGCCTCAGCCTCCCAAGTAGCTGGGATTATAGGCACCCACCACCGCGCCTGGCTGATTTTTGTATTTTTAGTACAGATGGGGTCTCACCATGTTGGCCAGGCTGGTCTTCATCTCCTGACCTCAGGTGATCTACCTGCCTCGGCCTCCCAAAGTGCTGGGATTACAGGTGTAAGCCACTGCGCCCAGCCGACAGTATGTATCTTTGATATGACGTGATGAAAATGGCACTTTCTGTCTCTGGTCTTTCTCCCTGAAACTTATAACCTCAGTCTCAAGAAAAACATCAGAAAAATTCTAATGGAGAGAAATTCAGAAAAATACCTTTTCAGTACTCTTAAAATTGTTAAGCTCATCAAAAACAAGGATGCTTTGCAGATGTTGGGGCCACCCAGAGCCCTATGCCACAAGTCACTGTCAACCCCACCATGTTCTTTGACATCGCCATTGACGGCGAGACTTTGAGCTGCATCTCCTTTGAGTTGTTTGCAAAGATCCAAAGAGCAGAAAACATTCATGCTCTGAGCACTGAAGAGAAAGAATTTGGTTATAAGGGTTTCTGCTTTTACAGAATTATTCCAGGGTTTATGTGTCAGGGTATGTATGGACTTCACATGCCACAATAGCACTGGTAGCAAGTCTATCTACAAGGAGAAATTTGAAGGTGAGAACTTCGTTCTGAAGCATAGGGGTTCTGGCATCTTGTCCGTGGCAAATGCTGGACTCAACATAAGCAGTTCCCAGTTTTTCATCTGCACTGCAAGATTGACTGGTTGGATGGCAAGCATGTGGTCTTTGGCAAGGTGAAAGAAGGCATGAATGTCTTGGAAGCCATGGAGTGCTTCGGGTACAGGAATGGCAAGACCAGCAAGAAGAGCATTCTAATAAATTTGTAGATCATTCTAATAAATTTGACTTGTGTTTTATCTTTACTACCAGGCCTTTCCTTCTGTAGCTCAGGAGAGTGCCCCACCACCCAACTTGTTTGCAGCCTTCTATAATCTTTGTGCTCTCACTGCAGTTCTTTGGGTTCTATATTTTCCTTATTCCCTTTTACATCTAGCTGAATTGCAGAGTTAAGATTATGAAATAAAAACTAAGTAAAAGGGCTGGGCATGGTGGCTCACGCCTGTAATCCCAGCACTTTGGGAGGCTGAGGCGGGCAGATCACTAGAGGTCAGGAGTTTGAGACGAGCCTGGCCAACATGGTGAAACCCTGTCTTTTCTAAAAATACAAAAATTAGCAGGGCATGGTGGTGGGCGCTTGTAATCCCAGCTACTCGGGAGGCTGAGGCAGGAGAATCATTTGAACTTGGGAGGCAGCCAGAGACTGCAGTAAGCTGAGATCACGCCACTGCATTCCAGCCTGGGCAACAGAGTGAGACTCTGTCTTAAAAAAGGAAACCTAAATAAAACAAACAAACAAAAATAAAAAACAAGGAGAGTTTCAGAAATTGTCACAGCCAAGAGGAGCCTAAGGAGACAAGGTAATTAAATGTAATGTGGTACTCTGGATGGAATTCTGGAATAAGAAAAGGACATTAGGTAAAAATTAAGGAAATCTGGGCCGGGCGCAGTGGCTCAAGCCTGTAATCCCAGCACTTTGGGAGGCCGAGGCGGGCAGATCACGAGGTCAGGAGATCGAGACCATCCTGGCTAACACGGTGAAACCCCGTCTCTACTAAAAATACAAAAAATTAGCCGGGCGTGGTGGCGGGCGCCTGTAATCCCAGCTACTCGGGAGGCTGAGGCAGGAGAATGGCGTGAACCCGGGAGGCAGAGCTTGCAGTGAGCCGCGATCGCGCCAGTGCACTCCAGCCTGGGGGACAGAGAAAAGACTCCGTCTCAAAAAAAAAAAAAAAAAAATTAAGGAAATCTGAAGAAAGTATAGATTTTAGTTGATAATAATGTATCAATATTATTCATTAATTTTAACAAATGTATCACACTAATCCAAGATGTTAATAATAGGGGAAACTGGATATGCAGTATATGAAAACTGCCATATTTTCAATTTTTTGTAAGTTTAAACTGTTCTAAAAAATTTACTCTCTCCCTTTGGGAGGCTGAGGTGGGGGGATCACCTGAGCTTACAAGTTCAAGACCAGCCTGGGCAACATGGCGAAACTCCATCTCTACCAAAAATACAAAAAATTAGGCAGGCGTAGTGATACACACCTGTAGTACCAGCTACTTGGGAGGCAGAGGCATGAGAATCGCTTGAGCCCAGGAGGCAGAGGTTGCAGTGAGCCAAGATTGTACCACTACACTCCAGCCTGGGTAACAGAGCGAGATTCCATCTCAAAAAGAAAAAAAAAAATTTACTCCCTCTCAATCCCCACCAGAAAAATAAATAAATAAAATTGGGCTTAGATAGTTTCATTGAAGAATTCCACCAAACACTTAAAGAGTAATCAGCACACATTTTACACAATCTCTTCCAGGAAACAGAAGAGGAGCAAACACTTCCCAACTCATTTTATGGAACCAGTGTTACCCTGACACTAAAACCAAAGACAGTACAAAAAAAGAATACTATACACCAATATTTCTCAGGAATTTACATGTGAAAATCTAAACTAGATATTAGCAAACTGCATCCAACAATGTATAAAAAGAATTATGTACCATAGCCATGTGGAACTTCTTCCAGGTATATAAGGCTGGTTCAATATTTGAAAATCAATCAGTGTAATTCACCATATTAACAAGCTGAAGAAGAAAAATCATACAACTCTATCAATTTGACATAGAAAAAATGTTTGGCCAGGCACAGTGGCTCACTCCTGTAATCCCAGCACTTTCAGAGGCCAAAGCAGGCAGATCGTATGAGCCCAGAAGTTTGAGATCAGCTTGGGCAACATGGTGAAACCACATCTCTACAAAAAGTACAAAAAAATTAGCCAGGCATGGTGGCATGTGCCTGTAGTCCCACCTATTTGGGAGGCTGAGGTGGGAAGATCAATTGAGCCCAGGAGGTGGAGGTTGCAGTGAGCTGAGAGTGTGCTACTGCACTCCAGCCTGGGTGACAGAGTGAGACTTCATCTCAAAAACAAAAAAGTTTGGTAAAATCCAACACTGATTCATAAAAAAAATCTCAGCAAGTTAGGAATAGAAGGGAAATATCTAAACTTGATAAATAGCATCTACAAAAACAAAAATCTAGAGCTAGCATCATACTTAATGATGAAAGAATGAATGTTTTTCCACTAAGATCACGATAAAAAGGCAAGGAAGTCTGCTCTCATCACTTCAACATGGTCCTGGAAGTTATTGCAAGAGACAAGAAAAAAATAAAAGTATACAGGTTAGAAAGGAGGAAACAAAACTATCTCTGTTTGCAGATAATATGATTGCCTGTGTAGAAAATCCCAAGAAATCTACAAAGAATCTCTTGGAACTAATAAATGAGTTTAGTGAGGATTTAGAATACAAGATAAACACAAAAAAACTTTTGCATTTCCATATGACACACAGACAAAATGAAATATTTAGACAGTTTTCTTTCTTTCTTTCTTTCTCTCTCTCTCTCTCTCTTTTCTTTCTTTTTTTTTTTGAGAGACTGTCTCACTCTATTGCCCAGACTGGAGTGCATTTGCATGATCATAGCTCACTGCAGGCTTGACTTCATGAGCCCAGGCAGTCTTCTCACCTTAGAGCTGGGACTACAGGCGTGGGTCACCATGTCTGGCTAATTTTTCTATGGTTTATGTAGAGGTGGGGTTTTACCATGTTGCCCAGGCTGGTCTTGAACCCCCTGGGCTCAAGTGATCCACCCACTTCGGCCTCCCAAAGTGCTGGGATTACATGCATGAGCCACTGCACCTGGGCTAGATATATTTCTAAGTTTATTTTACTTAATATATGTGTGGAAAATTACAAAATCTTGATGAAAGAAATCAAAGGAAACCTAAATTAATGGAGACAACTAGATTCAACATAATAAAGATATTCTTCTGAATTAATCTACAGATTTAATACAATTTCTTTACAACCCCAGAAAGCATTTCTGTATACATGGGCAAACTTATTCAGAAACTTAAGTGGAAAGGAATGAGCTCTGGAATAGCTAAAATAATCTTGATAAATAATAAAGTGAGAGGAATCACTGTATCCAATATTAAAGTTTACTACACGGCTACCACAATTAAGACAGTATGGTATTGACAGAGTGACAGACACGCAGATCAGTGGAACCGAGTAAAGATTCCAGAAAAAGATCCACTGATATATGCTTAATTGATTTTTGACAAGAAGTATAACCTTTTCCACAAATGGTACTGTGTAGGCAAAAACACAAACCATGACCTAAACATTACACCTTAAATGAAAATTAATTTAAAATGGATCACACCTTTCTTTCTTTCTTTTTTTTTTTTTGACAGGGTCTCACTCTATTGCCCAGGATGGAGTGCAATGGTGTGATCTTGGTTCACTGCAACCTCACCTACTGGGCTCAAGTAATCCTCTCACCTCAGCCTCCCGAGCAGCTGGGACTACAGGTGCATGCCACTATGCCCAGCTAACTTTTGTATTTTTTGCAGAAACAGGGTTTTCTCATGTTGCCTAGGCTGGTCTCGAACTCCTGGGTTGAAGTGATCTGCCTGCTTTGGCCTCCCACAGTGCTGGGATTACAGGGAAGAGCCACTGACCCTGGCCTCACCACTGATTTTCAATATTGTACTGGAAGTCCTAGCTAATGCAGCAAGGTAAGAAAAAGGGGGGAAAGGGTATACATATTGGAAAGAAATTTAAAAATCTGTTCACAGATGATCTGGTAGTTTATGTAGAAATGTCAAAAGTATTGACCAGGGCTAGGCGTGGTGGCTCATGCCTATAATCCAGCACTTTGGGAGGCTGAGGCGGGCGGATCACCTGAGGCCAGGCGTTCTGCCTGGCCAACATGGTGAAACCCTGTCTCTACTAAAAATGCAAAAAATTAGTTGGGCATGGTGATGCAAGCCTGTAGTCCCAGCTACATGGGAGGCTGAGGCAGGAGAATCACTTGAACCTGGGAAGCAGAGGTTACAGTGAGCTGTGATCATGCCACCACACTCCAGAAAGCCTTTCCAGGAGCTAAAAAGCTGTTATAGCAAGATTGCAGGATACAATGTTAACATATAAAAGTCAGCTGCAGCATGATGGCACACGCCTGGAATCCCAGCACTTTGGGAGGCTAAGCTAGGAAGATTGCTTGAGGCCAGGAGTTCGAGACCAGCCTGGACAACATGGTGAAACCCTGTCTCTACTAAAAATACAAAAATTAGCCAGGTTTGATGATGTGCACCTGTAATTCCAGCTACTTGGGAGGCTGAGGCAGGAGAATTGCTTGAACCCAGGAGGCAGAGGTTGCAGCAGGCCAAGACTCTGCCACTGAACACCAGCCTAGGTAACAGACTGAGACTGTCTCAATAAATAAATAAATAAATAAATAAATAAATGTCAATTACTTCCTATATGCTAGCAATTAACAAGGGAAATTTGAAATTAAGAATACAATACCATTTACATCAGCACCTTATCTTAGTCCATTTTCTGTTGCCATAACAAAATACCCAAGACTGGGAAATATATAAGGAAAAGAGGTTCTGGAGGCTAAGAAGTCCAAGACGGGTCACTGCATCTGGTGAGGGCCTCCTGCTGCTTCATAGCATGGGGGAAGCATGCATGTGGAAGCATGAAACATACTAGGAGGCATGTTTCAAAAGCAGAAGGGGAAGTGGGTGCATGCAAAGAGTCCAAACAGAAGAGGCAACCTCACTTTGTAACAACCCACTCTCCTGGGAACTAATCCATCCCAAGAGAACAAACCCAATCTTTTCAGAAAGAGATTGATCAATCTTAACAACCCAATCATGCTTTAAAGGGACTACCTTCCAAAACTGCTATATTAGAGACCAAGTGCAACATGAATTTTTTGGGAGACAAACCATATTCAAATCATAGCACACCCTCAAAAACAAAATATTTAGGTATAAATCTAACAGAATACATATACAATCTATGTGAGGAAAACTACAAAATTCTGATGAAAACAATCAAAGAAGTAAATAAACGGAGAGATATTCCATGTTCATGGATAGGAAGACTCAATATTTACAACATGTCAGATCTTCACAACTTGTTCTGTAGATTCAACGTAATCTGACTCAAAATTTTAGCAACTTACTTGGTGGATATTGACAAACTGATTCTAAAGTTTATATGGAGAAGCAAGAGACCCAAAACAGCTCACAATATTAATGGAGAACAAAATTGGAGGAGTTCCAGGTTTGCTACAAAGGTACAGTAGTCAAGACAGTGTGGTTTGACAAAAGAATACACAAAGATAGATAAATGGAACCAAATAGAGAGCCCAGAAATAGATCCATATAAATACAGTCAACTGACTTTGACAAAGGAACAAAGGCAATACAATTCAGCAAAAGAGCCTTTTCAACAAATGGTGCTGGAACAACTGGACATCCACATGCAAATAATAATAATAGTAATAATCTGGACAAAATCTTATACTCGTCACAGAAATTAACTCAACATGGATAACATAATATAAAACACAAAACTATAAAAATCCTAGAAGATAACATAGCAGGAAATCTAGATGACCTCGAGTTTTGTGATTATTTTTTAGATACAACATCAACAGCATGATCCATGAAAGACAGAATTGGTAAGTTGGACTTCATTAAAGTTAAAACTTTCTGTTCTGTGAAACTCTCAAGAGAATAAGGAGAAAAGCCACAGGCTAGGAGAAAATATTTGCAAAAGACAAGTCTGATAAAAGACTGTTATCTAAAATATACAAAGAATGCTTTAAACTCAACAATAAGAAAAAGACAACCTGATTAAAAACAGGCCAGTGACCTTAACAGACACCTCACTAAATAAGATATACACATGAAAAATAAGCATATAGGCCGGGCACGGTGGCTCATGCCTGTAATCCCAGCACTTTGGGAGGCCGAGGCGGGCAGATCACGACGTCAGGAGATCGAGACCATCCTGGCTAACATGGTGAAACCCCGTCTCTACTAAAAATACAAAAAATTAGCTGGGTGTGGTGGCAGGCGCCTGTAGTCCCAGCTGCTTGGGAGGCTGAGGCAGGAGAATGGCGTGAACCCAGGAGGCGGAGCTTGCAGTGGGCCGAAATCGCGCCACTGCACTCCAGCCTGGACAACAGAGGGAGACTCCATCTCAAAAAAAAAAAAAAGAAAAGAAAAGAAATCCACTCATATGACCTTCAACGGATGAATAGTCAAACTGTGAAAGAGCTCTACAATGGAGTACTGCTACTTAGCAATAAAAAGGAATGAACTATTGATACATGTGACAGCTCTGATGAATTTCTAGGGAATTATACTGAGTGAAAAAAGCCAGTCCCAAAAGGTTGCATAATATGTGATTCAATTTATAAAACATTTTCTAAATGACAAAATTTTAGAAATGGAGGACAAATGGATGCCAGGGTAAAGGATTTAGGGCCACAGGTACATGGAACAGGAAGAGGTGGATGTGGTTATAAAAGGGTAACCCAAGGGGCATCCTTGTGGTGCTAGAAATATTCAGTATCTTGACCCTGTTGGTGGGCACCTGGACCTACACGGGTGATAAAATTGAATAGATATTAATAAGCAGTCACATACATGTCCATAAATGAATGTCAGTAAACTGAGGAACTCTGAATAAGATTAGTGAATTGTAGCATTGCCAATAACCTGGTTGTGATATTGTTCTATAGTTTTTCAAAACATTCCCCTTGGGGGAAACTAGGCAAAATGTAAGGATCTTTCTATGATTTCTTACTACTGCATGTACATCTACAATTATCTGGATAAAAATTGTAATTAAAAATGTGTAACTCTGGCCAGCTCTGGTGGCTCATGCCTGTAATCCCAGCATTTTGGGAGGCTGAGGCGGGTGGATCACCTGAGGTCAGGAGTTTGAGACCAGCCTGGCCAACATGGTGAAACCCTGTTTGTACAAGAAATACACAAATTAGCTGGGCGTGGTGGCATGTGCCTGTAGTCCCAGCTACTTGGGAGGCTGAGGCAGGAGAATTGCTTGAAGGTGGGAGGTGGAGCTTGCAGTCAGCCGAGATCGCACCACTGCACCTCAGCCTGGGTGACAGAGTGAGACTCCATCTCTAAAAAAAAAAAGTGTAAATACCTAGATGCCATGCTTAATAGTAGCACAGATGGTTTTGCAATAGCTTAGAAGAGTAAATGACAGTATTCAAAAGGAAGAGAAAGGAATTTGGTGTAGGTGATTAAGAAAAATCTGGCGGGGCGTGGTGGCTCATACTTGTAATCCAGCACTTTGGGAGGTCGATGCAGGTGGATCACTTGAGGCCAGGAGTTTAAGACCAGCCTGGCCAACACGGTGAAACCCTGTCTCTACTAAAAATACAAAAAAAAAAAAAATTAGCCAGGTGTGGTGGCAGACGCTTATAATCCCAGCTACTTAGGAGGCTGAGGCATGAGAATCACTTGAACCTGGGAGGCGGAGGTTGCAGTGAGCAGAGATTGTGGTACTGCACTCTAGCCTGGGTGACAGAGTGAGACTCCATCTCAAAAAAACAAAACAAAACAAGACATGTGGCCAGTGCAGTGGCTCATGCCTGTCATCTCAGGACATTGGAAGGCTGAGGAGGGAGGATCGCTTGAGGTCAGGAGTTGGAGAACAGCCTGGGTGACATAGCAAGACACCAACTCTACAAAAAATAAAAATAAAAAGCTTAGCCAGACATGGTAGTGCATGCCTGTAGCTCTAGCTACTCGGGAGGTTGAGACAGGAGGATTGCTTGAGCCCAGGAGTTGGAGGCTGCAGTGAGCTATGATTGTACCACTGTACTCCAGCCTGGGTAACAGAGTAAGACCCCATCTCAAAAAAAGATAAAAAGAAAAAAGAATAAAAAGGAAAATGGGGAAGGGAGAAGCTGTGAAAAATGCCTGACAAAGCACCTCTGAAGTTTGGATGTATGGATGACATACTAAGCAGCTAAAAGTACTAAAATTCCCTCTTTGTGTGTTGTCTACATTCAATTTCTGATCATTAGAGAAGCTGGTCTAGTAGTCGTATACAGGTGTGCTGCTCTAAATGCAGCTGGATCAAATTTGATGGAATTCATCTTATGATGACTATATCTCATTCCCTGGAACTTTGGGAAGAACTCAAGCAGTTTTAAACATTTCTGACAATGATTAATTTTTTTTTCCCTGTGATTAAGGTCAGTGGAAAAATGATTAATTTACTTTTGATTTGTCATGTGAAATCCTGTAATTTTAGGTTTTTCTTCTCTCTTGACTTTGTGCTTCCTGATGTTCAATGGTTTACCTTGAAAATTGTCCAGTGTTTCATAAATGTATCCATATAAGGAGTGATCAAAAAGTAATGCCTCCTAATTTTCATCCTTCTTGTCAGCGTCAGGAACTTGCCAAAAATTATTCTTTGATGTCCCTGAATCTCCTGTTTCGACTTCTGAAATTACACTAAAGACCGATGGTTGGATGCTAATTAGAAATAGCTTTGTATCAAAGTGATTCCTCAGCTGGTCTGTGTCTCATGATCAACAGCCTTTTAAAAAATACATACCAAATTCTAGGCCCTGTGCCTTGCTTAATAACAATAATTCATTTCACCCTGTTAGCCCCTCTGTCAGGTAGGCTACTGTTATTATTCTAATCTTATAGATGAAGAAACTGAAGTGCAGAGATCATAAGTGACTTGCTCACATGCACACTTAGTAAGCCAGGGAGCTGGGATTGGAACCAAGGCAATCTGTCTCCAGAATTTATATGCTTGGCCCCTAAGCCTCTCATACTTCCTAAATCAGAATCTCTAAGGAGTTGGTGTCTGAGAATCTCTTATTTTAGAAAACAAAGAATCTGCGCAGATGATGGATTGCCGGGTTTTGGACCTCTAGGTTAAAAACTGTCCTGAAGATGAGGTAGTGATAATGTATTAGAGAAAAGAAAAGAGGCATAAGTGGCCAAGGTAGACACTTACATGTACCAGTAAACGTCATAGTCCTGGGTCATGGCATCAGTCTTCAGGCTCTCTAGAAGAAACAGACCTTCCTCAGTAAAGTCTTGTAGCCACATGCTTTCCCTATTCTCTCCAATTTGCTGCACTTTCATCTGTCCCTGGCAACATCAGACCCAGTGTGCAAAGATGAAAGTGGCCAAGACCCCTGATGACTCATGGGCACCTACCTTCCCGGAGCTAGAAAATGAACATTAAAACCTATCCCCCAAAGCTGGGTGCGATGGCCCACGCCTGTAATCCCAGCGCTTTGGGAGGCCTAGGCAGGAAAATTGCTTGATACCAGCCTGGGCAACATAGTGAGACCTCATTTCTACAAAGAAATTAAGGGTGTAGTGGTGCACATCTGTAGTCCCAGCTACTTGGGAGGGTGAGGCAGGAGAATTGCTTGAGCCCAGGAGTTCAAGGCTGCAGTGAGCTATGATTGCATCACTGCACTCCAGTCTGGGCAACAGAGACTCTGTCTCTAAAAAACAAACAGACCAGGTGTGGTGGCTCACACCTGTAATCCCAGCACTCTGAGAGGACAAGGAGGGAGGATTACTTGAGCTCAGGAAATCGAGACCAGCCTGACCAACATGGCGAAATCCCATCTGTATTAAAAACACAAAAAATTAGCTGGGGGCGGCTGAGGCATGAGAATCGCTTGAACCCTGGAGGCGGAGGTTGCAGAGAACTGAGATAGTGCCACTGCACTCCAGCTGGGGCAACAGAGAACAAACAAACAAACACACCTCTTCCCTAGGCAGAATTCTCTAGCTGGTAAAGTTTCTTCTGGGAACCCTCCCATTTAGGACCCCTCTCCAGTCTCCCAGGATACCAAGATTGTGAGGGTGTTGATTTCATGGGGGTGAAGTCGGATGTTAGAGGATGTGCTGACCTGGTCCACCTAGGCATCCCTTCCCTGCAGCTCACAGTTGGCAGGGAAGTAGGTTGCCCAGCAATTGGAAATACTCTCCCCAGCCCACCTACTGGGATGCACCTGAGCTGAGGGAGGCGCACATGCTCAGTGAGGGGCTAACAGCTGCTTTTCAACCCACCTGGTTGTCCTTAAATGGGAACCATCTGTTGTGGTTAAGCGTTTTCCATGTATTTTTTTGTTTCCTTTACGACTGCTCTTCAAGGTAAATATTACTATCCTTACTTTATAGATGAAGAAACTGAGGCTTAGGGAAG
The DNA here is from genome assembly GCF_009828535.3 of Hylobates moloch. NCBI lineage: Eukaryota > Metazoa > Chordata > Mammalia > Primates > Hylobatidae > Hylobates > Hylobates moloch. Next base: position 35,060,484 of record NW_026652297.1, on the reverse strand, counting down.
ATAACTTGCCCCAGGTCACTCTCAGCAGAGGCAGAGATTTAATCTCTAACTCCTGAGCTCTTAACACTGCTACTGCCTTTTCCCGAAATGATGCACCAGTCAAGCTTGACCAACCGGTTAGAGCCCCTGCCCCAAGGGATTAGCTAAGAAGTATTCCTAGAGGTGCTTTGCAATCTTCAAAGCAGAACTGTAAACATGATTAGCCTTCAAAACTACAGGGAAAATTCTTAATGGCAGAACCCCAGGCACTGCAATAAATCTACAGGAAAGATCTGTGGGGGCTGGGAAGTCTGTTTAACACAGCCTCAGAGTATAGCACCTCGGTGCAATCTGTGGGTGCTCACCTGAGCCCTTCCCACAAAGCTGCCCCCTAATGAAACCAAGTTGGTCCTATGGCTACCCAAGGTTCTCATTTCTCACTCTTTCTTTTCTTTCTTCCCATCTACCATTAAACTTTGCCATGTGCCATAAATAGCGTAGAGAGGAATTTTAAAAAATGTTCTGCGCATTTATGTTAATGCATGCCCAATTTAAATAAACACACTGTTTATTGTATTGTAAATAATGATGAAACTCATTAACTGCATAATGGCTTCATGCTCCCTGGTCTAAAATACAGAATATACTCATTATTAAAAATTAAAATCAATCCATCAAAATCTAATGGCTAAATTAAAAAGTAAGAGGAATTATTTGGACCCATGTAAAATTGTCATGGGATTCATGAAAATAATCAGCAAGTTTTGATATAGTACAGAGTCCGGGTAAAAATAAAATCCCTTCCAGATCAAATCACAGATCTGTGATGTCCATTTGGTATAAAGGTTCACCTAATTATACCCGAGTCTCAGCTTGATTGAGTCATGGGCTCCTCCCCATCTCTCAGCCAGCTTTGTCCCAGGGTCACCTGAGGCACAGGCACCAATCTGAAGACACAGTGATCCAGATGCTTAAATCAGTCATGGGCTTCCTGCACCAGTTTTGTCTTCAGCTCTTTCTGAATTTTACTTTATTATTTTATTTGAGACAGGGCCTCACTCTGTCGCCGAGGCTGGAGTACATGGCATCATCATAGCTCACTGTAGCCTCAAACTCTTGGGCTAGAGTGATCTTCCCACCTCAGTCTCCCAAGTAGCTGGAACTATAAGCTCGTGCCACCACGCCCACCTAACTAAAAAATTTTTTTAGTAAAAAATTTTTTTTGGCCGGGCGCGGTGGCTCACGCCTGTAATCCCAGCACTTTGGGAGGCCGAGGCGGGCAGATCACAAGGTCAGGAGATCGAGACCATCCTGGCTAACACGGTGAAACCCCGTCTCTACTAAAAAAAAGTACAAAAAATTAGCCGGGTGTGGTGGCGGGCGCCTGTAGTCCCAGCTACTTGGGAGGCTGAGGCAGGAGAATGGCGTGAACCCGGGAAGCAGAGCTTGCAGTGAGCCGAGACTGTGCCATTGCACTCCAGCCTAGGCGACTGAGTGAGACTCTGTCTCAAAAAAAAAAAAAAATTTTTTTTTAGAGGCAGAGTCTTGAACTGTTGCCCAGGCTGGTCTCCAGGGTCTCCATTTTCTAGCCTCAAGCTATCCTCCCACCCTGACTTTCCAAAGTGCTGGGATTACAGACATCATCTACCGCACTCAGACCTTTATGACATTTTAATCATTTCAAAATTTTATCTGGCTGGGTCTCTGACAAACTTAGTGAAGCCTCTTTTGCTGTCAGTTATTGAAACTTGTTTCAGTTTCACAGCATTGATATACTGAGCACGTCTTTACAAAACAATAAATGAGGCACCGAATATTCAGTTTGGGTAGATTTATGTGACTTTTTAAATGGTATTTTACCATTAATCTCAAGGCTTGAGATTTTCTCCTGATACATCAGGGAGCTATATTTGATGACTCATGAATTCTTGGTCATTTATCAGTCTTTTTAATCACACCAATGCCCTTAAGACATAATAAAAAGAACATACCATCTCTGAAAGTGGAAAAAGAAAATATTTTATTTTACTCAGTAATTCAAAAGAGGAATATGGATTTGGGATTTTATTATTTATTTATTTTTTAAAATAGAAACAGGGGTCTTGCTATGTTGACCAGGATGGTCTTGAACTCTTGGCCTCAAGCAATCCTCCCACTCAGACCCACAAAGTAGTAGGATTATAGATGTGAGTCACCACACCCAGCCAAATTTGGTCTTTTTAGACCATATCTTTCTTTTAAAAAAGGTTTTTTTTTTTTAATTTTACAACTATAAAGTAATGCACACTCACTTTAGGATATTTAAGAAATGGATGGCTAGGCACAGTGGCTCACGCCTATAATCCCAGCACTTTGGGAGGCCGAGGTGGGCGGATCACCTGAGGTCAGGGTTTCAAGACCAGCCTGACCAACATGGAGAAACCTCATCTGTACTAAAAATAAAAAAATTAGCCAGGCATGGTGGCACATGCCTGTAATCTCAGCTACTGAGGAGGCTGAGGCGGGAGAATCGCTTGAACCCGGGAGGGGGAGGTTGTGGTGAGCTGAGATCGAGCCATTGCACTCCAGCCTGGGCAACAAGAGCAAAACTCTGTCTCAAAAAAAAAAAAAAAAATCTGGTATATATTGCCAAATATCTTTCTTAAAGTATTGTATCAAGTTAAATTGCCAAATTGTTGTTCAAAGGTTTCTGATTCATTAATCCTGAAAAACATTGCTTGTCATGTATTTTTAAAATTTTACAATTCCACAAGCAAAAACTGGTATTTCAGTATTGTTTGAAAACCACGTAATTGTTAGTCCTGTTACTATTTTCTTAAAAAAATATCATTTTCAGATACAAAACTTTAACTTCAACCAAAAATAAATAAATAATAATTCCTTTAACTTGCCAGTAAGTAACTTGAAATCATTTTAGTTTTGAACTGATTATTTACCAGCTTTGTGACTCTGGGAAAATTATTTAACTTCTGTAAGCCTTAGTTTCCTTATATATAACATAAGGCTAATAATACATGTCCCTTATAGGGTTCTTATGAGGATAAATAAAATAATCCTGGTAAAACTCCTGGCGTGTAGAAAGGACTTGATAAATGATAGCTATGATTATTATTATGTTTACTTAATAATGAAGGGAATCTTCTTGATTTTCTTGTAGTAAAATATTTAGTCTGGCTCTGTTGCCCAGGCTGGAGTACAGTGGCGTGATCTTGGCTCACTGCAAGCTCTGCCTCCCCGGTTCACGCCATGCTCCTGCCTCAGCCTCCCGAGTAGCTGAGACCACAGGCGCCCACCACCACGCCCGGCTAATTTTGTTTGTATTTTTAGTAGAGAGAGGGTTTCACCATGTTAGCCAGGATGGTCTCGATCTCCTGACCTCGTGATCCGCCCACCTCAGCCTCCCAAAGTGCTGGGATTACCGGCTTGAGCCACCGCGCCCTGCCTATTTGCAATTCTTTTAAAATTTTTTTTTGGAAGGAATCTCGCTCTGTCACCCAGGCTGGAGTGCAGTGGTGCGATCTTGGCTCACTGTAACCTCTGCCTCCCGGGTTCAAGCGATTCTCGTGTCTCGGCCTCCTGAGTAGCTGAGGTTACAGGCATGCACCACCATGCCCGGCTAATTTTTGTATTTTTAGTAGTGACGGGGTTTCACCGTGTTGGCCAGGCTGGTCTCGGAGAATTGCTGACCTCAGGTGATCCACTCGCCTCGTCCTCCTAAAGTGCTGGGGTTACAGGCATGAGCCACCGCACCTGGCCCCAGTATTTGCAATTTTAACCTTTTTAAAATGTAGCATCATGTTGTGCAACCATCACAACTCTCTATCTCTAAACTTTTTCATCACCCTAAACAAAATTCTGCACCCCTTAATCAATAACTCCTTATTTGCACTTACCCCTTAGGAGCCTCTGTTTGACTTTCCATTTCTATGAATTTATTTATTCTAGATATCTTACGTAAGCGAATCATGCAAGATTTGTCTTCCTATGTCTGGTGTCTGGTTCTTTTTCTTTCTTTTCTTCCTTTCTTTCCTTCCTTCCTTCCTATTTCTTTCTCTCTCTCTCTCTTTCTCTCTTTGCTTCTTCTGTCCTGTTTTGTTGCCCAGGTTTGAGTGCAGTGCCACAATCATAGCTCACTGCAGCCACAAACTTCTGGGCTCAAGGGATCCTCCTGCCTCAGCCTCCCAAGTAGCTGGGACTACAGGAGTGTGCCACCACACCTGGCTAATGTCTGACTTAGTTCATTAATGTCTTCACGGTTCATCCATGTTGTAGCATGTATCAGGATTTCATTCCTTTTTAAGGCTGAGTAATACTCTATTGTATGTATATAATACATTTTAAAAATCCATTCGGCTGTTGATAGACACTTGGGTTGCTTCTGCCTTTGCCTATCGTGAAAAATGCTGCTGTAAACATTTGTCTACAAGAATCTGTTTGAGTCCCTGCTTTCAATTATTTAGAGTATATACCAAAGAATGTGCTACAGAATTGAATGCTTGTGTCCTCTCAAAATCCATATGCTTGTACCCACCCCATAATGTGATGGGGTGGGATTTCAGCATACGGATTTTGCAAGGAGGTGGGGTCTTTGGCAGGTAATTAGGATAATTAGGTAATTAGGATTAGATGCGTTCATGACAGTGGAGCCTTTATGAATGGGATTAGTGCCCTTACAAGACTCCCAAGAGAGCCTGTGTCCCTTCTCTGCCATGTGAGGACACAGCAAGAAGACTGCCCTTTATGAACCAGGAAGTGGCCCTCACCAGACACTGAACTGCCAGTGCTTTGATCTCAGACTTTCAGGCTCTGGAACTGTGAGAAGTAAATGTCCGTGGCCAGGCGTGTTGGTTCATGTCTGTAATCCCAGCACTGTGGGAGCTTGAGGTGGGTGGATCACTTGAGGTCAGGAGTTGAAGACCAGCCTGGCCAACCTGGTGAAACCCCATATCTACTAAAAATACAAAATATTAGCCAGGTGTGGTGGCAGGCGCCTATAGTCCCAGTTACTTGGGAGGCTGAGGCAGGAAAATTGCTTGAACCTGGGAGGCGGATGTTGCAGTGAGCTGAGATGTCGTCACTGCACTACAACCTGAACGACAGAGACCCTGTCTCAAGAAAAAATAAACAAACAAAAAATGTTTGTTGATTATGCCACCTAGTTTGTGGCATTTTGTTATAGCTGCCAGAGCTGATTAACAGAGTGGACTTACTGTATCATATGGTAATTCTATGTTCTACTTTTGGAGGAACTGCCAGGCTGTGTTTCACAGTGGATATACTATTTTACATTCCCATCAGCACTACTACAAGGGCTCCAAATTCTCCAAATGATCTCCAGTGCTTGGTTATTTTCAACTAAAAAAAAATTATGGCTGGGCCTAGTGGCTCACACCTGTAATCCCAGCACTTTGGGAGGCTGAAGCAGGTGGATCACGAGGTCAGGAGTTCAAGACCAGCCTGACCAACATGGTGAAACCCCCATCTCTACTAAAAATACAAAAATTAGCCATACATGGTGGCACGTGCCTGTAATCCCAGCTACTCAGGAGGCTGAGGCAGGAGAATTGCTTGAACCTGGGAGGGGGAGGTTGCAGTGAGACGAGATCATGTCACTGTACTGCAGCCTGGGCGACAGAGTGAGACTCCATCTCAAAAAAAAAAAAAAAAAAAAAAATTATAGCCACATCTCATTGTGGTTTCAGTTTGCATTTTCCTTATTAAAGCGGATGAAACAAAAATAGTAGACTGGGATGGCATTTTCCTAATGCCTGATGACGCTGAACATGTTTTCATGTGCTTTTTGGCAATTTGTAGATTTGCTTTGGAGAAATGTCTAGTCAAGTGCTTTCCTCATTTTTATTTATTTATTTTTTTTTATTTTATATTTTGAGATGGATTCTTGCTCTGTCACGCAGACTGGAGTGCAGTGGCACGATCTCAGCTGACTGCAACCTCTGCCTCCTGGATTCAAGTGATTCTCCTGTCTTAGTCTTCCGAGTAGCTGGGATTACAGGTGCAGGCCACCATACCCAGCTAATTTTTGATTTTTTTGTAGAGACAGGGTTTTAATACGTTGGCCAGACTGTTGACTCCTGACCTCAGGTGACCTGCCAGTCTCAGCCTCCCAAAGTGCTGGGATTACAGGCGTGAGCCACCGCGCCCGGCCGCTTTCCTTATTTTTAAATTGGGTTGTGTGTCTTCCTGTTGTTGAGTTATAAGAGATTTGTATGTATACTCTGGATATTAAACCCTGTTATCAGATATATGCTTTGCAGATATTTTCCTGTTCTATGGATTGTCTTTTCACTCTCTTGATAATGTCCTTTGATGCACAAATTTTTTTAATTTAATTTTAAAGTCTTTAATTTTAATGAAGTCTGATGTCTCCTGACATTTATATGCCACTCCCATTCTCCGGGCATCGAGACCACGAACCCTGGAGCCATCTTGGATTCTTCTTGTCCCTCACTCATTCCATCTGACCTTCCAGGAAAGACCTATCAGTTCTTCCTTCACATGTCTGCATTTATTCCTTTATTATCATTGTCACACTAGTTCAGGAACTTGTAATAATCTCCTGACTGGCTTCTGTGCTTAATCTACTCTACACACTGCAAGTCATTTAGCTCATGCTGCCTGCTTGAAAACCTTATAGTAACTTTCCTTTGCTTATAAGATAAAATCCATAGACTCTAGCATGGCCCTCTGCACCTTCCATAACCTGAATCCAACCATCTTTCCAGCCCTACTTTAACTGCCTCACACAATTCTTCAGCTCTAGTTGGATTGGTTCATTCAGTTTTCCAATCATACCTTGTATGCTTTTCTGTCATCTTGCTTTTTTTTTTTTTTTTGACAGAGTTTCACTCTTCTGTTGCATAGGCTGGAGTGCAATGGTGTGATCTCAGCTCACTGCAACCTCCACCTCCCAGGTTCAAGTGATTCTCCTGCCTCGGTCTCCCCAGTAGCTGGGATTACAGACATGTGCCACCATGCCTGGCTAATTTTGTATTTTTAGTAGAGACGGGGTTTCACCATGTTGGTCAGGCTGGTCTCGAACTCCCGACCTCAGGTCATCTGCCCGCCTCGGCCTCCCAAAGTGTTGGGATTACAGGCGTGAGCCACTGCTCCTGGCCATCTTGCTTCTTTACTTATGTTGTCCCCACACCTGTAATGTCTTTCCTTCCATTTCTATCAAAATCATATTCATCCGGGTTTCTGTGGTTGCGGAAATAGGAACATCCTGCTGGGCTCCTGGTGGCTGCTGTCTGCTCTGCAGCAGAAAGCCCTTTCCCCGCAGTACATCAATGCAAGCTTGAATAACAAAGGCAATTTTTTGGCCAGGTGTAGTGGCTCATGCCTATAATCCCAGCACTTTGAGAGGCCAAGGCAGGAGGATTGCTTGAGCCCAAGAATTTAAGACCAGCCTGGGCAACGCAGGGAGACCTCATCTCAAGAAAAAAATAAAATAAGATAAAATAAGTCCAGGCATGGTAGTGTGTGCCTGTGGTCCCAGCTGTTGAGGAGACTGAGATAGGAGGATTGCTTGAACTCAGGAGGTCGAGGCTGCAGTAAGCTATGATTGTGCCACTGCACGGCAGCCTGGGCAACAGAGCAAGACCCCGTCCCAAGGAAAAAGAAAAAGAAGGCCGGATGTGGTGGCTCACACTGTAGTCCCAGAATTTTGGGAGGTCGAGGTGGGCAAATCACTTGAGGCCAGGAGTTGGAGACCAGCCTGGCCAATATGGTGAAACCCTGTCTCTACTAAAAATACACACACACACACACAAAAATTAACTGGGCATGGTAGTACATGCCTCTGATCCCAGTTAATCTGGAGGCTGAGGCAAGAGAATTGCTTGAACCTGGGAGGCAGAGGCTACAGTGAACCAAGATCGTGCCACTGCCCTCAAACGTTGGCGACAGAGCAAGACTCTGTCTCAAAAACAAACAAGCAAACAAACAAAAAAGCTAAAAAGAAAAACAAAGGTAGTTTGAGCAATTTTTCTTAAGCCATGGCATATCGGTTATACAGAAATACTGCTTTGGGCAACAGTCTTCAGGTGAGCCTAGATGAGCTCATACAGTCTCAAGAGACCACCTACAAGTTCTACTTCAGTTTGATAAGGCTACAGATTCAGCATTGGCTCAGAGGGTTAGGAACAGAGTCAATTTCAGGAGCTTTCTAAATATGTACAGATTCTGTGATAATCTGTGGACTTTTGCATTGAATGATGTTGAATTCAGAGAGGTGACAGAACTTATTAAAGCGGATGAAACAAAAATAGTAGACTGTGATGGTAAAAATACTGGCTCCAATACTACAGAATGATGGGAAAAAATGGCTTTTTAATGCTGTCTCCTGTTATTATTCATCATTTTTTGAAGAGAAGCAGAGAAGAAACTTAAAACAAATTATTTTAGCATTGCAGAAATGACTATACTGTGCCCTCCCAGAGAATTCCAGTAAGAAGAAGCTTGTAACTCATAGCTTCCTACATGTTACCTTTATTACACAGCATGAAAAAAAAAAACTTTTAAAAAATGACAATTCAAAAGTTGTTGGCTTCCTAAGAGTATTCTTCAATGAACTCCTTTTAAAACTTAAAAAAAAAAATCTTATCCATCCATCAAGCCCCATCACCCATATCCAGTCTATTTGGAGTCTCAAGAGTAGTCTCCAGGGCCAGCCATGATGGCTCACGCCTATAATCCCAGCACTTTGGGAAGCCTAGGTGAGTGGATCACTTGAGGTCAAGAGTTTGTGACCAGCCTGGTCAACATGGTGAAACCACCATCTCTACTAAAAACACAAAAATTTCCCAGGCCTGGTGGTGTGCACCTATAGTCCCAGTGACTCAGGAGGCTGAGGTAGGAGAACTGCTTGAACCCAGGAGGCAGAGGTTGCAGTGAGCCGAGATCATGCCACTGCACTCCAGCCTGGGCGACAGAGCAAGACTCTAAAAAAAAAAAAAAAAAAAGTACTCTCTAATAAATAGCGTCTCTCTCCTCTCTGCCCAGAGTTAGAGAAATAAACCAAAGAGTAAATATGGTGGCCAAGATATTGGCTTTGCCGATAGAGAAGTGTGGAGAACTTAACCCAGTGTGAGGGCCAAATGGACCTGCATCCAAACTACAATAGAAGACAGAGATCCACTCACCCACCCACTCCTGGGCAGCATTCCCAGCTCTGTCAATGCCAGGAGGACCTGCAGAGAATTCCTCTCTGAGGCAGCTCACTCTTAAGAGGAAGAAGAAGGGCTGAGACAAACTCCTTTCATAGGAAGGAAACACTGGGATTGAGGAAAACACCTTCCACACTCTCACGATCTGTTCCTAAGAACTGATACCAGCTTTTTATTCTCAAGTATCTGACACGTACGTCCACTTTTCTCCTCCAATCCCACCATTATCTGTTGCCTGGATCAGTATAACTGCCTACAGTTGATCTTTTGCAACTAACTCCAGAGCCCTACAATCAATCATTACCCACACTGTGGCCAGAATAATGTTTCTGTTTTTTGTTTTGAGACAGGGTCTTGCTCTGTCGCCCAGGCTGGAGTGCAGTGGTGTGATTGTCGCTCACTGCACCCTCAGCCTCAGCCTCCAGGGCTCAAGTGATCTACCCGCTTCAGCCTCCCGAGTAGCTGACACTACAGGCGCACACCATCACACTCGGCTAAATTTTGTATTTTTTGTAGAGACAGGGTTTCATCATGTTGCCCGGGCTGGTCTTGAACTCCTGACCTCAAATGATCTGCCAGCTTTGGCCTCTCTAAATGCTGGGATTACAGGCATGAGCTGACATGCCTGACCTATTTGGTTATTTGGTTGTGTGTGGTTTTGTTTTGTTTTTTTGGTTTGTTTGGCTGGTTTTCTTTTTTTTGAGATGGAGTTTTGTTCTGTTGCCCAGGCTGGAGTGCAATAGCATGATCTCGGCTCACTGCAACCTCCACCTCCCAGGTTCAAGTAATTCTCCTGCCTCAGCCTCCCAAGTAGCTAGGATTACAGGTGTGCGCCACTATGCCTGGCTAATTTTTGTATTTTTAGTAGAGATGGGGTTTTACCATGTTGGCCAGGCTGATCTCAAACTCCTGAGCTCGTAATCTGCCCACCTCAGCCTCCCAAAGTGCTGGGATTACAGGCGTCAGCCACTGCACCTGGCTTGTTTTTTAAGTTTAGAGACAGGGTCTCTGTTGCCTAGGCTGGAGTGCAGTGGTGTGATCATGGCTCACTGCAGCCTCAAACTCTTGGGTTCAAGTGATCCTCCTGCCTTAGCCTCCGAAGTAGCTGGGACTCAGGCATGTGCCACCATGCTCAGCTTATTTATTTATTTAATTTATTTATTGCAGAGACATGACGTCATGATGTGACCCAGGCTGGTCTCAAACTCCTGGACTCAAGCGCTCCTCCTGCCTTGGCCTCCCAAAGTGCTGGTATTACAGGTATGAGCCATTGTGCCTGGCCAGGATATATTTTTAATATGCAAATCTGATCATTTCTCCTCTTATTAAATCCCTTCAGTAGATTCTCATTCCTCTTGGGATCAAGACTCAAGTCCTCACCAGGGCCCACTGGATCCGGGTGGTCTGGCTCCAGTCTTCTCTCCTCCCTGTCATTTTTGCTCCACACACACACACAGAGCATTTCTCACTGTTTAAATTGCCATGCTTACTCCTACCTCAGGAACTTCGGACATGCTGTTCCTTTTGTCTGTAATGCTCACTCCCCTCTCTCTTTCCTTTCTTTTTTCTTTTCTTTTGTGGTTAACTCCTACTCATCTACAGATCTTAGCTCCCACATCCCTTCCATAGGGAAGCCTTCCCTGACCCCACAGGCCCCCATAGGCCCCACTACTTCCTTCAGATAATTTACCAGGCAGTATAATTTTATAATTGCATGATCATCTGGTTAATATCTTTTCCCCTATAGGTTCTCATCAGAACCACAAACGATGTCTGTTTTGCCCACTCTTGTGTTCCTTAGCAATTGGCACAGAACTCAGTGCAGTCCTCAGAGACACCCAATAAATATTTATTGAGAAAACAAAGGCCAACTAGACTCGAACTTCCTCTGTTAAGCCAGACATCTTCTCCCCCTCCTCTGAAATCCTACGGCACTTGAGGTCCCACCACTCATGTACACAGCATTTATGGCATCTGCCTGATAGTGGCTGATAGCAATGTCTTATCTCCCCAGCTAGACTGTGAGTAGCTGTGGGCCAGGGATCATGGCTTCTATGTGACTGTAACTCTCACAATGCCTAGCCCAGCTCCCAGCACTTGAAGTGTGCACAATAACAATTTATTCAAAGAGTTAATAAAGATGTTGGCTTTTCTTTTTTGGTCTGTAGCAGTGTTGGTGGTGATGGAGGGAAGTTATAATTCCCTGATGCTTGGGAATGCAATAGAGACTGCGTTTTACAGGGCAGAACTAGGAAAGGATATTAGAATGTTGTGTCCTTTTATTGCAAGAACATTTTCTCTGCCAATTTGCTTGGCAAAGCAAAGCAAAGCCTTTTCTGTAAACACAGCAAACTAGTTCTAATTTTATGCAAAAAGAGGCAACTATAACCAAAAAGCTGAATAGCCACAGAAAGTGAACTGCTTTTACTTATTCATTTGAGTTATACTTTACTATATTTTGTTTGCTAATGACCACATACATTCTAATCACAATTGAAACTGTTTCAACCCACAACTTTTCACTCATCTTCAGAGTGGAAGATATGAGGGTAAGATTGTCAGAAATATGGAATTCACGGGCCAGAGGGAGGGGATAGACAAACACTAAATGACCAGATCTCTTTCTGGGACACATTGGGCAGGGCCTGTCTGCAGGGTAAGTGCAGAGATCCTAGGGCCAGGTTAAGCATGTGCTCCAAAGAATGGTTTTCTGAGAGTGCTGAGTCAAAGAAGAAAGATGCAGACATTGCCTAAGGACACCAGAAGATATTGGATGTGAGGGATAAGGAAAGCAAATAACTGTAGATGGAGAGTGAGGTGGTTGCCTGGCAGAATGGAGGGAACGGTGTCAGGAACAAAGCAAAGCAAGGGCAATGCCGTTGTGATGTAGTAAACCAAGTTCTTAAATTTGGGAAGTCCTTAATTCAGATCCAGGTAGCAGAAAAGCTGGAGTTCCTCCAGTGTTCCAGGACAGGCCATGAACAGTGGGCTTCTGTTTCATCCCTGCCTTTGAGAGGCTTACAATCTGGTTATTCACAGACAGCCAAAACCACAACTGACTTTAAGGAAAGATACTAAAGTACACACAGTGTTGTGGTTTGATCGTTTGTCCCCATCCAAAGCTCATGTTGAAATTTAATTGGCATTGTAATGGTATTGGGAGGTGGGACCTCTAAGAGGTGTTTAGATCACAAGGGCCCCACCTCAAGAATGGACTAATGTTGTTATCAAGGGAGTAGGTTCGTTATTACGGGAGTGGGTTTGTTATCGTGGGAGTGGGTTTGTTATTGTGGGAGTGGGCTTGCCTCTCCCTTGCCCTCTCTTTTTGTCCTTCCACCATGTGACACCTTCTGCCATGTTATGACGCAGCAAGAAGGTCCTCACAAGATGCTGGCCCCTTGACACTGGGCTTCTGAACCGTGAACCAATAAATGTATGTTCATTATAAATTACCCAGTCTGTGGTATTCTGTTACAACTGCACAAAATGACTGAGATGCATGGGAACACACATGCCCTGAGGCATATTCCAAAGCCTACAATACAGGGTGAACTATGAAGAGACTGTGTTAGAACTTGACTGGGACAGGAATGTGGAACTAGAGGGCTAGAGGTTAGGGAAGCCATCATATGTTATACCTTTCCCCCTTATTCATTAGACCTGGTGCCCTCCTTGTGTAACCCATTCCATTTGGTATCTTGTGGTTTCCACCAGGCAACCACATACCTTCACACGTGCTGCCTTCTGAGCAGGGTTTTTTCTTTTTTTTTTTTTCCGAGATGGAGTCTTGCTCTGTCACCCAGGGTGGAGGGCAGTGGTGCGATCTCGGCTCACTGCAATCTCCGCCTCCCGAGTTCCAGCGATTCTCCTGCCTCAACCTCCTGAGTAGCTGGGATTATAGGCGCGTACCACCACTCCTGGCTAATTTTTGTATTTTTAGTAGAGGCAAGGTTTTACCATGTTGGTCAGGCTGGTCTCAAACTCCTGAACTTGTCTGGGCACGGTGGCTCACGCCTATAATCCCAGCACTTCGGGTGGCCGAGGCGGGTGGATCGCGAGGTCAGGAGATTGAGACCATCCTGGCTAGCACAGTGAAACCCCGTCTCTACTAAAAATACAAAAAATTAGCTGGGTGTGGTGGCGGGCGCCTGTAGTCCCAGCTACTCTGGAGGCTGAGGCAGGAGAATGGTGTGAACCCGGGAGGCGGAGCTTGCAGTGAGCCAAGATCGCGCCACTGCACTCCAGCCTGGCTGACACAGCAAGACTCTGTCTCAAGAACAAACAAACAAACAAACAAACAAACAAACTCCTGACCTCATGATCCGCCTGCCTCAGCCATCCAAAGTGTTGGGATTACAGGTGTGAGCCACTGCGCCTGGCCCGAGCAGGGTTTTCTTTGAAGCCCTAGCTCTGCATTCACCCTTGGCTCCATGCTTTGTATCATGGAGCCAGACCCTCCATCTCCAAGCTTAGGCCAAACCAACTCATGTTGGGTAAGAACTTTGCACTTGTAGAGCCTGTGTGCCGGTGATACCGAGTTCTCTACTGTTCAAAGTGAATTAAACAGACACATTCTTACTTTTTAGAAGTGCATAAGCTAAAACAAACAAACAAACAAAGGACAGAGAAAAGGCAGACATAGACAAGACCTCAACAATTGACTACGTACTGGAGAAAAAGGCAATGGAAAGATTTATATTGTGAAACTCAAGGGGGTTGTCGTCATTAACGTTTCCTGTCCACATTCTCTTATTTGCTCAAAGACTCAAACATCACCCCTATGTGGTGACTCCTAAATCTGTCTCCAGGTGAGCTACCTTACTCAACTTCCAAGTGGAAATCTTTCATTGTGTCTGGTACATCTCTGCTTAAATACCTCACTCTTCAAGATGGGAAGTTCCCAGTTGAACTCATTGCTCTTGTTGCTAACCACATCCACCTTTCTTAGTTTTTCCTCTCTGTGTTCCTGGACCTATACCAATCACGGACATTGTTGTAGCACTTTGCAGATTATAAAACCTGTCCTCTCACTTTAACTCATTAATTTCCCCAACTGCCTGGGCTTGGAAGCTGACTCTGATTTCTCTTCCATTCCTTTCCTCACATTTTTAACCTATGTACTTGGTTTGATCTACAAATAGTGTGATTTTCATTTTATTTTTGAGGAAAAAATAGCTATCTTTCTTATTTATTTATTCATTTATTTATTTATTGAGATGGAGTCTCACTCTGTCACCCAGGCTGGAGTGCAATGGCATGATCTCGGCTCACTGCAACCTCTGCCTCCTGGGTTTAAGGGATTCTCCTGCCTCAGCTTCCCGAGTAGCTGGGATTACAGGCACGTGCCACCATGCCCGGTTAATTTTTGTATTTTTAGTAGAGACGGGGTTTCACCATATTGGCCAGGCTTGTCTCGGATTCCTGACCTCAGCTGATCCACCCACCTCAGCCTCCCGAAGTGCTGGGATTACAGGTGTGAGCCACCGAGCCTGGCCTCATTTATTTTTAGAGAGAGAGCCAAAGGGCTTTTGGAAATGGAGATATCTGCCATTGAGCATAGGCAAGCACTGCAAATTTGAAACCAGGCCCCAGTAAAACGCATGGCTTGTGAATATAATGGAACACAAACGGGTAATTTGAAACTGTTCCCCTTTATTGATTTTGTTTTGTTTTGTTTTTTTGGAGACAAGGTCTCACTCTGTTGCCTAGGCTGGAGTGCAGTGCCATGGTCATAGCTCACGGCAGCCTTGAACTCTTGGGCTCAAGTGATCCTCCCACCTCAGCCTCTCAAGTAGCTGGGACTACAGGTGCATGCCACCATGCCCAGCTCATTTTAATTTTTTATTTTTTTCATAGAGTTGGGGGGTCTCACTATGTTGTCCAGGCTGGTCTTGAACTCCTGGCCTCAAGTGATCCTTCCACCTTGATCTCCCAATGTATTGAGATTGCAGGCATTGAGCCACCCCACCTGGCCCCTTCTGATATTTGAAATAAAAAATAGTTGTGTTTTAATAGAGCCTTTTACAACTTAAATCACACCTGCCAGATATTTATTTACATTCATAGCGATACACATATCCACAGCTAGATTAATTCCTTGCATTACCTCACCCTGCCTTTTTATGGTTGGGGGATATTTTGCTGCAAGAATCCTCCCAAACAGCATGGAGAAGTCACATTAAATTCAGTATTTACATTTCTAACCACAGAGCTAACCAGAGAAGAAGGACTAAAACCAATATATTTGGTGGAGAGATTAGGGAAGAATCCCAAGTAAACAGAATTTCGAGGAAAAGGCAACCTGGTAGGCTACAAGATAGATTCGTTTACAGATAATTTCCCATGGAGGAAATGACTTGAACCAAAAAACGAGGAAGTGTGGTGAAGACAGTGACTGCTTCTAAAAACATGTTGGTTATTTTTGGAGGGAATCTGGGTATCTTTCTACCTTCCTCAACCCTGCAGTCAGCACTACCAGCCAGTAGAAACATAAGTGTTGGTAGCACTAAGCAGGTTTAATTCATTCAAGGTGTCTCACGTTCAAGGCAACTAAAGAAAATGTTTTGAATGTTTTCTTAACTGGGAAGCTCTGCTTCGTGTAAAGTGTAAAGTGTGACAAGGGAAGGACCGAGATACAAAATTACTGATAACAAAGTCTAACAATAGAAAATTGTAATATACTGTACTTGGCTTACAAGGCTTATACACTTTTTTGTTTTGGAAGATCCAGTGCTTTCTAATTAATTTTCCTTCCTCCCCTTCCCTTTCCCCTTCCTTCCTTCCTCCCTTCCTTCCTTCCTTTTTTTTTTTTTTTTTTTTTTTTGAGACTAGGTCTCACTCTTTTGCTCAGGCTGGTCTTGAAGTCCTGGGCTCAAGTGATCCTCCTGCCTTGGCCTCCTAAAGTGCTGGGATATATAGGTGTGAGCCTCCTCACCCAGCCTGCAAGGCTTATACTTTTTTTTTTTTGAGACAGAGTTTTGCTCTTGTCACCCAGGCTGGAGCGCAATGGCACGATCTCAGCTCACCGGAACCTCCATGTCCTGGGTTTAAGCGATTCTCCTGCCTCAGCCTCCTGAGTAGCTGGGATTACAGGCACATGCCACCATACCCAGCTAATTTTTGTATTTTTAGTAGAGACAGGGTTTCACCATGTTGGCCCAGACTGGTCTCGAACTCCTGACCTCAGGTGATCCACCCACCTTGGTCTCCCAAAGTGCTGGGATTATAGGCATGAGAAGACTTATACTCTTAATATGCCTTAGAGAGATTCACATAAATATTGCATTTATAACAATATAAATTGGATAACAACTGATTTATGTATACCTATGTTTCAGCAGCAATTCTGAACCCATGAGACATACTGTACTTTGATTTTTGCTAAACTGAAGTTTTATGTATAATACTTGGTCTAAATTCATTCAGTCATCCAGATTCTTGCATATTTAGTATCAGCTCACTTCCCCTTTTCTTTCACTTTTGGAAAACACCCTAAAAATCCATTTGGTTCTTTTTGACCACGTTAAAAATGGTGAAAATATTTCCCTTTTTTTGTCAGAAAAAAACAGCAGATGCACTTTTACACTCAGAACTAAAAACATGACTTTGTTTTTAATGACTTTGGTATGTGCTAAATTTGGTCCTAGATGAGGAGCAAAGCCTTATTTAAAGAAAGCAGATTTTGAGTATCTCTATTTGTGAAAGTTTTCATAATGTCTTTCTGCACAGACCCAGTGCAGTCTGCTATTTTTGTTTAAATGTTTCTCTCCTCTTGTTCATTGTAAACATGACTCAGTGAAGCCTTGTTTCTGTAAACAACATTTGAAAAGTATGCTATCTCAGTCAATATGAATATTTAAAAATTTGGTTCCACTTATATTTTATTAATTCTGAAGCCAGTAAAGAAAAAAGGGACATTAAAATCATAAACAGAAAAAATAGAGAAAGATGTCTTTCTAATGGAACCAGGAATAGTAGAGACACTTCTAATATAAAAAAGTTGTCACTTCACAGTGCTGTAGAAATGTAATTTTAGTCATTTTCAGTAATTGTTTATGAACTTAAGCCAGGTAGCAACCAAATGTGCCAAAATTCAAGGGATGAATTCTTGCATATTTAGTATCATTTGTCATATATATATTTATCATATATATGACAGTAGTCCTTCTTCGAGATGAATTTGTGGCACTAGGTTATACATCATCACAATACTTTTGACTAACAGAGAGAAAAAGGAGTCATTTAAATTATACAATTTGAATTACAGAACACTTCATTATTAAGAGATAATTAGGTTTATCATTTAATAAGTATACAGTAGCTGGAACTGATGACTATTACAGTGATGTCAAATATAGGGCTTCTATATGATAAGCACAGACCATATTAATTGTGTTCTTATCAACTCAACATGGCTTAAGGTATCATTTTATGGAGCAAACTGTGCCTGGTTACAACATTCAGCCATTAGCCCTACTCCATATACCACCTCATTAGCACTCTATTTTCAGATTGTCTGTCTTTTTTAAAACAAACAAACAAACAAAACCCTCTTTATGCAAAATTTGTAGCCCATTAAAAAATTCCCTGAGTTGTTTTTCTGAGCTCAAAGTTGATATTAGGTTAATTCTCCCCTAGGCTACCTTTGCATACTTTATTTATTTTTAATTAATTATTTTTTTTGAGACAGAGTCTCTGTCGCCCAGGCTGGAGTACAATGATGCGATCTTTGCTCACTGCAACCTCCGCCTCCTGGGTTCAAGCGATTCTCCTGCCTCAGCCTCCCGAGCAGCTGGGATTACAGGCATGTGCCACCACACCTGGCTAATTTTTGTATTTTTAGTAGAGATGGGGTTTCGCTATGTTGGCCAGGCTGGTTTCAAATTCCTGACCTCGAATGATCAACCCGCCTCGGCCTCTCAAAGTGCTGGGATTATAGGCGTGAGTCACTGTGCCCAGCCTCCCTTGGCATACTTTAAAATAAGATGTGTATTTGTCCTATTACATTTTACCTTGGATTTTTAATCTATCAGTCTCAGCTATTGAGATGATATTGAATCCTAGCAGTTGCTGACACTAGAAGAAAGTCAACATTTATTGATGCTGTCTTGGTATTTTACTTCTGTTGTGTAGTTTAATTCTCACAAAACCTCTGTGAGGTATTCTCATTTGACCAACACTCTGAGAAGGAAATTGAAGCTCAGAGAAGGCCCGGCAGCTGGTGAGTGGGTGAGTGGACCCCTGTGTGGCACTTTTCAATATGTCAGCAGTTGCTTAGCATGTGGTCAGTCATAAACCTGATAAGCTAGTCTTTGTTTCCATTTAGAAGGTTGACAATATGATCAAAATGGACAGGACTAAGGATAGACACTTTACAGGCCTCTGGGATCTCTCTGCAGGCTCGTATGGGGCCAAGAGCCCAGTTTAGCTGTTCTGTCAACTGTGGAAGCTATCACCTCTCAGTGGAGGCTGCAGACCTCTTTCGGACCAAGGGGAGACCGCGAGATATTTTGTTAGATATCTATCACAAATCACAATACACAGGCTTCCCCTGTTTTATTTTAATTAATCGATGTATCTTACACTCGTTCCTTTTCTCAGTGTTTACTTACCATCTGTTATTTGTCAATTTTGAGGATTTGCTAGAGATCAAAATCAAAATCAAAAGAATATTTTCTGGAATATATTCTTCTTCCCTTGAATGTTGTCACATTTGGTTGCTACCTGGTTTAATTTCATAAACAATTATGAAAATGGCTCAAATTACATTTCCATAGTACCGTAGGATGTATTTCATGTTACTTTGAAGTTACATTTTATATTAGAAGTGTCTCTGCTATTCCTGGTCCCATTAGAAAGATACCTTTGTCTATTTTTTTCTGTTTATGGTTTTAATGTCCAATTTTTTTTACTGGCTTCAGAGTTATTGCTCTGTAAACAAAGTCAAAGGACTTTCCTCCTCACTTTTTTTCCATCGGAGATATTCAGAACAGAAATGAGTGTTAACTATACTGCCGGGAGCTGTGCTCATGGTACTTGGTCTTCCACAAGACTCTAGAATGTGAGGCAAGTTTGACTTTCAAGGGCAGATTTATAGTTTTCATGTTCAATCTAAAATGTGTACTGGGTGATTTCTCTTTGAGCTTTCTTGTCATCTTAGTGCATATAAAAAGCAAGTGAAACTAAACAGCAAAAGTGTTTTGGATTCCAAACTTCTGAGGGTTAAGTGAGTTCGCAGACTGCTCAGCGGCTGTGCCCTGTGTGGACCTGCCACCGCAGTACCTGCGGGGCCATCTGGAGTCACTTAAAACGTCATAACCACTTATTCGCTCCCTCACTCAGCAGAGCTCTTCCTCAAATTCCTGACAGCACTTAGCTCGACCTAATGGACAGAATGTGATTCCCAGATGATGCTGATCATAAATCCAACCCACCCACCAGACGTTAATGTCTGCAGTGGACCTGAAACCTACAAAGTGCTCATTCCAGAGTCTTACATTTTGAGATAGAGCAGGTGCCCTTGCTGGGAATTTGAACAGCTTTGAGCAGATAGATGCACAGTTTTCTTTGATACGTCCAGGTATGGGTTATGGTAACCCTGCTTAACTAGGAAGGTTCACCATTGGAAGAACTAGGAGGCAGCTTGTCTAGAGCAATGTTTTTTTTTTTTTAGACAGTCTCATTCTGTCACTCAGGCTAGAGTGCAGTAGCGCCATCTCAATTAACAGCAATCTTTGCCTCCCAGGTTCGTGCCTCAGCCTCCTGAGTAGTTGGGATTACGGGTGTGTGCCACCATGCCCGGCTAATATTTTTGTATTTTTAGTAGAGATGGGGTTTCGCCATATTGGCCAGGTTGGTCTCAAACTCCTGACCTCATGTGATCTGCTCCCCTCAGCCTCCCAGTGTGCTGGGATTACAGGTATGAGCTACTGCGTCCGGCCTCTTCTTACTTTTGTGTCATCCACAAGAGTTCCCAGGAAGCCATAACTAAGGAGAGGAGCTTGTACGTGCACATTGAATAGGGTATCAATAGCCCAACAATAAGAAAGCTATTCTCAGAGCCACTTGTCTGTTCACTTCACGTGTATTGAGCATCTAAAATGAGTAAAGCTCTGCTCTAGACTCTCTGTAGGGGCATTTTAAATAGACACGATGAGCTCCAAAGGCATCTGAAAGATGAGTTTAAGTTTGCCCTCTGGTT
Source organism: Hylobates moloch (assembly GCF_009828535.3). NCBI lineage: Eukaryota > Metazoa > Chordata > Mammalia > Primates > Hylobatidae > Hylobates > Hylobates moloch. The sequence goes on along the minus strand of NW_026652297.1, from coordinate 35,040,120 downwards.
TAGAAGTTTTGGTGTCATGCTTTGTGTCTGGCAATGTACTGTTTCTCTCTTACCCATCTTCTGGGTGGCAGTCTCTTCTCTGTCTTCAGCTTTTGGGATAAATAACACTTCCTTAAGAGGCCTGCCCTGAGCACCTTATTTAAAGAAGTCACCTCCTTCCTCCCTTCCCCCTCGATCACATCAGCTTGCTTATTTACCTCATGACACGAATCACAATTTGCAATTAGATATTTGTTTGCTTGCATGTGTATTTTCTGTCTCATACACTTGTTTATTATCTCCACAAGTTCAGATCCTCTCTCTTCATTTTTCATCATGGCTGGCGTCATGTAAGTTTCTTGAAGGCTGGGATCATGGCTTAGATTTTGGATTTCTCAGAGGGCATAGCATAACTACTGGAAAACACAAATAGCTGACTGATGGTTGTTTGCTTTATTAATAAGGTCAAAGATCACAGACGCTGCTCAATGCCACAGTTAAATTTTCATTAAAAAACAAAAATCAACAGATTGTACCTCTAGTTATCTGTAGTTCACCACCACATCACTCTGTAAACACTTCTGACCAGTCCTGGGAAAACAGCTGAAAATGGAATTCCCATGCACAGTGGGTCAGTAGAACTATCTTAGCATCTGACAAGCAGATAATTCCATTTTTACCATATGCCTTTGAATCAGCAAAACTATGTCCCCTGGTAGAAGCATAAACCCATTTAAGTTGCTGGAAGTCAAATTGGAGGGTCATAGAAAAAGAGACCATTAGTTGTTCATGTGATAGAATCTTTTGTGCTTTGCTTACACACTTCTAGTAGTGTGGATCCCATGGCCTCTTTTGAATAAACCTGATCCTCATCTTGACTTAAACTCTGCTTCTCCGTAACTTCTGTACACAAGTCTTGGTGCTTATGTACCATGACTTGGTGCCCCAAACAAGCCTAACCTTCCACACGAATCCTTCCCAAGGGCTGCAGAGAAGCTTTTTGGGCCTCCAAGAAGTTTTTCTGCTGCAGGCTAGACATCCTCAAATCTTTTCAAGATTTTTTTGTGGTCTTTAGTCACTGTCCTCCTTGAAGTAAGCCCTAGTTTGTCAGTCTTCCCTGAAATATGGTGCCTACAACTATATGTACTGTTCAAGACGTGGCCTAGTGGGCATAGGCCAGATGTTTTGAAAGCTGTATTATTATTATTATTTTTGAGACAGCTTGTTTTGAAACCTGTTTTTTGTTTTTGTTTTTTTTTTTTGAGACAGTGTCTACTTCTGTCGTCCAGGCTGGAGTGTGATGGCACAATCATAGCTCACTACAGCCTCAAATTCCTGGGCTCAAGCCATCCTCCCACCTTGGCCTCCCAAGAGCTGTGTTTCTGTTACGTAGATGAACACTGAGTGGGCTGTTCTTGCAGACACATTATACCGCAGAGGCAAGCTGACTTTTCAGATGAGGAAATCCCCTCTCCTCTCACCATGAGCAAAAGGGGATGATGGATCTTTTTTCCACTCTCTTGCTCCACACCAAAAGTTAGTATTTTCATGGCACTGTGAACTTTAGAAGAAAAAACAATGCTATAAATCTAGAGTACCAGCTATTTGCAGCACCATGTTCATTTCTGATCCTTATCAACGAGCACGCCGACTGATTTATATTTGTAGCCCAAGCATATTTTTTTTGCATCCTTTTCTCTTAACATCTTATGCATGCACTTTGATCCATCCACAGAATCTGTAAACTTAATTCCTTTTAATAGCAACATAACATTCCATTGTCTTAAAGCACCATCGTTTGCATAACCCTTTTCCCAATTATGGGCATTGGGTCATGTCCCATGTTTCCACTGTTATGAACGGTGTTACCGTAAACATCTTTGTGCTGTTTGCTTTCTTTTCCTTCTGCATGTTTCCTTGGGGTATATTCCAAAAGCAAGATGATTGGGTCAAAGGATAGGAACAATTTTATAGCTCTTTTCATATATTGCCAGACCGATTTCGAGGGGATGGATACTTTTTGAGAGCACCAAATAAGACAATGCGGGCCTGCAGAAGTTGTAGTTTAACTGGAAAAGCTGGGCCTGTGTGTGGCATCAGATCCCTTCTAAGTGACCCTTTCTGAGTCTTCTACTGTTAGCTCCAGTTATCTCAGTGGGTGAAGAAAACCAGCACCCTCAGTAAACTTCTCTAAAAATACCCAGAAATGCATCTTGCTTCCTTTTCATGAGAGGATTTTTATCTCTGAGATGGAGTTGCATGGCCTGACCTGGGTCCTAAGCCCAGATTTGCCACCTCCTTGCTGTGTGCCCTTAGGCAAGTTACCTACCCTCTCTGAGCCTGATTCCTTCCTTATCTGTAAATGAGGTTCGGTAGCACTGCACTATTACTGTTACTTATGAGCCACTTAGTGTGTGGGGACTGACTGTGTGTTTCTTCCTTCTCCTTTGTACTACCAGCATCCAGCTCTGTGCCGCCCCATGCTTGGGGGTAATAAATGTCTGTTGTGGACTGGACGGATTGTCTTTATCCATGATCTTGCTTCAGTGTTTAGGAATTAGGAAAACAGAAAAGTTTCTGGGCTGGGAGCAGTGGCTCACACCTGTAATCCCAGCACTTTGGGATGCCAAGGCAGGAGGATCGCTTGAGCCCAGGAATTTGAGACCAGCCTGGGCAACATAGCGAAACCATATCTCTACCAAAAAACATTTTTTTAATTAGCTGGGCATATTGGGGCTCACCTGTAGTCTCAGCTACCCAAGAGGCTTAGGCAGGAGGATCACTTGAGCCCAGCTGGTCGAGGCAGCAGTTAGTTATGATGAAAAGAAAAAAAAAGAAAAGAAAAGAAAAGGAAAGGAAAGGAAAGGAAAGGAAAGGAAAGGAAAGGAAAGGAAAGGAAAGGGAAGGGAAGGGAAGGGAAGGGAAGGGAAAGGAAAGAGAAGGAGAGGAGAGGAGAGAAGAGAGAAGAGGAGTTTCTAAACTTGCACACGCACCTGACTGTTAGTAGGATGTGTCAGGTCCAAGCCTAATCTCTTGCTAAAGGAAGCGCAGCTCCAGTTTTCAAGACCTCCAAAGGTATAAAAGGTTTGTAGAAGAGAGGGACTAGAAGCTTAGGGGGACAGATCAGAGAAAGTGGTTCATTACAGAGAAAGCTGTTCCCAGAAGGCCCTGGGTCTCCAGGTCTCCAGGGATGTTTGCAACACCCTTTAAGAGGGCTTGGGAGGATGTGTTCAAGACCTGCCTGGCATCTCTCTGGTCTCCTTCCTGCTGTGGAAGAAGGAGATGGACAAGTGAAAGGATGTGTGTGCAGGTGGTCCACGTCTGCTACGTAAAATTCCTTCTGCTCTGCAATGTTCCAGGCTAATGACGGCCACAGTTTTATACTACTTCTCTCATTGAGAAGTGGCACCTAATGCTCCTGCTGTTGGAGCTGGGCTGTTCCTAGTGACTTCCTAGACCAGTCAAATGCTACAGAAGTAACATTCTAGAACCTCTGAGGAGAGGACATAAAGAAGCTTTGCAGCTTCTACCCAGGTCTCTTACACCTTTTCTGGGAGCCCTAGGCCACCACTCTAGGCCACCTAGACTACCCTGAGACTGCCATGGCACAGAGGCCCTGGGAACGTGCTCTGGTCGGTGGTTCCAACCAGCCCCACTGAGGCTCTAGAGATGTGAGCGGAGCCATGCTGGATACTGCAGAGGAGGCAGTCGGCTTGTTGAACACACTGCCTGACCCCAGCTGATACCATGCACAGCAGAAAAATGGTCGGATTGAACTCTGGAATTCCTGACTCACAAAGTCATGGGCTACAATGTTGTTGATTTAACCCACTAGGTTCTGGGCCATTGATTACACAGCAAAAGATAACTAAACGCCAGGGCTACCTAGACCATGCAGAGCCTCTGCTGGGCTGCATTTCCGTCATTCAGCTCTGCTTAGTGGAGCCAACACTGGGAATTATGATCTCTCTTCTTATTGTTTGAAGTAAATATCAGAGGCCATGTAGAAGTCATTGACGTCAGTGATTCTATTGGACAGGATTCCCCAAATGTATTTTTGGACTAGAGTCTATTATTTATGATCCCTTGTTGAATTTTACAGTCAGATAGGGCAGGAAGTGCTGGCAGAGTTCCAGAATCCTAGCTAAATAGATTTTTCTGTTGTATTTAAAGAGGAAATGGCGATGCAAAAATCCCTAGAGCTTTTCCTGTTAAAGCGAGCTCTCCAGTTATGTGTGGGGCGACTCTGTTCTATGGGAATGCTGTCCTGAGAGCTCAAATCCTAAAATTTGAGGATCTGTCTATAGGCAGTCAGTACACCTTTTTTTTTTTTTTTTGAGACGGAGTCTCATCCTTTCGCCCAGGCTGGAGTGCAGTGGCGCGATCTTGGCTCACCGCAACCTCCACCTTCCAAGTTCAAGCGATTCTCCTGCCTCAGACTCCCAAGTAGCTGGGATTATACGTGCCTGCCACCACGCCCAGCTAATTTTTGTATATTTTTGTAGAGATAGGTTTCACCATGTTGGCCAGGCTGGTCTCAAAATCCTGGCCTCAAGTGATCCACCCACCTCTGCCTCCCAAAGTCCTGGGATTACAGGTGTGAGTCACTGCATGCAGCCCAGTACACCTTCTTGACAACCCTCATTACTCTTCAGGTAAGCAAGGAGATTGTATTTATCTGAATTTTAGTTAACTATTCCAGAAGGTTAAAAACGTGCCTTCCCTCGCTAATGTTTCCAGGTATCACCTGGTGACTATTACCAGGACCTAGACATACAAGATAATCCAAAATGATGAAATAACTGACTTATCAGTTTTCAGCTTTCTTTGTTATGACGTGTCAATTATTAACTAGGAAACTAATCATTAAAGGCATTAACAAAATTTGTCTCGTTGGGCCACATTGCTCCTTACACAATGGAGCTGGTTAACATTTGGACTTTCATCGCTTCCCTAGTGACCTTGTCTCTCTCTTCTGTGTATTTTTAAGGGAGTCCACTCTTTTATTCCCATTTACTTCCATGGATGTGCTAGTGACTGCTAGAGACATCAAAACTTGCCCGAGTACAGTGGCTCATGCCTGTAATTCTAGCACTTTGGGAGGCTGAGGTGGTAGAGTTGTTTGAAGCAAAGCAAGACCCTGTCTCTGCAAAAAATAAAAAAAAATTATCTGGGTGTGGTGGCACATGCCTGTAGTCCTAGCTTCTCAGGAGGCTGAAGCAGGAGGACCATTGAACCCAGTGCTGCTGTAAGCCATGATCATACCACTATACTCCATCCTGGGCAACACGAGGCCCTGTTTCTAAAAATAAAAAACAGGCCGGGCATGGTGGCTCACACCTGTAATCCCAGCACTTTGGAAGGTCGAGGCGGGCGGATTACCTGAGGTCAGGAGTTCGAGATCAGCCTGGCCAACACAGTAAAACCCTGTCTGTACTAAAAATATAAAAATTAGCCGGATGTGGTGGCATGTGCCTGTAGTCCCAACTACTTGGGAGGCTGAGACAGGAGGACTACTTGAACCTGGGAGCCGGAGGTTGCAGTGAGCTGAGGTTGTGCCACTGCACTCAAGCCTGGGCGACAGAGCAAGACTCTGTCTCAAAATAAATAAATAAATAAATAAAAATAAATAAATAAAAATAAAAAACAAACAGAAACCTAAAGCTTCATCTTCACCTCAGCTCTTCCAAGAAGATTTTCAAACCTTAGTGCTTCTATATTGATTCATTTCTTCCTCTTCATTCATTTATTTTTTCCCCACCCATGCATTTATTTACTCATTCCATAAGCATTGGTTTGATGTTGAAGATGTGCCAGAGACAGTGCTAGGCATCTTGGGTACAAGATGAATACATGGCTCTGCTTTACAGGGACTCATTCTTCTTAGTAGCTGCTCAGTAAACAGTTGCTGAATAAGCGACCCCTCCCTGAGAGGCCGTGCTAGGAATCCGTGTTGGAGAAACAGAAGCTCTGAGTGAAAAATGAACACAAGTCTGGATGGTAACAACGCAGAAAGGAACCGAGGGCTATCTGCCTCTGCATCCTGGTCACATCACTCCACTCCTTTTTCTCCCGCCTTGCTCTCACTGGTCCCTCCACTGCACTTAGTCACATATTGATTCAAAGTTCGATGCTTCTGACGTTTGTGCTGAAAAAGTCCTTCTCTGAATTCTGCTACACCAGTGTCTCCTTGCTTCAAGGCCATGCTTTTTGGAGGATCCTACTGCAGTCACAGAGCATTCTCTACTAACCAATTATGGAAAAGCAGCAACTGTATTCCAATGAAGACAAAAGATGGCTCGGGAGAAATTTTAGTCCACAGAAGATGCCACAGCCCCAATCAGAGGGCAAGATAAGGCCCACCCTTGCCTTTGAAGCCAATAAGTTGGTTGGCACTGAAAGCTTGCTCAGGGGTACCCTTGTGTAAGGAGGCTGGAGGTCCTGAAGCCCAAAACATGACTGCACTGTGAGCAGGCCTTGGAGACCTCAGGACAGAAGAATAGTCTGAAACCCAGCTGATTCAGTAGCATCAAGGGCATTACCATTAACTCCACCCCTCACCCAACCTCTTATTTAATGATGATTAATCCTTTCTTTAGAGCATGTATTAGTCCTTTCTCACTCTGTTATAAAGATACTACCTGAGACTGGGTAATTTATAAAGAAAGGAGGTATATTAGTTCATTTTCACGCTGCTGACAAAGACATACCTGAAACTGGTAACAAAAAGAGGTTTAATTGGATTTACAGTTTCACATGGCTGGGGAGGTCTCAGAATCATGGTGGGAGGCAAAAGGCACTTCTTACATGGCAGTGGCCAGAGAAAAATGAGGAAGAAGCAAAAGTGGAAACCCCTGATAAGCCCATCAGATCGTGTGAGACTTATTCACTATCACAAGAATAGCACAGGAAAGACTGGCCCCTATGATTCAATTACCTCCCCCTGGGTTCCTCCCACAACATGTGGGAATTCTGGAAGCTACAATTCAAGTTGAGATTTGGGTGGGGACATGGCCAAGCCATATCAGGAGGATTAATTGACTCACAGTTCCACATGGCCGGGGAGGCCTCAGGAAACTTACCATCAGGGTGGAAGGCGAAGGAGAAGCAAGGTACATCTAACATGGCAGCAGGAGAGAGCAAGTACAGGAGAAAATGCCACTTTTAAACCATCAAATCTCATGAGAACTCCCTCACTATTAGGGAAAGAACATGGGGGAAACCACCCCCATGATCCAATCACCTCCTGCTAAGTCCCTCCCTCAACACATGGGGATTACAATTCAAGATGAGATTTGGGTGGGGACACAGAACCAAATTATATCAGAGTCCCTTTTCCCTTTTCCATTCTAAGCAGAGACAAGGCCAATCAAGGCCAGGTTTCCCAAAGAAAGGGGACAGCTTGACCCACAGCCAGGCAAACAGAGTGGGGCAATAATTGAAGCGATTCCCAGAAGCAGTTACTAAAGAAGTTTCACATAGCAAAGCATTTACCATGACTTACTTTCAAACTGTGGTTCAGCAGCTCAGGACACATGAAATTATACACACTGCAGGCTGGCAGATGAGAAAGTTAAAGCACAGAGAAATAAAGTCCCTGAGTTTCAGAATAGAGGCTGGAGGTCCCATCAGTCAGACCTGCCGGACACTCAGCCTGGGTGTCTGCTCTGAGTGGACTCTGAACCTGGGCTTGCCCTCTGCCCAGGTCCTTGGCTCATCTCTTAAGAAGCACTCAAACTTCCTTTCATCTTGGATTCCTGGTCCTAATTTTTTGAAATAAGAGTCAGGTGTTCCAATGGAAGCGGCATTGCTGGTCCAGTCTGTGCTGGTGCCGACCTGCTCTCTCGCCCAATCCCAACTGAAGCTTCCACTTGTTTTTCTGCTATCTCTCTTTGTGATGACGGCTGCCAGCTGTCTAGGGCTCCTTCACAACCTGTTCTCTACCCGATGTCCTGGACCCCATCCTACCACTCCACAGAGCACACAAATGGCATCTTCCTGCAGTGGTAACTTGAATCATCACAAATTGGTCTGAATCAAGTTGATTAAGAAATATTGGACTTGTAGAGTGAAAACAGCCTGTGCCTATTAAAAATCATGTTTTTAGTGAGAAAAAAGCAGAGTGTAAAATTGTACAACATAACATAAACTTAGACTTAAGAGACGACTTCGAAGAAATAACAATCTTTAATGTGTATGTTCCTAACAACAGTGTCAAAATGAAGCAAGACTGACAGAATTGCAAGGAGAAATAGATAAATTCACTATCATACCTGGAGATTTCAAAACCCCTCTATTAGAAATGAACAAGTCCAGCAGACATGAAATTAGTAAGGGCCCAGTTGAATGAACACCACCATCAATCAACCGAATATAATTGACATTGATAGACAGTAGAATACACATTCTTCTCAAGTTCATGTGGACCATTCACCAAGACAGATCACATTTTGAGTCATAAAACTCACCTTAAAAATTTAAAAGAATACAAATCATACACTGCCCTCAGACCACAATGGAATTAAAACAGAAACTAGTAACAGAAATATAGCTAGAAAACCCCAAAATACTTTGAGATTAAGCAGCAACCCTCTAAATAACACATAATTCAAAAAAGATATTTCAAGAGACATTTTAAAATATTTTGAACTAAGTGAAAATGAAAATACAGCTTATTAAAATATGTGAGATACAGCAAAATCAGTTCTCAGAGGAAATGTTATAGCATTAAATACATATATTAAGAAAGAAGAAAGATTAAAAATAAAAAATCTAAGCTTTCACCTTACAAAATTAGAAAAAGTAGAAATTAAATACAAAGTAAGCAGAGAAAAGAAAAAAAATTGGAGCAGAAATCCAGGAAATTGAAAACAGGAAATTAACAGAGAAAATCAACAAAACCAAAAGCTGATTCTTTGACATGATTGGTGAAATTAATATGCCTCTAACTAGGCTTAAAAAAAAAAAAAGAGAGAAGATACAAATTACTAATCTCAGCAAAGAAAGAGAGGACATCATTAGAGATCCCAAAGACATTAAAAGTATAACAAAGGAATACTATGATCAACTCTATGCCCATAAATTTGATAGCATAGTTGAAATGAACCAATTCCTTGAAATTCACAATCTGCCAAAACTTACACAAAAAGAAATAAACAATTTGAACAGGTTTAAATCTATTACATAAATTGAGTTCATAACTAAAAACCTTTCAAAACAGAAATCACCAGGCCCAAATGGGTTCACTGGTGAATTCTATCAATTATTTAAGGGAGAAATTATACCAATTCTCTACAACCTCATCCAGAAGATAAAACCCTAAGGAATGCTTCCTAACTCATTACACGAAGTCAGCATTTCCCTCCTACCAAAACCAGAGAAAGACATTACAAGAAAACTATTAACTAATATCCCTCATGAACGTAGACATAAAAATTATCAACAAAATATTAGCAAGTCGAATCTAACAATGTATAAAAAGAATTATACACTACAACCAAGTGGTATTTATCCCAGCTATGCAAGGCTGGTTCAACATTTGAAAATCAATGAATATAATCCATCATATCAACAGGCTAAAGAGGCAAATCACATGATCATATCAATAGATATACCGAAAAAAGCATTTGACAAAATCCAACACCCATTCATGATAAAAACTTTCAGCCAACAAAGAATAGAGAGGGAACTTTCTCAACTTGATAATGGATATGTATAAAGAACCTACAGCTAATATCATATTCAATGATGAGAAACTAAAAGCTTTCCTACTAAGATCAGAAAGAAGGAAAGAATATTTCACCACTCCTTTTCAATACTATACTGGAAGTACTAGTGTCATAAGACAAGAAAGGGAAATAAAAGGTATACTGATTGAAAAGAAAGAAATAAAATTGTCTTTGTTTGTAGATAATAAGATCATTGATATAGAAAATCCAAAAGAGTTGACAAAGAAACTCCTGGAACTAATAAGTAACTATAGCAAGGTTGAAGGATACAACATCAATATACAAAACTAAATCACTTTCCTATATACCAGCAATGAACAAGTGGAATTTGAAATTAAAAAGATAATTCCATTTACATTAGCACCATATTTATATTCAGGTATAAATCTAACAAAATATATAATATATAATATATATTATATATATTTCCCATATATGTTTTGTTTATATATATATATATATATATATGGAAAACCACAAAACTCTGATAGAAAGTCTCAATATTGTCAAGATGTCAGTGCTTCCCAACTTGATCCATAGATTCAATGCAATCCCAGTAAAAATCCCAGCAGGTTATTTTGTGGATATTGAAAAACTGATTCTAAAGTATATATGGAGAGGGAAAAGACCCAGAATAGCCAACATACTATTGATGGAGAAGAACAAATTTAGATACTGAGACTACCCAATTTCAAGACTTACTATAAAGATAATATAATCAAGGCTGTGTGGTGTTGCTGAAAAATAGACAAACAGAGCAATGGAGCAGAATAGAGGGACCATAGTTCACGTAACTATGAACAACTGATCTTTGACAAAGGAGCAAAATAGTCTTTTCGACAAATGGTGCTGGAACAACTGGACATTCACATGCAAAAAAAATGAATCTAAACATAGACAATACATCCTTTGCAACAATTAACTCAAAATGGATCATAGACATAAATGTAAAACACAAAACTATAAAACTCCTAGAAAGTAAGAGGGGAAAATCTAGATGAACTTGCGTTTGGCAATGACTTCTTAGATAAAACATCAAACACATGATCCATCAAAGAAAGAATTGATATGTTGAATATCATTAAAATTAAGAATTTCTGCTCTGTGAAAGCCACTGTCAAGAGATTGAGAAGAAAAGCCAGACTGGGAGAAAAGATTTGTAAAACGCATATATGATAAAGGACTGTTATCGAAAGTATACAAAAAACTCTTGAAACTGAACAATAAGTAAACAACCCAATTTTAAAAATGGGCCAAAGACCTTAACAGACACCTCACCAAAGACATACAGATGGAAAATAAGCATATGAAAATATGGTCCACGCCATATGTCACCAGGAAAAAGTAAATTAGAACAGCAATCACATAGCACTACACACCTGTTAGAATGGCCAAAATCCAGAACACTGACAACTGTAAATGCTGGTGAGGATGTGGGGCACTAGGAACTGTCATTCATTGCTGGAGGGAAATGCAAAATGGTATAGCCACTTTGGAAGACATTGTGGCAGTCCCTCACAAAACTAGACATACTCTTATCATACCACTCAGGAACTGCACTCCTTGGTATTTACCCAAATGAGCTGAAAATTTATGTCCACACAAAAACCTGTACATGTATGTTCATAGCAGCTTTACTCATAATTGCTAAAACTTGGAAGCAGCCAAGTTGTCCTTCAGTAGGTAAATGGATAAACTGTGATGCATCCAGACAATGGAATATTATTCAGTGCTAAAAAGAAATGAGCTATCAAGTTATGAAAAGACATGGAGGAAACTTAAATCCATTTCAGAAGCCAATCTGTAAAGGCTACATACTATATGATTCCAACTATATGACATTTGGAAAAGGCAAATCTGTGGCGACAGTAAAAAGTTCAGTGGTTGCCAGGAGTCAGGGAGGAGGAAAGGACGAATAGATGGAGCATAGAGGATTTAGGGCAGTGAAACTTCTTGGTTTGTTACCATGTTGGCGGATATGTATCATTATACATTTGTGCAAATCTATAAAATGCATAACACCAGGAGTAAACCCTAATGCAACTACAGACTTTTGGTGATATGACGTGTCAATGCAAGTTCATTCACATCATTGTGATATGACATGTCAATGTAAGTTCATTCCCTCTGGTTTGGGAATGTTGATAATGGGGGAAGTTATGTATGTACATGAGGAGTGGATGTATGAGAATTCTCAGTAGCTTCCTCACAATTTGCTGTGAACCTAAAGCTACTCTAAAAAATAAAGCTATTTAAAACAAACAGGCTGGGCCGCGGTGGCTTAAGCCTGTAATCCCAGCACTTAGGAGCCTGAGGCAGGCAGATCACTTGAGCTCAGGATTTCGAGAGCATGCAGGCAACATGGCTAAACCCTGTCTCTACCAAAAAATACAAAAATTAGCCGGGCGTGATGGCACACACCTGTAGTCCCAGCTACTCGGGAGGCTGAGGTGGGAGGATCACTTGATCCCAGGAGGCGGAGGTTGTGCGGTGAGCTGAGATTGCACCACTGCACTCCAGCCTGGGTGACAGAGTGAGACAATAAAATAAATAAATCAATCAAATAACCAAAGCAACAACAAAAAGGAGGTCATCTGCATTCATGGATTCAACCAACCTCCGATCAAAAATATTCAGAAAAACAATTACGTTTGTACTGAACATGGACAGATTTTTTACTTGTCATAATATCCTAAATAATATAGTATAGCAACTATTTACATGGTATTTACATTGTATTAGATAATAGGAATAATCTAGAGATGATTTAAAGTATGCAGGAGGATGCATATAGTTTATATGGAAATACTGCACCAATTTATATGAGGGACTTCAGAATCTGTATTTTGGTATCCATGGGGGTCCTGGAACCAATACCCTGCAGAGAATGAGGACAACAGGACTAAAATATTAATGGTTGCTATTTCTAGTTGGTGGAATTATAGGTGGCTTTAATTTTATATTTTATGTTGTCATTTCTAAATTTTTTATAAAGAACATATATTACTTAGATATTCGGAACAACAACATCATCATTTATTTTTAAATAAAAGGAAATAAAAGAGCACAGACTTTGGACTCAGAACTGAATACAGTCCAGGCTCTACCTCTTACTAACACTGTGACCAGGCTAGGGACTCAGCCTTGAAAATCTCAGTTTTTGCATCTATAAAATGAGGAAAATAAAACCTACCCCACAGTGGGTTTTGTGGCATGAAGATAAAACTATACAAGGAGTATGAACGTGCAGGGCTCAGTGCAGATTTGTTTCTGAGCGCTTAATCATATTTGGGTGCGTCTTGGTTCCCAGAAGACTGCCAGGCACACACAAGGCCTTTTGTTTATCCTTCTCCCTTTATCATCCATCCTTTTCCCTTTATCATCCATCTGCTGAAACAACCAACCAGGCCTAGGTGGCCCATTTTTCACCTCCATCAAGCTCCTTTATTTTGGAGAAGAGAATGGAGCTCTAGAAAGGAAGCTGTAGGCCGGACGCAGTGGCTCAGGCCTGTAATCTCAGCACTTTGGGAGGCCGAGGCAGGAAGATCATTTGGGGTCAGGAGTTTGAGACCAGCCTGAGCAACATGGTGAAACCCCATCTCTACCAAAAATACAAACTTAGCCAGGTGTGGGTGGCACATACCTGTAGTCCCAGCTACTTGGGAGGCTGAGGCAGGAGAATCGCTTGAACCTGGGAGGCAGAGGTTGCAGTGAGCGGAGATTGCACCATTGCACTCCAGCCTGGGTGACAGAGCGAGACTCTCAAAAAAAAAAAAAAAAAGAATGGAGGCTGTAGCAAATGCTTCTCCTGTGAAGCCCCCAGAAGATGCCAGGCTCTGAAGTGGGCTGGTGTTTGTGGCTTTTCTCCCTCTGCTGTTCTTCCAGTCTGTTTCCGTGCATCCTGTCCCTAGAGAGAAGTCAAGGGCACATGTCACCAGAAAATAGCTGCAGGGCCAGAGTCTTACACAAGGATTTGGATACGGAACAGGCTTGGACAGACAAGGAAGGGACTGTTGCAGACATGGGGCAGCGAGCAAGGACGCCCAGAGCCACAGGAAAGATAGGAACAAAGGACTGAGTCTCACAACAAGCCGGGCTAAGTCAAGCAGAACTGGAGGAGTCAGGAGGGGAAAACAGTCGGGCCCCTCCAGCTAAGAGTGAGATGTGGAGTGTGAGAGGAAGGTGAATGGAATGGAACGAAGGGGTTTTGCTGCTGCTTTAAAAATTCCTGTTAAATTTTATTTTAGATTCAGGAGGTACATGTGCATGTTTGTTACATGGGAACATTGCATACTGGTGGGACTGGGATTCCAGGGCACCCATTATGACTTTGCTTCTTATACACAGTTTTTACTCTGAACTATTTTGAACGTGGTGGGAACAAAGCCTGTTTGGAAATGATTTTTCTCTGAGGCCAGGGCAGGATGGAGGGATGGGGGAGGTGTTTGGGGTGGGAGTGATGGCTCACAGCTCAGAGAGCACTCCAACTTGGAGATAAGTGGAGGCAGAAGGTCAGGGATGATTCCTTGGAAGTCCAAAGAACTGCTTATTTGCCTCCTGAGGGGAATTAACATGAGGAACACAGAGAACTCTTGAGGCTACAATGGTCCTTTCGTAATGCTGAAATAGATCAGCTGCTGCCAGGTTTCTATTAAAGGAAGATCCTTTTCATCCAAATTTTAATTATAGAGGCCGGGTGCAGTGACTCACACCTGTAATCCCAGCACTTTGGGAGGCCAAGGCGGGCAGATCACCTGAGGTCTGGAGATCGAGACCATCCTGGCCAACATGGTGAAACACCGTCTCTACTAAAAATACAAAAATTAGCTGGGTGTGGTGGTGCACGCCTGTAGTCCCAGCTACTCAGGAGGCTGAGGCATGAGAATCTCTTGAACCTGGGAGGCGGCAGAGGTTGCAGTGAGCCTAGATTGGGCCACTGCACTCCAGCCTGGGCAAGAGAGGGAGAGTCTGTCTCAAAAAAAATAAAATAAAATAAAGGGAAATTTGGACACAAGAGACAGACATGGACAGAGGTAAGACCATGTGATGACACAGAAGGACACCTGTCCTCTACAAGCCAAAGAAAGCCTGAGGCTGCCAGGAGCTAGGAGAGAGACAGGGGACTGATTCTCCCTCATACCCTCAGGAGGAGCAAGCCTGCCGAAACCTTGATTTTGGACTGCTGTGACACAATAAATGTCTGTTGTTTAAGCCACTCGGTTTGTGGTACTTTGTCACAGCAGCTCCAGGCAACCAATACACCTTCCTTGACCAGCATTATTGAAATCATATGCTCTGTTTCCCTTCTCTTTTCCAGAGTACTTACTACTGCTAAACACTCTATATATTAGACGATTTATATAGTGTCCCATGTACTTGTTTGTAGTCTGGCTCCATGCACTGGAATGTAAGCACCATGAAAGTAGAGAAGTTTGTACATTTCCTTCCTGTATTCTCAGCCGCTAGAGTTAGTACTGCCTTTGCATCCAGTCAAGCTTTAGGGGCCGTCTCTGGCCTCACCTGCTGTTGCCCTATCTCTCTAGCTGAGAACTTTCTGTGGCCAAATGGATGTACCACAGGAGCCCCACTCCCCACCCTGGACGATGTTCCAGGAACTCACTCCTTGCACTTACTTGCACAAATGGCCCCAAGCCAACCTCAGGGTCTCATGAGCCACTTCCTCAGGTCTACCCCTCTCTTAGCCTTTAGCCAAGGAGTATGGACAGAGCTTAGGTTGGTTGGCTGGGGTGTCTACACAGTTTGTACAAGGCCCCTCCTGGTATGAGATACAGCAGAGGGCGGGATTGGGGGATTCGTGAAGGAGAATGTGCCACAGGTCAGGGTCTCCATTTGTCTTCTTCCTCCACGACCACAAAAACTCGGGGATTATGGGTGGGCCTGACTCGTAGGATACCTGGCACATGGTGAACAACATGGACAAATAATCAAATACTCACATGTGTAAACACACAATTGCAAGCTGAGGCAGGGCCCGGTGGCATGCCTATAATCCCAGCACTTTGGGAGGTTAAGGCAGGTGGATTGCTTGAGCCCAGGAGTTTCAGACTGGCCTAGGCAACATAGGGAGGCCCCACCTCTACAAAATGTAGAAAAATTAGCCAGGCATGGTGATACATGCCTGTAGTCCCAGCTACTCAGGAGGCTGAGGTGGGAGGATCACCTGAGCCCAGGAGGTTGAGGCTGCAGTGAGCTGTGATTGCACCACTGCACTCCAGCCTGAGTGACAGAGGAAGAAGACCCTGTCTCAAATAAATAAATAAATAAATAAATAAATAAATAAATAAATAAATAAA
>NW_026652297.1:34837008-35024089 GCF_009828535.3 Hylobates moloch | reverse complement strand
AAATAAATAAATAAATAAATAAATAAATAAATAAATAAATAAATAAATAAATTGCAAGCTGGATGCTGTGGCTCGCATCTGTAATCTAGCTACTAGGGACATTGAGGCAGAAGAATTGCTTGAGGCCAGGAGTTTGTGACCAGCCTGGGCAACATGGTAAGACTCTATCTCTAAAATAAATAAATATATACATACATCAAAATAAAAAAATGGAGAATATGACAAATGCTGTAAAGGAGAGGCAAATGGTAGCATGTACGTCCATAAAATTTGGTTTAAAAAATTCTCATATTATTCTATAATTGTTTTATGTGTATGGGTCTTGTTACTTAACAAAATGCTAAACTCCTTTTAATTAGAATTGGATCTTAGAACTGAACTTAGAGTTGAATCTCCATTGTGCTTGAGCACCCAACAGATTCTCCAAAACTGCCTGCTGGGCTTGGGGGAAATAGTCTTTTCCATCTTCGTAATCTAAACCTTTCTCATTAAATATCCTAAAGTATAAAGAATGATTGTTCAAGTTCTGATCGAGTGTTTCCAATGGGTGGAAAAATCAGAGCTGAAGATAGATTTACTGGTGCTATTTTGTGAGCCAGGTTGTAAATCTAAGTTCAGCCATCCCTACTCACTCCTATATCTGTTCCTGGAACTACCTCCTAGTTCAGTTCAGCAGCAGCCTGGAGGAGGGTGTGAACCTGGCTTCAGAAAGTGGGTTGGGATCCGAGCCCTCTCAGCTAAATGATCGGAGTATGGGTACCCTACACTCAGGGCGATCGAGCAAAGGATACTTGTTCCGTCTCATCTTAGTGTTCACTGGATTCTTTATTCTTACATCCATATTTTTATGGCGCTTGTTACCTCCCAACATGGTACATATTTCTTTGTATTGTCTGCCTCCTCTGACCAGCGTGTAAACATCCTGAGAATAAGAACTTGTTTTGTTTCTAGAAACATTTTTACTGAAGCAAAGATGCAGTGACTGCACAAATCATAAGTGAATGGCTTGATGCAGGTTTGCAATGTAAACACACCCATAGAATCAGCACAGCACCTGGTGATATGGAGTGGGACATTACCAGCCCCGCAGAGGCCCTTTCATGCCACCCACCCGCAGCAGTGACTTTGCTTTGTGCATTGCTGTATTCTAGCACCTTCTTCAGAATCTGGCATACAATAGGTGTTTAATACTTCTTGTATAACTCCAACATTTATTTATGCATACTTATTAGGTGCCCTGTCTGTGATAGGCACTGTTCAAAGTGCTGAATACACAAAGAGAAAGAAGATACTTTTTCTTTCTGTAAAGACTCCCTGGTTAGGGGAACTTCTGAGTTTGAGGACCTTCACAAGGCAATTGGGAAAACATAGACCTGGACCCCTGTGGAAAATGGGCAACTTTGAGGGACATTTGCAGCTGGAGAGAGGGAAGGAATGTACCCTGTGGCTCTGGAGAATTTCTCTGGGGTCTCAAGTTTGGGTATATGGTCCACTCTCTTGATGTAGGTGTTGTTGCAAGTGGTTAGTACTGACTTATCACATTTCATATTAAGAGTATTATACTTGGCCAGGCACGGTGGCTCATGCCTGTAATCCCAGCACTTTGGGAGGCCAAGGCGGGCAGATCACGAGGTCAGGAGATCGAGACCATCCTGGCTAACACGGTGAAACCCCATCTCTACTAAAAATACAAAAAATTAGCCTGGCGTGGTGGCGGGCGCCTGTAGTCCCAGCTACTCGGGAGGCTGAGGCAGGAGAATGGCGTGAACCCGGAAGGTGGAGCTTGCAGTGAGCTGAGATCGCACCACTGCACTCCAGCCAGGGTGACAGAGCGAGGCTCCACCTCAAAAACACTCACTGCGTCTATACCTCTGGCGCCTTTCACTTCTTCTTTGATTATGGTCTCCTCTTTTGCCAGGTGTGTCCACGTACGATTAGTCATGATCTCCCTATGTTGCCCAGGCTGGTCTTTTAGCTCTTCTATTGAATCATTGAATGTTAAAAGCTGAAATAGGCCGGCGCGGTGGCTCACGCCTGTAATCTCAGCACTTCAGGAGGCCAAGTGGGGCAGATCACCTGAGGATACAAGTTCGAGACCAACCTGGCCAACACGGTGAAACCCTCATCTCTAGTAAAAATTAAAAATTAGCCAGACATGGTGGTACACGCCTGAAGTCCCAGTACTCTGGAGGCTGAGGCAGGAGAACGCTTGAATCTGGGAGATGGAGGTTGCAGTGACCCAAGATCATGCCATTGCACTCTAGCCTGGGTGACAGAGCAAAACTGTCTCAAAAAAAAAAAAAAAAAAGCTGAAAGGAATCATTATTGATCATAATGTCTACACCCCAATTAAATTACTTAGGATTCTTTTGGTTGCAAGTAACAAAAATCCAACCCAACCACCTCACACAATAAAGAGAAGTTACTGGCTCATATAACTGAGAAGTCCAGATATACATTTCTCAGTAATCTCGACAATTTACTTTCATCACTTTCTCTGCTTTCCAAGCTGCCTGTTGTATCTTAAGGTTGGCTTCTTTGTGGTCACAAGAAGACCGAGAGCAACTTTCATAGACTTCGGTTTTTGGTTTTTTTTTGATACAGAGTCTCCCTTTGTTGCCCAGGCTGGAGTGCAGTGGCGCGATCTCAGCTCACTGTAACCTCCTCCTCCTGGGTTCAAGCAATTCTCCTGCCTCAGCTTCCCGAGTAGCTGAGACTACAGGCATGCACCACTATGTCTGGCTAATTTTTGTATTTTTAGTAGAGGCGGGGTTTCGCCATGTTGGCCAGGCTGGTCTTGAACTCCTGACCTCAGGTGATCCACCCGCCTCAGCCTTCCAAAGTGCTGGGATTACAGGCATGAGCCACTGTGCCTGGCCAACTTAGGCTTCTTTATTCATATCAGGGGAGAAAAGAGCATCTCTGTCCATAGCATCCACAGACAAGTAACAAAGTTTCTTTCCTTGAAATCTCCAACAAGTGTCATCATCTCATCTTGCATTTCATTGGCTTGGAGCAGGGAACCTGCCCATCTTTGACCCAATCCCTGGGGCCAGGAGGATGATACAATGTCATGATTGGTCTAAGCCAAACAGGATTTGCCCCTGGAGCCAGAAGTAAGTTCAGTTTTTCCCCAAAGGGTATAGACTGCATGGGCAAGGAATAGATAACCAATAAAAATTTGGATTCTGTCATTGAGAAGTAGGAAGAACAAACACTGGCAAGATGAAAAGAACAAGCATCTGCTTCACTTCAGTTCATCCCATCTTTAGAGGCAGAGCCAGATCTAGCATTAATATCTGCACTTCATGCAATCTCTTATTAATTATTGCCTGTGATAGGCAACTCACTGTGCTACGTACTGTGGTAAAATAACACCCCAGATCCCAAGAAGCCAGAAGTTCAGTATGAGATGGAAGGCAGACACAAATAGCTAGAGTGAAAGACAGTGTATATGCCAGGTGCAATGGCTCACACCTGTAATCGCAGCACTTTGGGAGGCTGGAGCAAGTGGATCACTTGAGGTCAGGAGTTTGAGAACAGCCTGGCCAACATGGTGAAACCCTGCCTCTACTAAATACTAAAAATGCAAAAATTACCCAGGCGTGGTGGTGCAGGCCTGTAATCCCAGCTACTTGGGAGGCTGAGGCGGGAGAATCACTTGAACCCCAGAGGCAGAGGGTGCAGTGAGCTGAGATCGCACCACTGCACTCCAGCCTGGGCGACAGAGTCAGACTCCATCTTAAAAAAGAAAGAAAGAAAGTGTATAATACACACTATCAAAGAGAAGGAAATGGAGTGCTTTTTCCTGCAGAAATACCTCCCCATGTGGACACACGTGCTTCCTTCCCTAGCAGAGTTGCATGGCACTTTTGTTCTGTGTTCTGAGAGTCCTCTTCTCATACAGTGGGTTTCATATAAACAACATGTTGCACAATGTTTCCTTAAAGTTAACATGCAAGATGAACTACTATGGAGAAAATGCAAATCTCTTATGTCGAATACTCTTCCTACATTCTTCAGAAAAACTAAAGACTTAATTGAGTGATGTATTATTCAAGCTTGAGCTTTAAATTGTGCCCTTGAGCCTCCGGGAAATATTTTTGAAATATTTTTCCCTATATGGCATAATGTCTATTGAAAACCTTCCTTCCTTAGTCCTAAAATAGTTTTCTTTTTTCACATTTCCCTGCTCAACACCAAAGAAGGGGCATAATTCTTTTGTTCTGAACTTAATGAGTTCTGCCTTTTAAAATGCCTAGCCTAGGCCAGGCACGGTGGCTCATGCCTGTAACCCCAGCACTCTAGGAGGCTGAGGCAGAAGATTTTTTTTTTTTTTTTTTTTTGAGATGGAGTCTTGCTCTGTCACTCAGGCTGGAGTGCAGTGGCGCAATCTCCACTCATTGCAACCTCCGCCATCCAGGTTCAAGCAATTCTCCTGCCTCAGCCTCCTGAGTAGCTGGGATTATAGGCACCCACCACTACACCCGGCTAATTTTTGTATTATAGTAAAGACAAGGCTTCACCATGTTGGTCAGGCTGGTCTTGAACTCCTGACCTCGTGATCCACTCCCCACTTGGTCTCCCAAAGTGCTGGGATTACAGGTGTGAGCCACCGTGCCTGGTGATCTCTTGAGGCTAGGACTTCGAGACCAGCCTGAACAACATAGTGAGATGCCGTCTCTACTTTAAAAAATAATAAATAAATAAAAATTAAAAAATCAAAATGCCTGGCCTAATGCCTACTGCACAATAGGTCTTTGATAAATGCTAGTTGAACTTGAATCTGTAGCTGCAAATGATTATCAGGACTGTCTTCTCTTTGAGATATTCTACTTAAGCAACATCTCATTTCAAAGTCTTCCTGGCTAAAGATTTCATTCCCCTGTGCTATTTAAATGAAAGTTCCCATCTCCTCATTGAGTTCATTCTCTTGGGTACCTAATATTACCATCATCGTCAAGGGTTGCAAGTTCCAATAGCTACAGGGGCCAAACAGGTAAACAAATGAGTAAGTAAAGCTGATATGCTCAGCTTTCCGGGGGCAGTCTCAAACCAATCGTGACATCATGTTCATTAATTTTTTTCATCTCCAACAAACAGAGACAATTCAACACAAGTTAACCACGAGAAATGATTAACTTGCTCAAAATCCTATGGAAAGATAGGGAAGGGCATTTGAACACCAAGAGCAGAAACAATCAAATTCTCCATCTTCTCCTTACCAACTATCTTACCTATCTGCCTTCTTTTTCCCACACAGCCTCGATATATGTCTTAGTCTGTTTTGTATTGCTATGATAGAATACCACAGACTGGGTAATTTATTAATATAAACAAAATAAATTTATTCCTCATAGTTCTGGAGGCAGGGAAGTCCAAGATCAAGGTGCCGACAGGTCTGGTGTCTGCTGAGGGCTGCTCTCTCT
Organism: Hylobates moloch; assembly: GCF_009828535.3. Classification (NCBI taxonomy): domain Eukaryota; kingdom Metazoa; phylum Chordata; class Mammalia; order Primates; family Hylobatidae; genus Hylobates; species Hylobates moloch. The sequence continues at coordinate 35,018,660 of NW_026652297.1, read as the reverse complement.
TTCCAAGATGGTGTGTTGATGCTGCATCCTCTGGAGGGAGGAATGCTGTGTCCTCACTTAGCAGAAGGCAGAAGAGCAAGAAGGATGAGCTCCCTCTGTCAAGCCCTTTTATTAGGGCACCTAACCCCATTCATGAAGACAGAGCCCTCATGATTCCATCACATTCCAAAGGCCACACCTCCCGATACTGTTACCTTGAGGATTAAGTTCCAACATGAATTTTGGAAGGAATAAAAACACTTAAACCCCAGAAATATGGATGTAGCCAATTCAAAAACAAAACAAGGACAGAACTTGGCTTTGCGAGGTGCAAGTGCCCCTTTTTCTTGAGACAAATTCCACTCATGAGGAATAAAGTGTGAACGTGCCATATATCTACCATGATGGGGGCCAGAGACCGTGGGGGAAAGTCTACTATAGGTAGGTCACCCACCAGATGCTTCCCCTTTCCAGGTGTGGAATTTATATGTGGAGGGAGCCCTTTTGGTGCAGGATGGGAGAAGTATTTTAAAGACCTCAGAATGAAAAATATGGCCACCTGCAAGTTTGTTTTTTTAGAATTATTTGCCTCAAGACAGTTACAAACCCCTAGTCTTCCAAAGATCACTAAACACTTGATTGATGCAGAGTGCGTAGCTTTGCCTCCCAGCAGAGGATGCAGTGTTAATTTCCCAGAGAGAGGTTAAACTGGCTGAAGTGTTCACTCTATGTGTCCAGATGCCTTCTTCATGGTAAGTCAGGTTATTCAGAGCTACTCTTTGGTGAAGAGTATTTAAAAATTATGACAAGGCTGGTGCAGTGGCTCACGCCTGTAATCCCAGCACTTTGGGAGGCCAAGGAGGGTGGATCACTTGAAATCAGGAGTTTAAGACCAGCCTGGCCAACATGGTGTAACCCCATCTCTCCTAAAAATACAAAAATTAGCCAGGTGTGGTGGTGTGCACCTGTAATCCCAGCTACTCGAGAGGCTGAGACAGGAGAATTGATTAAACCTGGGAGGTGGAGGCTGCAGTGAGCCAAGATCCTGCCACTGCACTCCAGTCTGGATGACAGAGAAAGACTCTGTCTCAAAAAAAAAATAATAATAATAAAAATAATAAAAATAATCACAAAAAAATTAAATATTCATAAAATTACTGATCAATTAAAAAAAAATCAGGTTAAAAGTTAAGAAAATGCAAAAAATCCAGAGCCCAGCAGAGCACTCTGAACTACTTTTGTCCTGACAGTGTTTGCCAAATTGGTCTGAGAAACAGAGCAGTGGTTTTCACAGACCCTCAGTGTGAGAAGGACAGAAGCCAACGTGCAGTTCCCTCTGAAGACAAAGATTTAATGGAAGCTTCTGCATGAAAAGGGACTCTCAAAGGTGAAACCACCTTCCTGCTTCTACTCTTGAGATGTTTGGGTCAATTTAACTCGGCCAGAAGGAGCAAGGGATAAATATAAAATCCATGGGAAGTTGTAATTACAGTTTCTCCCACAAATTCACAAAATGTGGGTGGTCTAAGGAACCTTAAACCCTGAATGAAGCTTAGAGTAGTACCAGACAGAAAGGTACCTCTATACCTAAAAGAGGCATATACAAATTCTCCTGGAAGAAGGGCACCTTCATCTTAGGCCACAGAGCATCTCCCCAGATCATTTTCTAAGGCCAATAGGCAGCACATAATTAAAGATATCCAAGCCCACAAGGAAACCAACAGAAACAAAAGAGAGCCAAAAAAATTCATGTAGACTTTATATTATTGAATGAGCAATTATAAATCACAAAACATCTATGCTGACTGTGTCAAATATTTTTAAAATAACTAAAGATTTTAAAAATAGCTAAAGATTGGCTGGGCATGGTGGCTCATGCCTGTAATCCCAGCACTTTGGGAGGCTGAGGTGGGCGGATCACCTGACATCAGGAGTTCAAGACCAGCCTGATCAACATGGTGAAACTCCGTCTCTACAAAAAATACAAAAATTAGCTGGGCATGGTGGCGCTTGCCTGTAATCCCAATTACTTGGGAGGCTGAGGCAGGAGAATCACTTGACTCAGGAGGTGGGGGTTGCAGTGAGCTGAGATCGTACCACTGCACTCCAGCCTGGGCGACAGAGTGAGACTTCGTCTCAAAAATAAAATAAATAAAAATAAAAGTAAAAATAAAAAACTAAGGATTTTAAAAATAACTAAGAATTTTTTAAATAACTAAGGACTTTTAAAATATCTAAGTTTAGGCTTTCGCCAACATTAAAAGCTCGGGTGATGGGTTAGACACAATTGAAGAAACAATTAGTGAAAGAGCAAAATAAATTTTTCTGAAGGCAACAAAGAATTAAAAATAGAAAATATGACAGAGAGGTTAAGAGACATAAAAGATAATGTTAAAAGGGAATTTTAGAAGGAAGGGGAGAAAGAATTGGCCAGAGGCAGTATTTGAAGACATAGTAACCAGACATTTTCAGAACAGATCCAGATACTGATCTAAACATCCAAGAAGCCCGTTGAATCCCAAGCAGGACAAGTAAAACATATGGAGAAACATTGTACTAGTCTCTTCTCACATTGCTGTAAAGAAATACCTGGGACCGGGTAATATATAAAGAAAAGAGGCTTAATTGGTTCACCGTTCTACAGGCTGTATACCATCTCACACCAGTTAGAATGGCGATCATTAAAAAGTCAGGAAACAACAGATGCTGGAGAGGATGTGGAGAAATAGGAACTCTTTTTGCTGTTGGTGGGAGTGTAAATTAGTTCAACCATTGTGGAAGACAGTGTGGTGATTCCTCAAGGATCTAGAACTAGAAATACCATTTGACCCAGCAATCTCATTACCCAGCAATCCTATTACTATATACCCAAAGGATTATAAATCATGCTACTATAAAGACACATGCACATGTATGTTTATTGCAGCACTGTTCACAATAGCAAAGTCTTGGAACCAACCCAAATGCACATCAATGATAGACTGGATAAAGAAAATGTGGCACATATACACCATGGAATACTATGCAGCCATAAAAAAGGATGAGTTCATGTCCTTTGCAGGGACATGGATGAAACTGGAAACCATCATTCTCAGCATAGTAACACAAGAAGAGAAAACCAAACACTGCATGTTCTCACTCACAAGTGGGAGTTGAACAATGAGAACACATGGACACAGGGAGGGGAACATCACACACGGGGGCCTGCTGGGGGGGTGGGTGGCTGGGGGAGGGATAGCATTAGGAGAAACAACTAATGTGAATGATGAGTTGATGGGTGCAGCAACATGGCACATGTATACCTATGTAACAAACCTGCACGCTGTGCACATGTACCCCAGAACTTAAAGTATAATAATAAAATATTTTTAAAAAGAAAGAATAAGCAAAAGAGGTAGCTGAAAAAAAAATACAGGCTGTATAGGAAGCATGATACTTGCATCTGCTTGGCTTCTGGGGAGGCCTCAAGAAGCTCAGGAAACAATCAGGGTGGAAGGGAGAGGGAAATCAGGCAGGTCTTACATGGTGGGGACAGGAGCGAGAGAGAGAGGGGAAGGTGCTGCACACATTTAACCAACCAGATCTTGTAAGAACTCACTCACGATCATGAGAACAGCACCAAGGGGATGATGCTAAACCATTCATGAGAAATCCACCTCCATGATCCAATCACCTCCCACCAGGCCCCACTTCCAACACTGGGGATTGAAATTACAATTTGACATGAGATTTGGTGGGGACACAGATCCAAACTGTATCACATATCATAGTGAAATTGCATAAAACTAAAGAGAAAAATCATAAAAGTAGCCAGGAAAAAGAGAGGGACAAAGAAAGCAAAGATTGGCTTCAAAGGAACAGTAGCTAGACTGACAGCAGATTTTCTTTATTTTTTATTTTATTTTTATTTTTATTTTTTTCCATAGGTTTTGGAGGAACAGGTGATGTTTGGTTACATGAGTAAGTTTTTTAGTGGTGATTTGTGAGATTTTGGTGCACCCATCACCTGAGCAGTATATACTGCACCCAATTTGTAACCTTTTATCCCTCACCCCTCTCCCTCCCTTTCTCCTAAGTCCCCAAAATCCAATGTATCATTCTTATGCCTTTGCATCCTCATAGCTTAGCTCCCACTTATGAGTGAGAACATACGATGTTTGGTTTTCAATTCTTGAGTTACTTCACTTAGAATAGTGGTCTCCAATTCCATCCAGGTTGCTGCAATGCCATTATTTCATTCCTTTTTATGGCTGAATAGTATTCCATGGTGTATATATATATATATATACACCACAATTTTTTTATCCACTCATTGATTGATGGGCATTTAGGTTGGTTCCATATTTTTGCAATTGCAAATTGTCCTGCTATAAACATGCGTGTGCAAATATCTTTTTCATGTAATGACTTCTTTTCCTCTGGGTAGATACCCAGTAGTGGGATTGCTGGATCAAATGGTGGCTCTACTTTCAGTTCTTTAAGGAATCTCCACACTGTTTTCCATAGTGGTTGTACTAGTTTACATTCCCACCAGCAGCGTAAAAGTGTTCCCTTTTCACTACATCCCCACCAACATCTATTATTTTTATTTATTTATTTTATTATGGGCATCCTTGCAGGAGTAAGGTGGTATCACATTGTGCTTTTGATTTGCATTTCCCTGATCATTAGTGATGTTGAGCATTTTTTCATATGTTTGTTGGCCATTTATATATCTTCCTTTGAGAATTATCTATTCATGTCCTTAGCCCATTTTTTGATAGGATTGTTTGTTTTTTCTTGCTAATTTGTTTGAGTTCTTTATAGATTCTGGATACTAGTCCTTTCTGAAAGCAGATTTTCAATAGCAACGGTGGAAGCTAGGAAAGCGGTGATATGATATCTGTGATATACTGAAAAAATAATTTACCAGCCTAGAATTTAATACTAAGTAAAAATATCTCCCAAGAATAAGGACAAAATAAATGTTCCAGATAAATAAAAATTGTTAGTTCATTACTAAAAAAACCTCCTAAAGGAAATGATGAAGGATATACTTGAGGCAGAAAGAAAGTAATCTCATCTAAAATGTTTGAGACACAAAAGGAGTGAAGAGCAAAGAACGTGGTAAATGCAAATAAACTGAGAATTTAAGATCATAATTAGTAATGTTTAGTTGTGTGTTAAAAATTGAATTAAAACAAATAAAAAGTAATAATTTATAAGTAGATAAGGGGGAGTGGAATTTAAGTATTCCAAGGTTTTTGTATTGGTTGGGAAAAGATACAGATACTGATTAACTGAAACTTTGGTATAGTAAGTGTGCAAATTGAAATTTCTAGGGTAACCAACAAAAGAACAGAAACAGAGTGCATAATTTCCAAGTTAGTGGCTGTGGGGGAAGGGTAGAGGGTAATCTTTTCTTGTCTCTCTCTCTTTCTCTTTCTCTCTCTCTCTCTCCTTTTTTCCTGCTGGCTTTCTATAATTTTTCTCTTTAGTTTTATGCAGTTTCACTATGATGTACCTAAGAACGTTTACTTACTCTGCTTGGGATTCAGTGGGCTTCCTGGATGTCTAGATCAGTATCTGATCAGTTCCGAAAATGTGTAATTACTATGTCTTCCAATATTGCTTCTGCCCAATGGAATGGAATGAGGAAAATCTTTCAGTTAATCAAAGAGAAAGATACAGCAGTGCCGTAGTTTAGATGTTTGACCCCTCCAAATCTCACGTTGAAATCTGACCCCCAATGTTAGAATTGCAGCCTAATGGAAGGCTTTTGGGTCATGGGGGGTTGTTCCCTTATATAAATAGATTAATGCCTTCCCTGGGTGTGTGTGGGGAGGGGTGAGTGAATTCTACTAGTTCCTATAAGAGCTACTTGTTAAAAAGAGCCTGGCCCCACTCCTGCTCCCTCTTGCTTCCTTTCTTGCTGTATGATCTCTGCACATGCCAACTCCCCTTCCCCTTCTACCAGGAGTGGAGGCAGCCTGAGGCCCTCACAAGATGCCCAGTCTTGAACCTGCTGGACAACAGAACTGTGAGCTAAATAAACTTCTTTTCTTTAGAAATTACTCAGCCTCAGGTATTCCTATATAGCAACACTTAACAGACTAAGAGAAGCAGTATAAGCATCCAAGATTACACTATTTCCATTTAGCCATGAGATAGGTAGGAGACATGAAAAGAAGACTGCCCAATCAATCAGTCCCTCCATGGACCACTTCTGCACTAACGGTTCTCAAGGGGTAGAAACTTCTGACTCAAGCTGTGCTCTCACAGAAACTTGAAACCATGAACAGAGATGTTAACTAAGTAGGGCTGAAACACATGATGGCAGCAGACCAGAAAAATGTCTATTGACCCCCCGAGGTCTCTAGAGGAGCCATGGTCCCTGTCGCTCTTTCCTTCCCAAGGCCTGGCTGTTCAGCTCTTCCTTTGAGTGTGTGAATTACTCCATGTAATTTCAAGATGTTCTACCAGCAATCTCTTCTCCCTACATCCTCTCTTTTTTTCTTGCCTAACCAGCCTTGGTTTGCTTGAAACAAAAGAAACTTAATGATGCCAAGGACCACTGTGGCTCCTGCCAGGCTATTTTCACCCTCTTACACAAAAATCCAGATATTTGGCACAGATAGTGAGATTGTCTTCTTAGCAATTTAATCTGAAACGCAGCTAGATTCCTTGTCTCTCTTTGGGGAGATGAGGCTCCCCATGATGTAGCCCAGATAGAGTGGGCCTCCCATTGAAGGCCTTGGCTTTTACTTTACATCCACTTTGAGGCCATACTCAACACTTTGTCATATCATCCAAAACACATTTAATCTCATAACACATTCAAGAGAAAATTGATGTTTTACTGAAAAGTCTATGGAATCTGTGAAAAAGATGTTACATCCCACGTATATCATCAAGCAGAAACTTAATCTATTACCTTGTCAGTCACCTTTTATCTTCCCACCAAAAAGCCCACTTCTGCTTGTTGCCTTTTCTTTCCTCTTTTATCCAACTTAAAATTTTCTCATTGTCGTCTTAAGAAATTTAGCTGGATCAATAAATGTGACTCATCACATAAATAGAACTAAAACAAAAACTATCTGATCATCTCAATAGATACAGAAAAGACTTTTGATAAAATTCAACATCCCTTCATGTTGAAAACCTTCAACAAATTTGGCATTACAAGAACATACCTAAAAATAAAAAGAAGTATGACAAACCCACAACCAACATCATACTGAATGGGCAAAAACTGGAAGCATTCCCCTTGAGAACCAGAACACAACAAGAACACCCACTCTCACCACTCCTATTCAACATAGTACTGGAAGTACTAGCCAGAGCAATCAGGCAAGAGAAAGAAGTAAAAGGCATTCAAATAGGAAGAGTGATAATTAAACTATCCCTGTTTGTAGACAATATGATTCTATACCTAGAAAACCCCGTAGACTCTGCCCAAAAGCTCCTAGATCTGATAAACAACTTCAGCAAAGTTTCAGGATACAAAGTCAACGTACAAAAATCAGTAGCATTTCTATACACCAACAACGTCCAAGCTGAGAGCCAAATCAAGAACTCAATCCCATTTACAATAGCCACAAAAAGAATAAAATGCCTAGGAATACAGCTAACCAGGGAGGTGAAAGATCTCAACAACGAGAATTACAAAACTGCTGAATGAAGTCAGAGATGACAGAAAATGAAAAACCATCCCATGCTCATATATAGGAAGCATCATTTAAACGGCCATACTACCCAAAGCATTTTATAGATTCAGTGCCATTCTTACCAAACTACCAATGACATTCTTCAGAGAATTAGAAAAAAACTATTTTAAAACCCATACGGAGGCTGGGTGCGGTGGCTCACATCTGTAATCCTAGCACTTTGGGAGGCCAAGGCGGGTGGATTGCCTGAGCTCAGGAGTTCGAGACCACCTGGCCAACATGGTGAAACTCCATCTTTACTAAAATACAAAAAATTAGTCAGGCATGATGGCGCACACCTGCAATTTCAGCTACTTGGGCGGCTGAGGCACGAGAATTACTTGAACCCAGGAAGCAGAAGTTGCAGTGAGCCAAGATTGCGCCACTGCACTCCAGCCTGGACAACAGAGCGAGACTCTGTCTGAAAACAAAAAAAAAAAAAAAAAAAAAAAAAAAAAAGTCCATATGAAACCAAAAAGGAAGCCAAATAGCTAAAGCAATCCTATACAAAAAGAACAAAGCTGGAGGCATCACATTACCTGACTTTGAACTGTATTACAAGTCTACAGTAACCAAAACAGCATGGTACTCCTCTAAAAACAGACATATAGACCAATGGAACAGGATAGAGAACCCAGGAACAAAGCCATACACCTACAGCCATCTGATCTTTGACAAGGTTGACAAAAACAAGCAATAGAGGATGGGACTGGAGGCCATTATTCGAAGTGAAGTAACTCAGGAATGGAAAACCAAACATGGCATGTTCTCACTCATAAGTGGGAGCTAAGCTATGACGATGCAAAGGCATAAGAATGATATAATGGACTTTGGGGACTTGGTGGAAAGGGTGGGAAGCAGGTGAGGGATAAAAGGCTACAAGTTGGGTTCAACGTATACTGCTTGGGTGATGGATGCACCAAAATTTCACAAATCACCACTAAAGAACGTAGTCATGTAACCAAATACCACCGATTCCCGAAAAACTATGAAAACAACAACAACAACAACAAAAGAAAAAACAAAACAAAACAAAAAAAACCAAACAAGCAATAGAAAAGGGACTCCCTATTCAATAAATGGTGCTGGGAGAACTGACTAGCCAATCAAGAAGATTGAAACTGGACCCCTTCCTTACACTATACACAAAAATCAATTCAAGATGGATTAAAGACTTAAATGTAAAACCTAAAACTATAAAAACCCTAGAAGAAAACCTAGGAAATATCATTCTGGACATAGGAACTGGCAAAGATTTCATGAGGAAGATGCCAAAAGCAATTGCAACAAAAACAGAAATTGACAAATAGGACCTAATCAAACTAAAGAGCTTCTACACAGCAAAAGAAACTATCAACAGACTAAACAGACAACCTACAGCATAGGAGAAAATATTTGCAAACTATGCATCTGACAAAGGTCTAATATCCAGAATCTATAAGGAACTTACACAAATTAGCAAGCAATAATCAAACAACCCCATTTAAAAGTGTGCAAAGGACATGGACAGATAGACACTTTTAGAAACAAGACATATATGTGGCCAACATGCATATGGAAAAACAGTTGAACATCACTGATCATTAGAGAAGTGCAAATCAAAACCACAATGATATACCGTCTTACATCAGTCAGAGTGGCTATAATTTAAAAGTCAAAAAATAACAGATTCTAGTGAGGTTGCGAAGAAAAGGGAACACTTACACACTGCTGGTGGGAGGGTAAATTAGTTTAGCCACTGTGGAAAGCAGTTTGGTAATTTCTCAAAGAACTTAGAACTATCATTCAACCCAGCAATTCCATCAATGGGCATATGCCCAAAGCAATATAAATCACTCTGCCATAAAGACACATGCACATGTATGTTCACTGCAGCACTATTCACAATAGCAAGGACATAGAATCAACCTAATGTCCATTAACAGTAGACTGAATTAAAAAAATGTGGTACATATACACCACGGAATACTATGCCACCATAAAAAAACATGAGATAATGTCCTTTGCAGGGACACAGATGGAGCTGGAGGCTGTTATCCTTAGTAAACTAAATCAGGAACAGAAAGCCAAACACCACATGTTCTCACTTATAAGTGGGAGCTAAATATTGAGTATACGCGGACACAAAGAAGGGAACAACAGACACCAGGGCCTAGTTGAGGGTGGAGGGTGGGAAGAGGATGAGGATCAAAAAACTACTTTTCAGGTACTATGCTTATCACCTGGGTGATGAAATAATCTGCACACCAAACCCCTGTGACATGCAATTTACCTATATAACAAACCTGTACATGTACTTCTGAACCTAAAGTAAAAGTGAAAAAAAAATTTAGCTTATAGATTCCATTTAGGAAAATGAAACCCTGGCAGTTAGCAGAATAGCATGTCATTTGGGGTCAAGGATCTTGGTTTCTTCTACCACCCTCTCTGATGTGTCCTCCTCAACTCCCTTGTTCCTCATGGGTGGAAACTCTATCACACTCCTAACACCTTGAATAGTGCCTGGCACCATAGGCTTCAAATACAGAGTCATTGAATGAAGTTTATAAATCTTTATATGCCCCTAGAGTCTAGAAATGTGCTTTACATGAAATATATGCTTGACAAATGGTCCTTGAATAGAAGACTGCATCATCACTATTTAGGAGCATAAAAGAGGGTGAAAGGTTGTGACCCTGGACTAAACACTATGATGCACTCAAAATTAGAGGCAAATTAATAAAGGGCACACTAATAAACTCCACACAGAATGGAACATTAACTCAACTTATGCATTATTAAACCATGCTTTAGTGCCCCATGCTGAGGCTGTGAGCTGTATCAAAGAAAAGCTTGGAATGAAGAAGAGCAGTCTAAATTTCAATTTCAAAGACAGTGGATAAACCATGGGAAGAACTTAGTTTCTATGGATATATATCTTTAACAAAGTCATTATTAGCTTAAAAGTAAAATTCAGACTGTGTCTATACAAGGCCAAAATATCTGATCTTTGCAGAGTTACCAGATAAAAGACAGGATACTTGATTAAATTTGAATTTCATATAAACTACATTTTTCAATTACAAATTTATTTTTTAGTATAATAAATATTGTATTCATCAAGGTTATGCAAAGAATCAGAACCAATAGATCTACTATCTATCTATCTACCTACCTACTTACCTGTTTTAATGAACTGGCTCACATGATATGGAGGCTGAGAAGTCCCAAGACCCATAGTTCAAAGGCTTGAGAATCAGGAGAGCTAATGGTGTAAGTTCCAGTTCAAGTTTCAAGGCAGGAGAAGATCAATGTCCCAGCTCAAAGACTGCCAGGCAGAGAGAGGGAGTGAATTGTCTCTTGCTCAAGACTTTTGTTCTATTCAGGCCTTCAATGGATTGGATGTGGCCCACCTACACTGAAGAGGGTGATCTGCTTTGCTCAGTCTACTGACTCAAATGTTAATCTCATGCAGAAACACCCTCATGGGAACACCAAGAATAATGTTTAACTAAATATCTGGCACCCTTTGGACAGTTAAATTGACATATAAAATTAACCATCATAGTATGTTCCAAGTGTTGCTAAACTAAACTATGGGACATAGTTATACTGTCTGTCTGTCTGTCTGTCTATCTATCTATCTATCTATCTATCTATCTATCTATCTATCTATCTGCCTGCCTGCTATAAAATGGTTTATTTCAGATTCGAATTTAACTGGGCATTATTATTTTTATCTACTAAATCCGGCAACCCCAAATCTATGGGGAAACAAATTCAATTCATTGTCTAGATATTCGGACTATGTGTCATCTGGCTAAATTAATTTCATTTTCATATATTAATAGATGCTTGGCTTTTGCGTAAAGTGCTTCCTTCCTTTCTTCCCTTGCTTGTAAGTGTTTGGCTGATACAAAAGATTTTTCTTGCCATCCCCCCAACCCTCAAGGACCCAAGGGCCAGAAGTTCTGGGTAATTCATTTATTTACTTTCCATGGAGAGGGCACTGATAAAAGGGATCAAAATGTGTGCCTTGGCTTTCAAAGAGCTCAAAGTGTAAAAAAGCTAAAAGTGACAAAACCAACTCATTCCTCGACACTCTTTCCAATCTGAGAGTCACACAGCCCTGGCCATAAGGAACCATGCTAGAAAACCTAGTCTTACGGAACATGCTCATAATTTTTCATAACAAATAATAACGTGGACAAAAGACAGAGAGATACACTCCCATATAGCAAATCAAACCCACAAATGCTGGGGTTTGAGGTATAGGATGCCCGTGGACTTGGAGAAGAAGAAATCAGTAAAAATAGAAGGAATTTGTGCAACAATAAAAAGTTGTAATTTAAAAAGGCAACAGTGGGCTTGATGTCATTTTTAGTCTGATATACCTACATGGAAACTTTACCAATCCATTTTAGTTGGAGGTAAGATCTCCAGCTAAAGTTTCATTTTAAGGGTTCTTTAAGAAAGAGCCAAGTTTATTCCTTTCAACCATATATACTAATTGGAATTAAGTTGATCAAGTGGAACTATTAGAAGTCCTATGTTAATGAATGGGCAAGAATAAGGGATATGGTTAAAATGACAGAGGCACCCCAAGTAGTAACTGACTTCTTATAGCACAACTACGTGATTCATAATACAAATATTAATGACACATATTTATTATACTTTTATTGGGTACAAGTGTGCTAGAATTCTTGGGGTGCTCATGAAGATTCCCCTTTTTTCTTTCTGATACAGAGTCTTGTTCTGTTGCCCAGGCTGGAGTGTAATGGCACGATCTCGGCTCACTGCAACCTCTGCCTCCCGGGTTCAAGTGATTCTTCTGCCTCAACTTCCTGAGTAGCTGGGATTACAGGTTCCCACCACCATGCCCAGCTAATTTTTTTGCATATTTAGTAGAGACAGGGTTTCACGATGTCGGCCAGGCTGGTCTTGAACTCCTGACCTCAAGTGATCCACCTGCCTCGGCCTCCCAACATGCTGGGATTACAGGTGTGAGCCACCATGCCCGGCAGAAAGATTCCCCCTTTCTAAAAGTGACTCTAGAACTCAGGAGTGGGCTGTGCATAGATTGAGTCACCCAATCCTCTGGCCATAGCTGATAGGTCCAGGGGCAGACACCTGACCCACACTGGACCCATTAGAGCCCTTCTCTAAGATTTTTATTTCATTTATTTTTTTCTCTAAGATTTTAAAAAGAGGAACTAAGGGAACAGAGTCCATACTCTTTGGGGCTAGAAGCCTGGTATGCATGACCTGAGGGTCCTCAAGCTACGTGGGGGTATCCTGGCTGCAGCAGAATGACTCCACATGCAGAGAGAAATAGTGATAGAGCAGGAACATGTATCCTGTCAAATTCCAGTCCCTGGCTCCAAGCCTTTCTGAGTCCCTGTAGTTCCTACTGCTGTCTGTAAGCAACTGTGTGTGTGTTTATCTAATGTACTCTTTTATTTTTTATTTTTTATATTTTTTTTGCCTTTGTTAGAAAAGTATCCTGGGCTGGGCATGGTGGCTGACACCTATAATCCTAGCTCTTTGGGAAGCCAAGGTGAAGGATCATTTGAGGCCAGGAGTTCAGGACCAGCCTGGACAACATAGGGAGCCCTCAACTCTAAAAAAAAAAAAAATTGGCCAGGTGTGGTGGCATGTGCCTGTAGTCCCCGGTACTTGGGAGGCTGAGGTGGGAGGATCTCTTGGGCCCAGGAGGTCAAGGTGGCAGTGAGCTATTATTGTGCCACTGCACTCCAGTCTGTGCAACAGAGTAAGACCCTGTTTCAAAAAAAAAAAAAAAAAAGTTAATTAGTGAACTAATTAAAAATAAAAATAGAAACATCCTGAATAGACTAGCATTGTGGCTCACATACTGTGCTACTGCTGTGGAGTCTGTACAGATGTGTAGAATGGGCTCTGGCCCTTAAGGAACTTAACATCCTGTGCATTAACTGGAGGATAAGGTGGAAGGTTATAAATGCTGCAGGAGGATTCAAGAGCTGTAAAAAAGCAAAAGTGGGAGCAGTCCCTTCTAGCAGGAGGGTTTAGGGACAACTTCTTGGCCAAGATGGGTTTTGCGCTTGCCTCTGAGGTAAGATAAGATTAGATCACGTGGCAATTGGGAGAGGAGGCCCTGGAGCTAGAGAAAATAACACAAGCAAAGATTTAGTGGCAGACAAAATGGGGTATGTGGGGAAAACAGCCATGCTGGCAGGTCAAGGCATTTCGATTTTGTTTGCTGGCCAGGAGACATCTGAAGATTTCCTTCCTTCCTTGACAGAATCTCGCTCTGTTGCCCAGGCTGGAGTGCAGTGGTGCAATCATAGCTCACTGCAGCCTTAAGGCCCTGGGCACAAGTGATCCTCCTGCCTCAGCCTCCTAAGTAGCTGGGACTACAGGCATGCACCACCATGCCAAGCTAATTTTTTAAAAAAATTATTTTGGAGAGGGGCAGAGATGGGGTCTCGCTCTGTTGTCCATCTGGTCTTGAACTCCTGGCCTCGAGTGATATTCCCACCTTGGCCTCCCAGAGCACTGGGACTATAGGTGTGAGCCACCACGCCTGACCTACCTGAAGATTTTTAAACAAGGGAGGAATGTGGTCTTTGAAATAATAAGTCCAACAGTGCACTGGAGTGAGGAGAGAATGGGGTCATGCCGTCAGGAGGTTATGACAGTGTTCCAGGCTGAAAATAAATATTCTAACTAAGAGAAGGCTGGCAGGGAGATAGAAAATGAGGCAACCTCTTACTTCAGATAATCACAATATTTTCAGTAAAGAAGGATATCTGAGGAGGAGAGGGCAGAAATGGGCTGGGAACTCAGAGCAACGTGAAGGAGCCAGAGATGCCTAAGGACTGCCAGGAGTTATTGAAAGCTTCGTGGAAGTTAAAGTAGGCCAGGCACAGTGGCTCATGCCTGTAATCCCAGCACTTTGGGAGGCCAAGGCAGGCAGATCACTTGAGGTCAGGAGTTCGAGACCAGCCTGGCCAACATGGTGAAACCCTGTCTCTACTACAAATACAAAATTAGCCGGGCGCGGTGGCAGGCGCCTGTTGTCCCAGTTACTCAGGAGGTTGAACCAGGAAAATCACTTGAACACCAGAGGAAGAGTTTGCACTGAGCCGAGATCACACCACTGCACTACAGCCTGGGTGACAGAGCGAGACTCCGTCTCAAAAATAAAATGAAATAAATAAGAGCTAGAAGTAAACCCAGCCACCAAGAAGGACCCTCTGTCGGTGGCCTCCCAGCAGAGGAGAGAAGGTGGAAGGGGCAGGTTACTCAGAGTGGGGACCACATAAGCTCTGGGAAGGAGAAAGTGGGAAAGATGAAGCTGGGACCCTGGAGGGAGAGCCTCATAGAAACGAGGGAGGCGGGGGGGGGGGGGGGGGGGGGGGGGTGGGGACTCACAAGGGAGGGGCGGGATGGCTCAGAGGCGGAAGTCTCTAGGCTGGGTGAGCACACAAATAAAGAGTGGAGACATGGAGGAAATAGTGAGAGGGGAGTGATGAGATCTCTGGTTGAGCAAGAGGAAGACAGCGTGAGGCGTGCAGGGCAGAGGAGAATTTCAGGAATTCAGAGCGTGGCGCTGGAGCAGCTCTGCCTGGTCATCTGTTTGTGTCTTGATGATGTGGAATGAGTGGAGATAAAGGTCTCTAGACCTGCGGAGGCTGAAGAACTGCAAGGAAAGGAAATTTATGGATGTTTCTAGAATGGAAAGGGGAAAGACTAAGACCTCTGAAGAAGATCCTAGAGCGTGTTGAGCAGGAAGAAGGATTGGGAAACGAGCGTGAACAGAATGGTGTGGACATCCAGGGAAGCTGCCGAGAGTCGATGAAAGAAATAGTTGGGAAAAGGGACGGGGACCCAGAACAAGGAGAGGCCCCTAGGAAGGTGGAGAGTGAGAGGAATGTCATGCCAGGGGAGGAGGGAGCCATCGTCCAGCAGATAAAGTAGATTTTGATTAAAGTGAAGTGTTACAGAAAGGAAAAGGGATGGTTTACTTCCCAGGATACCCCAAGGAGAGCTCAGACTGAGCTGAGAGAAGCAAGAATACAGACAAAAATGAGTACAATTGATCATTTTCTATGGTAAGTTTAATGAAGTGAGGGGTGGGTCAGGACTCACACAAGTGATGAGGACACAGATATATGACAATGGCTTCTCCCCGAATTTTCTTTAAAAGATTGTTTCTGGGTGGCTGAGTTGGCTCACACCTGTAATCCTAATACTTTGGGAGGATTGCTTAGGAGTTTGAGACCAGCCTGGGCAACATGGCAAAACCCCGTCTCTACAAAAAAATACCGAATTAGCCAGGTGTGGTGGTGCTTGCCTGTAGTCCCAGCTATTTGGGAGGCTGAGGCAAGAGGATCACTTGAGCCCAGGAGTTCAACGCTGCAGTGAGCTATGATTGTGACACTGCAGCCTGGGTGACAGAGCAGGACCCTGTCTCAAAAATTGTTTTTTAAATAAAAAAATAATAAAACAGGCTAGGCACAATGGTTCATGCCTGTAATCCTAACACTTTAGGAGGCCAACGCAGGCAGATTGCCTGAGCTCAGGAGTTTGAGACCAGCCTGGGCAACATGGTGAAACCCTATCTCTTCTAAAATACAAAAAATGAGCTGGGCGTGGTGGCACATACCTGTAGTCCCAGCTACTCAGGAGGCTGAGGCAGGAGAATTGTTTGAACCCAGGAGGCAGAGATTGCAGCGAGCCGAGTTGGTGCCACCGCACTCTAGCCTGGGTGACAGAGCGAGACTCTTGTCCCCAAAATAATAATAATAATAATAATAATAAAAGCTTGTTTCTAAGTATAATATCTCCCCTCCCATCTTGCATCGTTTGTTTGGCAAATCGTGTGTGTGGGTGTGTGTGCTTGTGCATATGTGTGCACATACCTGTGTGTGTTCATGTGAGGTCAGAAGGGCTCACCTGACTTTTTGACCTTTGGTGTTTGTGTATAGAGGGCCTGTGTCCCCTTTTTCCATCACTGCAGTGGACAGTTGAGTATTAAAGACTCCAGAGTAAATAAATCCCTTCCCTTACTCTCTTATTCCATCTTCTGGAGTGGCGAAAAAGACAAAGGAATGCCAGGACCTACTGTGAGTTGAAAGTGGAAGCAAAGGTTATCTGAGGGCTGTTTTCTGAGATAAGCCTGTTTTCCACTGGGGGCATATCTTTCCCAAAGCCTCAAAATCTGAAGATTGTCACCTCTTTTGTTTTTTCCCTGCCTCGTGGGTGTATGTCTTCTCAACCTCACGTGGCAGCGTTTCGGGGGCCCTGGCACCCCAGCTCCAGTGCCCGGATGCAAGGAGTCCTGTTTGGTGAGGCTGGAGTCTCACATAGAACAGAATTAGGCACGGGTTCCAGAACTGTGCCCAGAGTCCACGAAGGTGCCCACTCTTCAGATCTCTGGGCATTTGCCACCTGTGCTCCTAACAGGGCACAAGCAGGGTGCCATAATTAGAGTCATCAGCTCATTTCTCGGAAACTCAGTGTCCTTCCCTGGATTGCAGTATGGTGGCCACACACCCCATCTGTGATGATTCACGTTAGCACGGTGCCCGGCATAGAATTTAGCAGGTGGGCAATATTATTATTATTGATTCCGTAAGTTTCCATGGGAAGCAGGAGGAAGGCAGTATGTGTGGGGTCACTCAGTCCTTGGGCAGAACAAGAACAGAACACAGATCAGGAGCGCTGGGCGTGGGGGCTTATATCTGTAATCCCAGCACTCTGAGAGGTCGAGGTGGGTGGATTGCCTGAGCTCAGGAGTTCTAGACCAGCCTGGGCAACATGGTGAAACCCCATCTCTACTAAAAATACAAAAAAATTGCCAGGCATGGTGGCGCATACATGTAGTCCCAGCTATTCGGGAGGCTGAGACACGAGAATTGCTTGAACTCAGGGGGAGGAGGTTGCAGTGAGCCGAGATCATGCCACTGCACTCCAGCCTGGGGCACACAGCGAGACTCCGTCTCACAAAAAAGCAAAACAAAACAAAACAAAAAAACATAGACCAGGAGTTCCAGAGCAGCCAGGAGAGCTTGAGTCCATGGGGAGGAAGGGGAGCTTCACAAATCTGGACAAAGTCCGCAGGTGTGCTCTGGACACACAGCGCTTCTATGATGAAGTCCTCCTCCGGGCCTTGCTTTTCTTCTCTTTCCTTTTTTTTTTTTTTTGAGACAAGGTCTCGCTTTGTAACCCAGGCTGGAGTGCAGTTGCACAATCGCAGTTCACTGCTACCTCCACCTCCCAGGTTCAAGCGATTCTCCTGCCTCAGCCTCCCAAGTAGCTGGGATTACAGGCATGCCACTATGCCCAGCTAATTTTTTTGTTGTTGTATTTTTAGTAGAGACAGGGTTTCACTATGTTGGCCAGGCTGGTCTGGAACTCCTGACCTCAGGTGATCCACCCAGCTCGGCCTCCCAAAGTGCTGGGATTACAGGCATGAGCCACCACCCCTGGCCTGCTTTTCAAAGTGTTGTTTGCACCAAGCCCTGGCATCCTCTGGAAGCTGATTAGAAATGCTGACTCCGAGGCTGGGAGCTGGTCCCGGCTACTCGGAAGGCTGAGGCAGGAGAATCGCTTGAACCCGGGAGGTGGAGGTTGCAGTGAGCCGAGATGGTGCCATTGCTCTCCAGCCTGGGCAACAGAGTGAGACTCTGTTTTTAAAAAAAAAAAAAAAAAAAAAAGCTGACTCCCAGGCCCCAGCCAGCCCTCTTGAATCAGAATCTGCATTTTAAACAAGGTGTACGTTGGAGTCTGAGAAGCCTTGTTGTTGGGAGCTGTGGAAGCCTACAGCAGCCTTCCAACAAAGGTGAGAATAAACTTGCAACCCTCCTGCTGTTTCCGGGGAGTTACTGAGAGGAGGGGATAGTCAAAAAGAAACCTCTGGGCTGGCTGCCGCTACTTGGAGACATTTCACTGACTTCTGTCCAGTAAGGCCACTAATACGGCAAAAGAGTGGGACCGACCCTTTAGAACACCCTTAGTAGTGACCAGTGATTGCAGGCCTCAGACCAAACAGGGAAACACTTTAGGGAAGCAAATTAATGTCCTAACCCAGGTCTGCCCTGAATAGGCACATGTTTATAAAGGGCCTAGTGCTGTACTCGTGAGAATGTGTGTGTGTGTGTGGGTGTGTGAACAGTCCTTCCCCTAACATACATGGCCAGAGACAATGTCTGCTTTCTTTTATAAACAGAACCCACGTGTCTGCATAAAAGAGGAATACCATTTTATTAAGATCTCATCTAAGGATACAAAAACTTCTATCTTAAAGAAAAAGCCATTTCCAAAAATTCCAAAAATCAATAATTGCTTTTTTTTTTTTTTTTTTTGGAGACAGAGTTTCACTCTATCGCCCAGGCTGGAGTGCAGTGGTGCAATCTCAGCTCACTGCAACCTCCACCTCCTGGGTTCAAGTGATTCTCCTGCCTCAGCCTCCCAAGTAGCTGGAATTACACGCCCAGCTAATTTTTTTTTATTTTTAGTAGAGACAGGGTTTTGCCATGTTGACCGGGCTGGTCTTGAACTCCTGACTTTGGGTGATCTGCCCTCCTCGGCCTCCCAATGTGCTAGGATTACAGGCATGAACCACCACGCCCTGCCAAGAATTTCTTATTATTGTGAAATATGACTGGTCTCTCTGAATCCATCTCTTTCTCTTTGCCCTTTCCCCAATAGATTTCCTTTCTCTTTTTTTTTTTTTAACAGAGAACATGAGTTTCCAGTTGACAAAGTCTGTGCTCAGCTCCTTCAATGAACATTGCTCTAAGCCAACGCATGTCAGCGAGAGGACGCGGTGACACCGGCCTGTGGTTGCACCCAGAAACAAACAAGGTGGGGATAGCAGCCCCAGTTCTCCAGAATGACCTCTTTCCTCCGAATCCCACTCCGGGAAGAGAGTCCAGCAGGGGCCCCTGAGCTTGGGGCTGGCCCTGTGCGCTGTCCTCAGAGACCCCTGTCCATCAGCACTTTGCATGGGTCTGTCCTGCTTCAGTGGGGAATGTTCCTCAGCTAAAGAACTGAGTGCAATGCAGGGATGCCATCGGAGTTGGCCAGGGACAGCCTGGCTTTGTCATGTGGGGGGGCATGGATGGGCATGCAGTGCTCAGGGTGGACACCACACACAAGGGTCACACTGAGCTCAGAGGAACAAATCGCAGGGAGAGAATGTGCCAATGGTGCTTTCTCCAAGACACCTCTGACCTGGAACTGCAAACCACCGCTGATTCCCTTGCCCAGCTCCTCTGTTAGAATGACCCCGTGGGGCTGCAGATGACTTAACAGTTATATTTAGCAAGTCATGGGAGGGATGGGCCAGTTCCAGCCAGCTTGCCTGCCTTCAGAGGCCCTGGATTCCTTTGTCCTTTCCCTCTGCCTCCTCTCCTAGTTCTTCCCACTGGCTGGCTCTTAACCCCTTCATGGTTTGAGGACTCCTCTCAAATATGGGCAAAGCAGATAGAACGTAAGGGAGGCCACCCGAGTATCCCAGCCCCCAAACTTCTCACTCAGCTGCCTGGAACTCTGCTTTACGAACTCCCTTTCTTCAGTCCTGAACTTTTCTTTTTTTTCATCATTAAGTGTTTCCTAATAAAATTATGCAAGTACCCTTGGGAAGGGGATGACTCAAGCTTTTCTTTGATCAGCTCACAGACTCCGCAGAACGGGCACAGTCGAGGCTTTGGAGGGGACGGGATTGACTTCGGGAGAAAACGGAAGATGGTTACGCACCCAAAATCAGTAAAACAAAGCAAAGTGATGCAAAAGGGCAAAAGGCACAGAAGAAGACACAGAGGAGTTCTCTCTGGCTGGTTCTGCCAGCCCTGAATGAAATTGACGGTTAGAATAATAGAAACCCTACATATTGATTTAATCAAAATCTGTGAGAGGAGGAGTGTAGGTGGGAGCTGGTGTGGATGAAACACTCTAGATCTTCATCTTTCATACGAGAAAGATACTGAAAACTGAAATATTGAGAGAGCTTGAAATATTCAGAGAACGGGATATGCTTGTATTTTAAAAATAAGGAGTAAGGGCGGGCGTGGTGGCTCACGCCTGTAATCCCAGCACTTTGGGAGGCTAAGGCAGGTAGATCACTTGAGGTCAGGAATTTGAGACCAGCCTGACCAACATGGAGAAACCCCATCTCTACTAAAAATACGAAAATTAGCTGGGTGTGGTAAAAGGCGCCTGTAATCCCAGCTACCCAGGAAGCTGAGGCACGAGAATCACTTGAGCCCGGGAGGCAGAGGTTGCAGTGAGCCGAGATCGCACCACTGCACTCTAGCCTGGGTGACAGAGTGAGACCCTGACTCAAAGGAGAAAAAAAAAAAAAAGACACTGAGTTTGGGGGTGGCTTTTTATGCAGCATTATTGTGGCAATAGCTAACTGACATATTGCCTGACCCCAGAGCTATGCTTTTGAACGCTGCTATATTGTCAATATGAAATTTAAAGGGGAATAAAAGAAAAATAAAAACAAACATAAAAAAAGAAAAAATAAGATTTTTTTTTTTAAAGGAGCAAATAAGCAGAAAAAACAAAAAGGAGGAGAATTAGAAGAGGAATGCACTAGGGACCCTTTTTCTTTACAATTCCAGGAGTATTTAGCTTCTAAACTATTTTTAAAAGAATTTAAAAGAGGTCAATGCCTCTTATTTCAGATTTCTACACAGGGTTCTCAGCTGGGTTTTTCTTTTTTTTTTTGAGTCGGAGTCTCACTCTGTCACCCAGGCTGGAGTGCAGTGGCGCGATTTCGGCTCACTACAACCTCCATCTCCCAGGTTCCAGCGATTCTCCTGCCTCAGCCTCCCTCAGCTGGGTTTTTCTAAAGCCTATGCCATTCAGAGGCCCAGCACTTTGCTGAATGGGTTGAACAAGATACACCATACCCTCAAGAGGACGGCAGAAAGCACTGCCAGGGTCTTTCCCAAGAAGTAGGACTCATAAAGCTGGTCTTTTTTTGTGATGACCCCAGTAGCGTTAAGCAGAGAACTAGCTTTGTGAAATGTTATTATTTTTTTTTTAAAAAAAGAAGAAGTAGCACCAAGAAGACAGAATTCTTTGTTCTGGTTTGGCTTGAAAGGGGGCAAACCTGGGTGAATCCACAGGACTTGAAGCCGCAGGTTTGTCTGTGTGGGGTTGAGGGGGAGAACTTGGAAATGGGCAATTCCAATGGAAGAATTTGCACACCCTTTACCTCCCAGGGCTTTATAGTTTCCATGCTCGCTGACCTGTTGTGCAGAGAAACCACACAAACAGATAGACCTGGCCTTCCTGTAATTCCTGTCCTTGTGACTGTACTCTTAGGGGGTTCAGCCTGCCACATGCAGTGGGCACTGCTTGGCTGATGTTCAGATGGCGGGGTCCATGCCAGATAGGAGCCCCAGCGAAGACCTAGCACAGCCCCTTTCCACAGGTATCTGGGGATCTGGGCTCCTACAGTGCCTGTCCCATGGGTAGGCCAGGCTGGACAGTGGAAATCCACTTCCCTGGTTTCTGTGTGCAGTTTTCTTCTCTTTATTGCATCAAAACCTGAAACCCAGCTGCTAGCATCCCTAAACTATAACTCAGACACCACCATTTCACAGTGGTATTATATCCATCTTACAGGTGTAATGCCTGGGAGAAAAATGGACTGAAATGCTGTGTGTGGGTGGGTTTTGCAAAACATATAAAATGAGATCATACAAAGCACTTAAAGCCTTTCCCCATATAGTCAGCACTCAGCATTAAAATAAAGCAACACAATAGCATGCAGCTGTAATCCCAGCTACTAGGGAGGCTGAGTCCAGGAGTTCGAGACCAGCCTGGGCAACATATCAAGACCACATCTCTAAATAAATAAATAAATAAATAAATAAATAAATAGCCGGGTGTGATGGCGTGTGCCTGAATAAAATAAAACAAAGAATATTAATCATAACTATGATAATAATTATTATCACCTACTTTGATCAGGAAATATGTTAGGAACTGAGATAAATTTACATGCATTCACCTACCAAAGTACAAACTTTTCATTTTTTAATTAAAAAATAGTTTAATAAGCCCATTGTTGGATGACAAATTTCTGAATTCCAGCTTTGTAATAGTATGTGTAAAACAAAACAGTCAATCCTACTCAGCAGGTTTTAAGGGAGACTTGCATTCTTTTTTTTTTTTCTTTTGAGATGAGGTTTCGCTCTGTCATCCAGGCTGGAGTGCTGTGGTGTGATCATAGCTCACTGCAGCCTCAAACCCCTGGGCTCAAGCGATCCTCCCATTTTGGCCTCCCAAAGTGCTGGGATTAAAAGCATGAGCCATCATGCCTAGCCAACTTCTAACTTTCTACAACTTTCTCAGCCTTTGCCCTACAGCTAATTAGATGTGATCATCGCCAGTCCTTTAGGACAATATAATATTGTACTGAGTGAACTTACTGTACTTTTTATAATTATTCCCCCAAGTGCTGGATATTTAGGTGGTTTCTTACTTTCATACTATTTAGAATACTGGATGAGCATCTTTGTTCAAAAGCTCTTTTCTATCTTTAAAATTATTTCCTTGCTTTAGAGTCACAATCAGGGAAATGTTAAAGGGGGATGAAGATTTTTAAAGGCTCTTGAATTTCATTCCTTAAGAATTGTACTAATTTATGATTCTCACTGGGAGAATTTAAAAGTTCCCATTTTATTGAACTCTTGCTAGCATCAAATATTTTCATTTAAAAAATAATTTTAGGCCAGGCGTGGTGGCTCACACCTGTAATCCCAGCACTTTGGGAGGCTGAGGCGGGTGGATTACTTGAGGTCAGGAGTTCAAGACCAGCCTGGCCAACATGGCAAAACCCCATCTCTACCAAAAATACAAAAATTAGCCAGGCGTGATGGCACATGCCTGTAATCCCAGCTACTCAGGAGGTTGAGGCAGGATAATTGTTTGAACCCAGGAGCCGGAGGTTGCAGTGAGCTGAGATCGTGCCACTGCACCCCAGCCTGGGTGACAGGGTGACACCCTGTCTCAAACAAACAAACGAAAAATAATTTTAAGTACTTAAAATACTTATATGGCATTTTCTTTTAGCTGTACTTCCTGGATTACTAGCGAGATTGAACATTTTCTTATTTGCCTGCTAATTAGTAGGATATCTGTGTTTGCTTTTTTTTTTTTTTTCTGGTCATATCCTTAAGGCAATTATGCATATTTAGGACCAAATATGATAAATATAAATACTGAATATCCTGATTATCCAAAAAATCACACCTTTAATTACTTGGAGTTTTTGCAATTTTTTAACTCCTGGGAGAAAGTGGTAAACTGTAAACTGAAATCTAACAACATGAATGAAGCTCATGGACATGATGTGGAGGCAAAGAAGCCACACACAGAAGTGCACATGCTTTTGTTCAGATGAGCTCCTGAATGAGGGCATTGATTAAGGGTCGAGGGTGGAGGTGGGACAAAAGGAAGCAGTTTGGGAGGCTGGAAATATTCTATGTCTTGATCTACATATATGTGTATACACACACATGCACACTCACATACATATTTTTAAATTCCCCTAACATGAGAACATTTTACATTTTACTGGGTCTCTATTCTTTCTGTATGTGCATATATGTGTATGATATGTACATGCACATATACACAAACTTTTTCTCTCATAAACTTACTTTTATAGCTTCCATGAGGCTTCCTAAGGTCAAAACTCTGAGGATCCAACAGTGGCCCAGGGGTTGTCAGTTCCGCTGCAGAGTCTGGGGAAGAGGCAGCAGAGTGCCCTGCAACCCCCAGCCCTATGTGAGAAACCAAGAGAACAAAAGTCCATTGTGAACACAGAAGGGAAAAAATGCTAGATTTCATGAGGCTCTGAACTAGGAAGTATTATGAGGTCCACAAGACTCCAGTACTCGAAGACCACAGACAATGTGGCCCAAAATCTGGAGCTATTGTTAAGTCAGAAGAGACCAGAAATGGTAGGGAAGAGAGTTAGGAAGCTGTGCTGATCTCAGGTTAGTCTTCAAGGACACCTCCTGAAAAGAAACAAGCGATACCCTGACACTCCTCTGAGATGTGAGAATGAATGTTTAGAAGGTGACCCTGTGTCCCTGCAAGAGACTGCACTGAAGAAAAGATCCATTTGGCTTTATCTAGACAGGGAATGTAATATAAGTATGTTAAAGGGTTTTCATTGATAAATACTGACTCGGATTAACCTGAGTGTTCTATTGGCAAGGCAGCCAGAAGGGACCCTTCCATAGGCACCTGGATCACCAAGCTCTGTGTCTACATTCCCTTATCCATCATTAGTGTCACCTTCAGCAGATGCTGCACACCTGAGCCTCCTTACCTCCATGTAAAATAAGGGGTTTGGACTATATGACCTCTGAGGTTTTCTCAATCTCTTACTGTATTAGTCAGTATAGTAAGGTATAGTCACAGGCATGTAGCCTAACCCACTCCAATCAGAGTGAATGCGATGTGTTAGTCAGTTCTCACACTGCTCTAAAGATACTACCTGAGGCCAGGCACGCTGGCTCACGCCTGTAATCCCAGCACTTTGGGAGGCTGAGGTGGGCAGATCACTTGAGATCAGGAGTTCGAGACCAGCCTGGCCAACATAGTGAAACTCTGTCTCTACTACAAATACAAAAATTAGCCAGGTGTGGTGGCAGGCGCCTGTTATCCCAGCTACCTGGGAGACTGAGGCAGGAGAATCACTTGAATCTGGGAGGCAAAGGTTGCAGTGAGCCGAGATCACGCCACTGCACTCCAACCTGGGCAACAGAGCGAGACTCTGTCTCAAAAAAAAAAAAAAAAAAAATGTGGGCACTGTGAATCAAGATGGCCTGTAAGCATAACAAACATACTGAATTTTTTGGATGGGGAGAGGACAGTGTCTCGCTCTGTCACCCAGGCTGGAGTGTAATGGCATGATCACAGCTCACTGCATCCTCAATCTCCCAGGCTCAAGTGAACCTCCTGCCTCAACCTCCTGAGTAGCTGGAACTACAGGCATGCATCACGATGCCTTTCTAATTTATTGTATTATTTGTTGTAGAGATGGGGTCTCACTCTGTTACCCAGGCTGGGCTCAAACTTCTGGGCTAAAGCAATCCTCCTGCCTCAGCCTCCCAAATTGCTGGGATTATAGGTGTGAGCCACTGTGCCTGGCCCACACCAAATTTTGAAGACTTGGTACAAAAGAAAAGGAATGTAAAATATCTCATTAATTTTTATATTGATTATACATTGAAATAATAGTTTATATACATTGGGTTAAATAAAAGTATTTTTAGGATTAATTTTACCCTTTTCTTCTTACTTTTTTTCTTGAGATGGAGTCTCACTCTCCTACCCAGGCTGGGGTGCAGTGGCACGATCCTGGCTCACTGTAACCTCCGCCTCCTGGGCTCAAGCGATCCTCCTGCCTCAGCCTCTTGAGTAGCTGGGACTACATCTTCTTACTTTTTAAGAATGTGACTACTAGAAAATTTAACATCACACATAGGGCTTATGCTATGGTTCGAATGCGCCCCCTCCAAAACTGAGGTGTTACCAATATGATAGTATTGAGAGGTGGGCTCTTTAAGAAGTGATCAGGGGCCGGGCACTGTGGCTCATGCCTGTAATCCCAGCACTTTGGGAGGCCGAGGTGGACGGATCACTAGAGGTCAGGAGTTCGAGATCAGCATGGCCAACATGGCGAAACAGTGTCTCTACTAAAAAAATACAAAACAATTAGCCAGGCATGGTGGCACATGCCTGTAAGCCCAGCTACTAGGGAGGCTGAAGCAGGAGAACTGCTTGAACCCAGGAGGCAGAGGTTGCAGTGACCCGAGATTGTGCCACTACACTCCAGCCTGGGCAACAGTGACACTCTGTCTCAAAAAAGAAAATTAAAAAAAAAAAAAAAAAAGGAAGTCATTAGGCCAGGAAGTCTCCTTATTGGTGGGATTAAGGCCCTTTTAAAAGAAGCTTCACCCTCCTTTAAGAGGAGGGTTTTGTTAGCTCGTTAGCTTGCTGTGTTCTGCCTCTGCCCGATGAGGACTCCGTGTTCCTCCCCTTTGGAGGAGGCCGTCTTCACCATACAACGGAACCTAGCAGCGCCTTGATCTTAGACCTCGCATCCTCCAGAACTGTCAGGAAATAAATTTCTGCTCTTTATCAATTTCCCAGTCTGCGGTATTGTGTTACAGCAACCACAAGATGGACGAAGGCAGCTTGCATTGTATTTCTCTGGATGGCACTGTTCTAGATGGTGTAGTGAATAGATATGAAGTGTGGAGCTACTATAGCAATTTTTTATCCGTATGCGGGAAGTCAGTTTAGGATGAAGGCGAGACCGAAGAAGGCAGAGAGAAAAAGAAATCAGCTTCTTAGAAAAATATATATATATATATATATATTTTAGGCCGGGCGCGGTGGCGCGTGCCTGTAATCCCAGCACTTTGGGAGGCCAAGGCAGGTGGAACTGAGGTCGGGAGATCGAGACCAGCCTGACCAACATGGAGAAACCCCATCTCTACTAAAAATACACAATTAGCCAGGTGGGTGGTGCATGCCTGTAATCCCAGCTACTCAGGAGGCTGAGGCAGGAGAATTGCTTGAACTCAGGAAGCGGATGTTGTGGTAAGCCAAGATCACGCCATTGCACTCCAGCCTCAGCACAAAGAGTGAAACAAAAAGATATTATTTTAGAGAGATAGAGTCTTGCTCTGTCACCCAGGCTGGAGTGCAGTGGTGCCGTCATAGATGGCTGTAGCCTTGAATCCCAGCCCCAGCCATAGACAAACCATCTCCAGAGCACTTGGCTAGAGATTCCCTTTCCTAGGGAATCATAGGTTGCTCTGATAAACACCTATTTAGAAAGTTTTCTGGTTTTCTTTCCCCACAATCAGAAGAAAGGAGTAGGTGCTGTTGTTTCTGTCCACCTATCCATGGTGCTGTCTCTGCCGTCTAGTAACTGGGATGCTGGCGTTGAGTCCAATCATTTCAGTAAAAGTCTTTCGCTGCTCTGTTCCCTTCTTTACATCCTGTAAGTGGACCTGCCTTAGACATCCAGTTTTTCTATTTATGCCCACTGCTTTTGAGATGACATAAGTTCGGGGGAAAGCTCGGTTTTACAGTCAACTCAGCTATTTTCCTGTACATCACCTTCTCAGACAAAAAGCACTTCCCTTCTGGGTGCAGTGGCTCACGTCTTTAATCCCAGCACTTTGGGAGGCCGAGGTGGGTGGATCACTTGAGGCCAGAAGTTCGAGACCAGCCTGGCCAACATGGTGAAACGCCGTCTCTACTAAAAATACAAACATTAGCCAGGCATGGTGGTGCATGCCTGTAATCGCAGCTACTCGGGAGGCTGAGGCAGAAGAATCACTTGAACCTAGGAGGCGGAGGCTGCAGTGAGCTGAGATCGTGCCACTGCACTCCAGCCTGGGTGACAGAGCGAGACTCCATCTCAAAATAAATAAATAAATAAATAAAGCACATCCCTAATTATGGCTCCTAACCACAGGAGTTATAGGGGCTGGGAAGTTCCAAGGGAGAACTATGAAACAAGATGTGAAGCAGGATTTTTTCCATCAGACTGGAATTGTGGCTGAGGCTGAAAGTTGAGGACAAGAGTTGCTAATACCATGAGAAGTTGCTAATAACTGGGAACTAGAAGCATTCCTCACAGCTTACCAAGAAGTGGAAGAACGGGCTCTGCTACCATCACCTTCCTCACTGTGGATTCTATTAGAGAACACCTGGGTGGGCCTCTGGGCTCATAATGAGGGGAGAATCTCTCCCCATCCCCCAAGGAAAGAAACGCTTCCCTTCCGTGAACCCCAGTGAAGATAGGGTGCTTCTCAGGGAATAGCTTACAAGAAATGAGGGTGCCCACAAGAGGCTGTTGTTTGGGCATCTCATTTCCCGGTTGGACATTGACTTAAGCCACAGATTTACTTGCTGACAGCCCCTGTGCTGGTGTGAGCAGGGACAAGGGAGTTGGGAAGAGGTGGCTGGACTCCGGGAAGGGGTAGGCAAGGAGCAGCCGCAGGCCCAGCACTGGAAAGGGAAGGTAGCACCGCCGCCACCCACACGGAGTCAGTTTCGTGGGGGCTGGCTTTGCGGTGCCAACTCAGCTGGGCTGAACTAGACTCCTGTCATTCCCTTTCTTATATGTTTCTGGTTAGGGTTGGCCACAGGAGGAATTTGCATGAGATTTGGATGATGGAAGCTCAGCAGCACCTGTGTTTTTGCCTCAGAAGGCCCAGGTGGGTCAGGTTTTAGCGGATGCAATGGGTCCATTGTTGGTGTGGGAAGCAATCTGGCCTAAAGCCCCAGCTCCCACGGGATCACTTCCTTCAGCTTTTCTGAATCCCGAGCCAGGTGCAAGTATGGCTCTGGGCAAGACAGCAGCTTCTCCTGCAGATAGTCTGCGGGCCCGGAGTTGGAGGCTCTGAGATAGGAAGGGGCTGACGTGGATGCCAGTGAGAGACAGACAGAGGTCCAGCTGCCCGCCTCTCTCCCAATTTATGTTCCCTTTTCTTCCCAGCCCCTGCCCTGTGACTTCCAGCTTGGCGCCAGGCACAGGAAAAACAGCTGGACTGAGACGGCTTTACGGCTCTCTGGAGTTGAATCCCTGCAAGAAATATGTTGTTCTATCTGCATCACACTTAGCGGTTCTGCTTCTTGGACTCAGTGCTGATTGATACTTCTAGATTACGTGGAGAAACTTGGTACAGTAACAAGAACACAGTCAGATACATGTTCTAATTTCATCTGTTTGGCTGGGCGTGGTGGCTCATGCCTGTAATCCCAGCACTTTGGGAGGTCGAAGCAGGATCACTTGTGTTCAGGAGTTCGAGACGAGCCTGGGCAACATAGTGAGCCATCTCCACAAAACTTTTTTTTTTTTTTTTGAGACAGTCTTGCTCTGTCACACAGGCTGGAGTGAAATGGTGCAATCTTGGCTCACTGCAACCTCCACCTCCTGGGTTCAAGTGATTCTCCTGCCTCAGCCTCCCAAGCAGCTGGGATTACAGGCGTGTGCCACCATGCCCGGCTAATTTTTTTTTTGTATTTTTAGTAGAGATGGGGTTTCACCTCCAGGCTGATCTCGAATTCCTGACCTCAGGTGATCCACCCGCCTTGGCCTCCCAAAGTGCTGGGATTGCAGGCATGAGCCACCACGCCCAGCTCACAAAACATTTTTAAAAATTAGCTGGATGTGGTGGCATGTGCCTGTAGTCCCAGCCACTTGGGAGGCTAAAGCAGAAGGATAGCTTGAGCCTGGAAGGTTGAGGCTGCAGTGAGCCAAAATCATACCACTGCATTCAGCCTGCACAACAGAGTGAGATGCTATCTCAGAAGAAAAGAAAGAGAGAGAGAGAAAGAAACAATTTCATCCATTCATCTTTTCAGCTAATTTGCTGTGTGACCTTGGGCATGTCACTTTGCCCACCAAGCCCCAGTTTCATCACTGGTTTAAATAAAGGAGGGTTGGATTAGGTGGTCTGTAAAGATGTTTCCAGATTTAAACATACAAGCAGATACATGACATTAAAGTTTATATTTAAGAGTTTCTGAACTCTTGAAAAGCAGTTGTGAAAATTATACCCTAACAAAACTATTGCCTACTGGCTAATTCCAAACTTTATAACAATTTTCCCGCTGCTCAGTTATGGTCAACACTTTTTCAGGTGTGGGCAAAACTCACAATTCCTCATTCTCTGGGAACTGCCACCAGGTGCACTGGGGTAGGGCCCTGGCAGCCATGCTGATATCACAGGATACCCTCTGCTCTTGCCTATTGCTGACTGTACCAGAGGTGAACACCTGCTCCAAGGTGGCCTCAGGTCCTCTCCCCTGGGAAATTGAGAATTGGGACCCGGAAGCTGCTCAGTTTGTCCAGGCTGCTGTCTCAACCTCTGGAAACAGTGGAGTGGCCAGAGAAGCAGAGAAAGTGTGTCTGAATTGAGAAAGAGAGAAGAATGAAGCACATGCTTCAGAGAAAAGCAAAGACAAGAGCTAGAGAGAAAAAATATCCTACCCATTTCTATCCGCATTCCTGCCCCTTGTTTCCTTGAGAGGATCTGATTTTATTTCTTCCTTTCTGTTTATGTGAGCCCAGGTTCACCTGTATTACTTGTCTCTAAAGAACTTTGATAAGCCAATAGGAAGATCTATTTTTCTTGATAAAAACTAGTTAAAATTTGATTTGGGGGGAAACAGGGTCTCACTCTGCTCCCCAGGCTGGAACCCAGTGGTGCAATTGTGAGCTGTGATTACAGCTCACTGCAGCCTCAACCTCCTGGGGTTCAGGCAATTCTTCCACCTCAGCCTTCTGAGTAGCAGAGACCACAGGCATGTGCCACCACATCTGGCTAATTTTTTAATTTTTTGTAGAAATGAGGTTATCCAGGTTGGCCTCGAACTCCTGGGCTCAAGTGATCCACCCACTTTGGCCTCCCAAAGTACTAGGATTACAGGTGTGAGCCAACTCGCCCTGCCTGATTTTATTTATTTATTTATTTATTTATTTGAGACAGGGTCTCACTCTGTCACCCAGGCTGGAGCGCAGTGGCACGATCTCAGCTCACCACAACCTCCGCCTTCTGGGTTCAAACGATTCTCGTGCCTCAGCCTCCCAAGTAGCTGGGATTACAGGTGTGTGCCACCACGCCCAACTCATTTTTTTTTTTTTTATGTATTTTCAGTAGCAGCAGGGTTTCACCATGTTGGCCCAGCTGGTCTTGAACTCCTGACCTCAAATGATCTGCCCGTCTCAGCCTCCCAAAGTGCTGGGATTACAGGCTTGAGCCACCACGCCCGGCCTCTGATTTTTTTTATTATTGTGCTTCTTCATCCAAAACAGAAATTCTGGTTTTGAAAAAATAGCCTAGCTCTGTTAAAAAGTGGACATTCTTGGGCCGCTGATAATATTATATTTGATGGCAATAGTGACAATGACTTCCACCATCAGTCTTGGTCTCTCTTTCTATGGCAAACAAGAATTAACCTTCCAACTGAACACTCTCACACAAAAGTTTACTGAGTTGCCAATGGTCCCATATTGGAGCACTGGGCCTGGCTTATAAAGGTAGGGTTCAAGTCCCACTTCTGCCATTTACTATGTGTGTGCCCTTGGAAAAGTATGCAAACTCTCTGACCCTCAAATATGTCATCTATTTGTGTTAGTCCATTTTGCATTGCTATAAAGGGGAATAACTGAGGTTGGGTAATGTATGAAGAAAAGAGGTTTATTTGGCTCATGGTTCTGCGGGCTGTATAAGCATGGTGCCAGCATGTGCTTCTGGTGAGGGCCTCAGGTGCTTGTACTCATGGTGAAAGATGAAGGGGGAGCAAGCATAGGGAGCAAGAGAGGGAGGAAAAGTTGCCAAGCTCTTTTTTTTTCCTTGAGACGGAGTTTCGCTCTTGTTGCCCAGGCTGGAGTGCAATGGTGTGATCTCAGCTCACTGAAACCTCCACCTCCCAGGTTTAAGCAATTCTCTTGTCTCAGCCTCCCAAGTAGCCGGGATCACAGGCATGTGCCACCACACCCAGCTAATTTTGTATTTTAGTAGAACTGGGGTTTCACCATGTTGGCCAGGCTGGTCTTAAACTCCTGACCCTCAGATGATCCGCTCACCTCAGCCTCTCAAAGTGCTGGGATTACAGGCATGAGCCACTGCACCCGGCCTGGTGCCAGGATCTTTTAAGCAACCAGCTCTCACGTGAACTGACAGAGTGAGCACTTACTCATTACTGCAAGGACAGCCCCAAGACATTCATGAGGGATCTGCCCCCATGATCCAAACACCTCCCACCAGGCCCCACTTCCAACACTGGGGATTACATTTCAACATGAGATTTGAAGGGGACAGACATCAAGCTATATCACTATTAAATAGGGACAATGCCTTCCACATAAAGTTATTGTGACATTTACAGTAATTGCTGTATGTAAAAAGTGTTTTATAAACCACAAAGCTCTTTACACACATGAATTCTGGATACTGAATATTTGAGTGTGTTGAAATATAGTAGAAAAAACCACAAACAATAGGAGGAAGAGAAAGGAATTATTGTCAGACAATGGACTTCCAAGTGGAGGGCCAAAACCCCAATGGAAAATTCCTTTTTTTGCCCCAATTAATCTAAAATAAGAGTAACAGAAATAACATAGAAATGAGCTCTTCAAGTCTACACTAAGGTAGAACTTCTTTACCAAGAATGTTTTTTAAACATTTTCTTACATTTTTGTGGGTACGTAGTAGGTGTGTACATTTATGGGGTACATGAGATGTTTTGATATAGCATGCAATGTGAAATAATCACATGAGACAGAATGAGGTATCCATCCCCTCAAACTTTTATCCTTTGTGTTACAAACAATCCAATTGCACTGTTAGTTATTTTAAAATGTACAATTAAGTTATTACTGACTACAGTCACCCTGTTGTGTCTACCAAGAATGTTGTTCTCTATAAGAATGTGGTTCTTCCCCACAAGCCAATTGTGTGAACGTGGGCTTGAACAGAAACTCTAACACAGAGACTCAAAAACGTGGTTTTTTTTTTTGTTTTTTTTTTTTGAGACAGAGTCTCATTCTGTCACCAAGGCTAGAGTACAGTGGCGCAATCTTGGCTCGCTGCAACCTCCACCTCCTGGGTTCAAGCAATTCTCCTGCCTCAGCCTCCCAAGTAGCTGGGATTACAGGTGTGCACCGCCACACTCAGCTAATTTTTGTATTTTTTAGTAGAGATGTGGTTTCGTCATGTTGGCCAGGCTGGTCTCAAACTCCCAACTTCAGGTAATCCACCCGCCTAGGCCTCCCAAAGTGCTGGGATTACAGGCATAAGCTACCACACCTGGCCCTCAAAAACGTGTTTTTATAACTTTAGCTCAATGAGATGTGGCATATCATCTATATATACAAACACTTCTGTGAATGTTCATAATTCCCCATATAGAGTACAGACCTACTTGAATCATAAGAAATTCCAAAGTGAGAGCCTCACCAGGGAATCCACTGGGAATTCTGACATGTCCAGGCATGGCTACAGAGCCACAGTGAGATCACCCAGGATCACCCAGAATCTATTTACATGAAGACCTGAGATGACGCAAGTATGAGACAATGATGAGAATGCTGGGACAGAGAGTGGCTCCCCCAAGAATAAGCTCACCTGCCTTTGGGGAAACAGGGAGATCTGTTACCTGCTCTTTGCTCCTGACCTGTGTGCCTGAGAGGAAGAGGGACTAGATGCACAATACCCTGTATCTGGAGACACAGTTTTGGGTGCAAGCAGGTCTAGTTTCCCACGGCACCAATATGCTGCATTGGTGTCACCCAGATGCCCTCAGTATCCCTCTCTTGTGACCAAGAACTAAGAAGACGGCTGTATTCCTAGAGTCTGTGTGGGCCAAGTAAGACAGTGTAAGTAAGACTTTAAAGTGTGTAAGGAGATGCGGGTGGAAGTCATTGCCTCCCCGCTTCAATATGATATCTGTCTATTAAAAGCCAATAAGGGGCCGGACACGATGGCTCATGCCTGTAATCCCAGCACTTTGGGAGGCTGAGGCCAGCGGATCACCTGAGGTCAGGAGCTTGAGACCAGCCTGGCCAACATGGTGAAACCTCATCTATACTAAAAATACAAAAATTAGCTGGGTGTGGTGGGATGCGCCTGTAATCCCAGCTACTTGGGAGGCTGAGGCAGGAGAATCGCTTGAACCCAGGAGGCGGAGGTTGCAGTGAGCCAAGATCATGCCACTGCACTCCAGCCTGGGGGAAAGAAGGAGACTCCGTTTCTCACACACACACACACACACACACACACACACAAAGCCAATAAGGCCCATGAAAACAATAGATGTATTGGAAGCAGCACCTGTCTACCATGACATGGGCCAGCTTACCTCCCTAGCTCACATCCCTCATCACCCCTCACACTCTGTTTACGTGTCCCATGCCTGTGGCAACTTTCTCTCCATCCAGAAATGAAGCTGTTTGCACCCTCTAAAAAAGCTCCTGTGACTCAACTCAAATGCAGATGTCTGTATTCTCTATGTCACCGCATCCTGGTGTGCCATGACCCCCTCACAAAGATGATGCAGGCTTAACAGGGAAGAGAGAGTGATCTTTTATTTAATTTTAATTTTTGTAGAGAAGGGATCTTGCTATGTTGCCCAGGTTGGCCTCGAACTCCTGGCCTCAAGCAATCCTCCTTCCTTGGCCTTTCAAAGTGCTAAAATTGCAGGCATGAACCACCACGCCCAGCCAGAACAATTCTTTAAAGTGTGTCATGTCACCTCTCTGCCCAAAACACTCTACTGCTCCCTGTCCTACTCAGAGGAGAAGCCCCAGCCACCTCCTTGTCTTCATCTGTCTTTATTTCTACCTTCAGCATCAGATCCAGGTTTTGTGGAGCCCGAAGCTTATAAAATGGAGAGCTTTTTAAGAGGTATCATTCAAAATAATGTATGAACTTGAATATTTATTACAATCAGAAAATAAATCAGAACAGATGAAAAATCTCCCTGTATTCATCAGGGTTCTCCAGAGAGACAGAACCAATAGGGCAGATATGCAGTGTAGGTAAATAAGGGGGATTTATTAGGGGAATTTGCTGACATAATTATAGAGGTTGAGAAGTCCCATGACAGATGTCTGCAAGCTAGAGACCTTGGGATGCTGGTAGCATGGCTCAGTGCAATCCAAAGACCTCAGAACCCAAGGGGCCACTGGTGTAAGTCCTGAAGCCAGAAAGCCTGAGGTCCAAGGGCAGGAGCAAGGGAGTTTATCCCAGCTCCAGGAAAGAGAGCAACCAATTTGCCCTTCCTCTGTTTTCGTTCTATCCAAGCCTCTAGCCAATTGGATGGTGTTTGCCCACATTGAGGATGAATCTTCCGCACTGAGTCCACTCAGGCTCACATGCCAAACTCCTCTGGAAACACCCTCAAAGACACACACCCAAATAATGGAGTATTAGTCTGTTTTCATGCCACGATAAAGGCATACCCAAGACTGGGCAATTTACAAAAGAAAGATTTAATGACTTACAGTTCCATGTGTCTGGGGAGGCCTCACAATCATGGTGGAAGGCAAGGAGGAGCAAGTCACATCTTTCGTGAATGGCAGCAGGAAAGAGAGAGCTTGTGCAGAGAAACTCCCATCTTCAAAACCATCAGATCTCACGAGATCCATTCACTATCACGAGAACGGCACAGGAAAGACCTGCCCCCATGATTCAATCATCTCCCACTTGCTCCCTCCCACAACACGTGGGAATTATGGGAGCTATAATATGAGATTTGGGTGGAAACACAGAGCCAAACCATATCAAATGCTTTACCAGTTATTGAGGTGTTCCTTAATTTAGCTAGGTTGACACCTAAAATTAACCATCACACTCCCCAACTCAACTTCCTCTTAGTTGGATCCAGAAAATGTCAAATGCCAAATGTCCAACACCATCCAACTCAGGGGATGTGCAACAGAGGGGAAGTGGTAGTGGAAGGAGACAGCAGTCCCAATCATTTGCAGTTGAAATATCTTATTTCTGCAAAGTTTGCAAAATATATGACCACAGGAGCTCATCGCTAGGGCTCTCTCAGGGCTTGGAGGGCACTGTGCAAGTGAGGTGTCCTAAAACTTTGCAGTCAATCCATCTTTCTCTACTTCCTTTTCTATTTTCTCTTCTCCCTAGCCATGTTGGCTTCCTTTGTAGGAAAATGCCAAGTCTGTTCCCTTCCCAAGGCTTTGGCTTTGCTGATCTCTCAGCCTGCAATTCCTTTCTGTAAGATATCTGAATGGTTCCCTTCCTCATGCCCTTCTGGTCCCTGTTCAAATATCACTGTGTCAGAGAGTCCTTCCCAGACATCCTACATGAAAAATTACCCCCACCACTCTCCACCCCTCTTGCCCTGACACATTCCTCCACCTGGTTCATGTCAGCAACTGATAGGACTTCTAGCTATTTGCTGTTTTTCCTCACTAGAATGTGAGGCAGGCAGACTTATCTATTTGACTCATTAATTCATCTCCTGTACCTGTAACAATGCCTGGCCTATAGTAGATGATTGGTAAATACTCATTGAATCAATAAACGTCAATGTTTTATTCATTGCAGGTGTTACTTTGCAAATACTTATTGACAGGCCTTGGTTGGATGGTGTAATTCTGGGGAGCAGGGGGCTTATTTCTCCTTTCATTTATTAATTCACCAAATCTTCTGAGCACCTCATGTTAGGCAGTGGATAGGCAATGATAACAAAAATGGTCCTGACCCCAACGTCAGGGAATCTGCAGCATATACTACAAAAAGTAGATTTTGGCTGAGCACAGTGGCTCATGTCTGTAATCCCAGTAGTTTGGGAAGCTGAGGCAGGCGGATCACTTGAGGCCAGGAGTTTGAGACCAGCGTGGCCAACATGGTAAAACCCCGTCTCTACTAAAAATACAAAAATTAGCCACGCATGGTGGTGCATACCTGTAATCCCAGCTACTCGGGAGGCTGAGGCAGGAGAATCGCTTGAACCCGGCAGGCAGAGGTTGTAGAGAGCCGAGATGGCACTGCTGTACTCCAGCCTGGGTAACAGAGTGAGATTTTGCCTCAAAAAAATAGTAGATTTTGATACAAATGTTCATGGGCGGCGGGGTATGCTGAAGATAGAGTCTGAAAGCACTGTGGGAAGCATGGGCTCTTAACAAGAGCAATACTAATAGCTGACATTTATTTTGCACTTCCTATGTGCCAGGCACTGTTACCTGAAAGCAACAACACTGTGAGGTGGATGACGCTACGATCCTCATTTACAGATGAAGAAAGGAGGCACCGGGAGGTTACACACCTCGCCCAGGGTCACACAAATAGTACCTGGCAGAAAGAGGATGTGAACAGAGGCAACTTGCTTCTAGAGCCATGCTCTTAGCATTTGGCTATAGAAGGTTTGAGAACCACTCCATCCCCCTCACCTTGCAGATGAAGATCACAACTTTCTTCTTTCCATCTCCAGCATCCGACACCTGTATGTTAGCTGTATGTAAACCCTCTGCAGAGTTTACAAGCTCCGGTACTGCCCCCTCCATGCTATTCAGTTACCCATGGCCTTGATATTTGTCATAATCACTGATAATAGTTCAGTAGTTAATCAGTTCACAAGGCATTCTCACATGCCTTATGTATTAGTCTGTTTTTATGCTGCTGATAAAGACATACCCAAGACTGGGCAATTTACAAAAGAAAGAGGTTTAGTGACTTACAGTTCCACATGGCTGGGGAGGCCTCACAATCATGGTGGAAGGCAAGGAGGAGCAAGTCACATCTTATGTGGATGGCAGCAGCAAAGATAATGGGCAGGGAAACTCCCCCTTATAATACCATCGGATCTCGTGAGACTTATTTGCGTTCATGAGAACAGCACGGGAAAGACCTGCCCCCATGATTCAATTACCTCCCACCAGGTCCCTTCCACAACATGTGGGAATTCAAGATGAGATTTGGGTAAGGACACAGCCAAACCATATCACCTTATCGCACTTAATCTTTATAGTCATACTAATTGGTAGGTATCAGGATGCCCATTTTACAGGAGAAGAAACTGAGAGGATGGGAGAAGGACATTGCCAAGGATGTTGCCTTAGAAGGAGTGGGACCTGACCGGGTGCAGTGGCTCACACCTGTAATCCCAGCACTTTGGGAGGCCGAGGCGGCCGGATTGCCTGAGGTCAGGGGTTCAAGACCAGCCTGGCCAACATGGTGAAACCCTGTCTCTCCTGAAAATACAAAAAATTAGCAAATTAGCTGGGCGCTGTGGCGGGCGTCTATAATCCCATCTACTCGGGTGGCTGAGGCAGGAGAATCGCTTGAACCCGGGAGGCAGAGGTTGCAGTGAGCCGAGACTGTGCCACTGCACTCCAGTCTGAGCAACAACAGTGAGACTTCATCTCAAAGAGAAAAATAAAAAAAGGAATGGGACCTTTGGAGTAGCCTCATTGGGATTTCTGGTCACAGGCTTGGACTTTACTAGATCTGAAGTCTTGAGCAAGTTGCTCTGCCAGGGAGAGATGGCCAATGCAGGGTTTTTTCCCTAAGCCCAGCCTTGTTACTTTAAGCAGGTTTCTCACCCTTGGCACTCCTGACATTTGCAGGGGCCTATCCTGTGAACTGTAGGACATATATTAGCATCCCTGGCTTCTACCCACTAGAGGCCAATAGCACCTCCTCTTCCAGTCCTAACAACTAGAAATGTCTCCAGACATTGGCAAATGTCCCCTAAGGATAAAATTGCTCCTGATTGAGAATCACTGCTTTAAAGACAGGCCAGGGAGGCCAAGAGTCATTGAAGCTCATCCCTAAGGATGTGGGCATATATCAAGATAGAGCCACTGGGTCTTCCTAGCCTTACAGCCAACAAAAGCCTTCCTGATCTGCCAGACAGGAACCTACACTTTGCATTTAGCAAGTGTCTTATTATTTAATATTATAAATCTTGTTTTTGTTTGTTTCATTTTGTTTTTGAGACAGTTTCACTTTCTAGCCCAGGTAGGTGTGCAGTTGTACGATCTTGGCTCACTGCAACCTTCGCCTTCAAGCGATTCTCGTGCCTCAGCCTCCCAAGTAGCTGGGATTACAGGTGTGTGCCACCATGCCTGGCTAATTTTTGTGTTTTTAGTAGCGATAGGGTTTTACCATGTTGGCCAGGCTGGTCTCAAACTCCTGACCTCAGGTGATCCGCCCACCTCAGCCTCCCAAAGTGCTGGGATTACAGGCATGAACCACCATGCCCAGTCTTAACATTATAAATCTTTATACTGGGTTCTGCCACAGTTCACCTCATCAGGTGTTGCTGGTATGCAGTGATGAGCCTTTTGCTGCAGCTGGGAGCGAGGTGAGGGGCGGACCCAGGCATGAAGTTTACAGAGCCAGCGACAGGCTGAAGGTCTGGTTGATCAGGTGGTTCCAGGGATCACCTGGCCGCGTAGGCTGGTGGATTGGGCCCTAGCAAAGCCCTGTGTGCCTGCTTGAATATTTAATTTTGAGACCTGGGTTCTAGCCATATTTTAGCCATCTGGCTCTGGTGTGGCCTTCATAAAGTCCTAGTTTGCTCCTCCCTAACAGGGTCAACTGTACCTGCCTTACTTGCACAGTTGAGGTGAAGCAGGCAGAGGCTCTTTTAAACTGTGTTGCATGTCAGCTATTAATATGAAAAGTATCTGCCCTGTTCCTGCAGGCCTAATGACTTGCCAGAAACTGTACCATCAGGACATTTCTTGGGGGCTCAGGTATGGTGTGGAACTAATCTGAAATCTGTGCTAGCTTCCTGGAGCTCTGGCCCAGCCTTTCTGAATTTGCTCCCATTCAGGCCTGCCTGTATTAGCTGGCTTGTCTACCTACCTACAGGTTTCCCAGGAACAAAGTCCATGTGAGCTGCAGACCATCTGGAAGAGGGCCAGTAAAATCTGGAAGCAGGACTGGCTCCTGGAGTCTCCTGCCAGCCACAAACAGCCCTGGTGACAGTCCAGCCTAGGCAACATGTTGAGATCCTGTATCTACAACTACAATAACAACAAAAGTCAAAATTTGTTAACAAAACTAGCTTAAAATTGACTAGTGCTGTAGGTAGCCCCTACCAGCTTTACTTTAAACAGCAGCTGGGGAAACTAAGGGAATGATGCCATCCACTTGTGAATTAGCACACGTGGCATGGACTTTATAGTATTGCCCATGGTTTCTGTAACACTGGTTAACGAGAAATAGTTTAGCTGGGTGCAGCAGCTCATGCCTGTAATCCCAGCACTTTGGGAGGCCAAGGTAGATGGATCTCTTGAGCCCAGGAGTTCAAGACCAGCCTGGGCAACATGGTGAAACCCTGTCTCTAGGAAAAATACAAAAATTAGTCAGGCATGGCAGCATGTGTCTATAGTCCCAGTTACTTAGGAGGCTGAGGTGGGAGGATGTCCTGAGGTCGGGAGGTCAAGGCTGCAGTGAGCTGAGATTACACCACTGCACTCCAGCCTGGGCGACAGAATGAGACCCTGTCTCAAATTTTTTCTAAAAGGCAAGAAATGATTTGAAATACACTTCTCTTCTTTCTATATTTCATATGGATGTTAAATTACTACTTTAAATCTGTGTTTTTAGAAATAGTAAAAAAAAATCTGCCCTTTCTGATGGAGGTTCATTTTTTTTAACGTAGAAAACGTCAAGATTTCCTAACTATACCATTTGCAAATAGCTGGAGATGCCACAGTGTGTAAATTTCTGTGAAATTTTTGTTTGTTTTTTATTACTATTGTTTTTTGTAAAGACAGGGTTTTGCCATGTTGCCCAGGCTGGTCTCAAATTCCTGAGCTCAAGCGATCTGCACACCTCAGCCTCCCAAAGTGCTGGGAATTTCTGTTAAATTTTTTAAGTTAATTTTTAAATTTAATGTTTGCTTCTTTCCTATCCACCACTGTGCACAGTATCACCAGAGTCAGAATCCTCTGTAGTTCAATATCTCTGGAGACAAAACCTGTCAACTCCAGTGGTTTTCAACAAAGTTTCTTCAAGGAAATTTCCTTCCAATTGTAGAAAAAATTTAAATTCTTGACATCAGTGCTGAAAGGGGTAGACCAAGCAAGTGGAAAAAAGGCTATGGGGTGTGAATCTTCCCTGTGGACTTTCAAGATTGTTGATTAAAAAAAAAATAGAAAAAAAACAACAAAACAAAAAAAAAAGCAGAATTGGTTGAAATAGAAATTTTCTAAATTAAAAATTGAGAAAGATATTAACAGCACTAGTCAATTTTAAGCTAGTTTTGTTAACAAATTTTGACTTTTGTTGTTATTGTAGTTGTAGATACAGGATCTCAACATGTTGCCTAGGCTGGACTTAAACTTCTGGCCTCAAGTGATCTTTTTGCTTTGGCCTCCCAAATGCTGGGATTACAGGTATAAGCCACCATGTCTGGCCTGACCTATTTGTTTAACCAAAATGTCTGCTTCCATGAACTACTTCTTGTTCTTCAAATAATACTTAGTCCCTTTTCTGCTGCTATAACAGAATGCCACAGACTGGGTGGTTTACAAAGAACAAAAATTTATTTGGCTTATGGTTCTGGAGACTGGAAAGTCCAAAAGCATGGCACTGGCATCTGGTGAGGGCCATCCCATGGTGAAAAGTAGAAGGCAGAATTGAGCATGTGAGACAGAGAATTGGGGCCAAACTTATCTTTTTATCAGAAGTCCACTCCTAAGATAACTTATGCACTCCCATGATAACAGCATTAATCCATTCATGATCTAATCACCTTGTAAAGATGTCACCTCTAAATACTGTTACAATGGCAATTAATTTTCTTTTTAAAAAAACATAGACAGGTCTTGCTATATTACCCATGTGGGTCTCAAATTCCTGGGCTCAAGCAATCCTCCCGTCTCAGCCTCCCAATGTGCTGAGATTACAGGAGTGAGCCATTGCATCCAGCTGGCAATTAATTTTCAACATGAGTTTTGGCAGGGACATTCAAACCACAGCAAATACACAATTCATTATTCATTCCATTTAATGCTTTACTCCCTAGTTATTTATTGATTCTCCTCAGGGTCCCTGGCAAACAGTGAAAGACTTCATCTTTGGCCTCCTTGACTTCGGCTAATTCGTTCATTTAACAAACATTTGTTGAGATCCTGCTGTGCTTCAGACAATATACAAGCAATGTGGATACAGACCAGGAAGAGCTCATAATAAACGGTGAACCACAAATAGTACACAGGTAAGAGCTATGACTGAGAATTGTGTATGAAATATTGTGTGACTACAGGTGAGAAATCATAGAACTTCGAGTGAGAGCATGAGTCAGCTTGGCTAACGAAGTGACAATTGAAGTATTTTAAAATCACTTTAGCCCATATCATCTGGCTCACTTATCTTCTCCACTACATGCAAAAGAAAATAAAACCTATTGTGTTTTCCCATTCAAATGAAAATATAGGTTGAAGATCTCTCCTAAGTTGTCATCTTTTTTCTACCCATGTTTTCCCAGAAGATTGTGATAGGGTGAAAGGTCACAGAATTTGGAATCAAAATTAGAATTTTCTGCCACTTAGTTGCTATGACCTTTTGACAAGTTACTTGACTTCTGTGGATCTTAGAGTCTTCGTCTGTTAAAACAGGAGTCCCCAACCCCTGGGCCTTGGACTGGTGCTGGTCCCCAACCCCTGGGCCGTGGACTGGTGCCGGTCCATGGCCTGTTAAGAACTGGGCCACACAGCAAGAGGTAAGTGGCAAGCAAGAGAAGTTTCATCTATATTTACAGCTGCTCCCCATCACTTACATTACTGCCTGAGCTCCATCCACCTCCTGTCAGATCAGTGGTGGCATTTGATTCTCACAGGAACATGAACCCTATTGTGAACTGCACATGGAAGGGATCTAGGTTACACACCTCTTACGAGTATCTAATGCTGGATGATCTGTCACTGGATGATGTCTCCCATCATCCCCAGATGGGACTGTCTAGTTGCAGGAAAGCAAGCTCAGGGCTCTCACTGATTCTACATTATGGTGAGTTGTATAATTATTATATGTTCCAATGTAATAATATTATAAATATAGTGCACAATAAATGTAATGTGCTTGAATCATCCTGCAACCATCCTCGCCACCCCCAGTCCATGGAAAAATTGTCTTCCATGAAATGGATCCCTGGTGCCAAAAATGCTGGGGACTGCTGGGTTAAAAGAGATGACAGATGCCGGGCATGGTGGTTCACACCTGTAATCCCAGCACTTTGGGAGGCTGAGGTGGGCAGATTACAAGGTCAGGAGATCGAGACCATCCTGGCTAACATGGTGAAACCCCATCTCTACTAAAAATACAAAAAAATAGCCGGGCATGGTAGCGGGCGCCTGTAGTCCCAGCTACTTAGGAGGCTGAGGCAGGAGAATGCATGAACCCAGGAGGCAGAGCTTGCAGTGAGCCGAGATTGCACCACTGCACTCCAGCTTGGGCGACAGAGTGAGACTCCATCTCAAAAAAAAAAAAGAGATGACAATAGCCTGGGCATGGTGACTCATGCCTGTGATCCCAGCACTTTGGGAGGCCAAGGCAGGGGAGATCACTTGAGGCCAGGAGTTCCAGACCAGCCTGGCCAACATGACAAAATCCCGTCCCTACTAAAAATACAAAAATTAGCTGGGTGTGATGGTGCACGCCTGTAATTCTAGCTACTCAGGAGGCTGAAGCAGGAGAATCGCTTGAACCCAGGAGGTTATAGGTTGCAGTGAGCTGAGATCGTGTCACTGCACTCCAGCCTGGGCAACAGAGCAAGACTTCATCTTAAAAAAAAAAAAAAAAAGGAAGAAATAGCAACTATGTGGCATGCTGCTGTCAGTATTAGCAATAATGTATACAAAATTATAGACTATTGTACTGATGGCTCTCTACTGATATTCCTGGTATTCATGCCCTTGGGTAGCCTCCTCCCATACTAACTCTGGACTTGGTCATATGACTTGTTGGCTAATGAGACATAACTGTGACCCAAGGAGAGGCTCAATAAATATTTGCACATTCAGCCTGGCCAACATGGCGAAACCCCGTCTCTACTAAAAATGCAAAAATTAGCTGGGTGTGGTGGCCAGGCACCCGCAGTCCCAGCTACTTCGAAGGCTGAGGCAGGAGAATCGCTTGGACCCAGGAGACGGAGGTTGCAGTGAGCCGAGATCGCACCACTGCACTCCAGCCTGGGCGACAGAGTCAGACTCTGTCTCAAAAAAAAAAAAAAAAAAGTGCTCATTGAGGCTTACACTCTTAGAACTCAGATGCCATGTAAAGAAATTCGGGCTACCCTACATAAAGAGAGAGGCCCAAATCTTCCAGCTGTCCCTGCCAAGTGAGGCCCTCTGGGACCTTCCAGCTCCAGCCAATCCACCAGCTGAATGCAGCTTCTTCAGTGA
Source organism: Hylobates moloch (assembly GCF_009828535.3). Taxonomy (NCBI): domain Eukaryota; kingdom Metazoa; phylum Chordata; class Mammalia; order Primates; family Hylobatidae; genus Hylobates; species Hylobates moloch. The sequence goes on along the minus strand of NW_026652297.1, from coordinate 34,974,080 downwards.
GCCCAGGCAAGACCAGAACCATGCAGCCAGACCACAAAATCATGAGAAATCACTGTTTTGTTTCAAGCCACTACATTTTAGGATGGCTTGTTAAGCAAGAATACATAATGGACACACCAATATTTTAAAAATACTCACAAATACCTACTATGAGCCAAACACTATGCTAGGCTTTAGGGAGACAGCAGTGAACAAGACCAACAAGGGCCTCCCTCTCATGGAGCTCACGTTCTAGTGGGGAAGACAGACCAGAAAAATCAAATGATTGTGCTTTGTTTTGTGTACTATAAAGGACAAGGTTTATGAGCTAAAGCAGAGAATAACAGGGAATGGCAGTAGCTTTTGATAAGGCAATCAGGGAAAACCTCTCTGAGATTAAATTCAAGCAGAAACTTACAACATGAGAAGAAAGTAGCCAGGGAAAGAGTCATAGACTAGGTCTCAATAAATCACAGCTATTACTAGTAGCATACAAAATTATTGATATTTATTATTTGTATACTTGGTATACAGAAGACATATATATATAATCCTCATATATATCTATAATCCATATATCTATATATACTCCGTATATCTATATATACAGATATATATAGTTTCCTGCCCTTTCCCTTCCCCTATGTCACCAGTCAGGGTTCAATTAGAAAAATAAAAATCACAGAAGGGATTGTATTATCCTGTTCTCACACTGCTATAAATAAATACCTGAGACTGGGTAATTTATAAAGGAAAGAGATTTAATTGACTCACAGTTCCACAGTGCCGGGGAGGCCTCAGGAAACTTACAACCACGATGGAAGGCGAAGGGGAGGCAAGGACCTTCTTCACAAGGCGGCAGGAGACAGAAGTGAGACAAGAAGGACAAAAACCGCCACTTTTGAAAACCATCAGATCTTGTGAGATTCACCCACTATCGCTAGAACAGCATAATCCAATCACTTCCCTCCCTGAACACGTGGGGATTACAGGGCCCTTCCTCGACATGTGGGGATTACAATTCGAGATTTCGAGATGAGATTTGGGTAGGGACACAGATCCAAACCTTATCAGGGATGTAATATAGAGGATTTGTTTCAGGTGTCAGAAAGCTGAAAGAGCAAAAAGCAATACTGAGGTAGCCTAGAGGGCCAGAGAGCAACTAATTCTTGTAGTGCTGGAATAACTAAAGGGAAGAGGTTGGGAGTCACCACTACCTAGAAACTTGGAGGAGGGTCTATGAAGAGCAATCATCACTCAGCTGCTATTGATATTTCTGAGAGGGCTCAATGAGGTTGGTTCTCAAGGAGCACCCAAAGTAGCTGGAAGCTGGAACCAACTACTATTTGTAAAGTAAAGTGTTGTTTTGGGGGTAACATTGACTAAAAGAGCAAGTTAGAAAGAAGAATGTCCCTTCTTCTTTTCTGTTACCTTCCAATCTTCCTCTAGTGCCCACTATTGACAGAGCTTTGTAGGAAGGCAGCTAGCAAAGAAATCTGTGAAAGGAACATTGCAGCGTCCCAGACACAGCATAAAAGAGAGGAGCATGCAAGGGCAGATTTGGAGCTGAGAAATGGCAGGCAAAGGGCTAAGAATGTCCAGGTTAGTTTTACCTAACTTCTGTTTTTCCAGCATCTGATCCAGTATAGCATTTGTTCTGACTGTCTGTTATTTTTAAGAAGGAATTTTTCTTTTAAAAAGTTTCTGAATAAAACTGGTTTTGGCCAGATTCAGTGGCTCACACCTGTAATCCCAGCACTTTGGGAGGCCAAGGTGGGCAGATTGTTTTGGTTCAGGAGTTTCAGACCAGCCTGACCAACATGGTGATACCCCATCTCTACTAAAAATACAAAAAAATTATCCAGGCATGGCGGCGCATGCCTCTAATCCCAGCTACTTGGAAGGCTGAGGCAGGAGACTCACTTGAACCCGGGAGGTGGAAGTTGCAGTGAGCCGAGATAGCACCACTGCACTGCATCCTCTGTCTCAAAAACAAACAAACAAAACAAAACAAAACAAAAAAACCTGTTTTATATATACTAATAAAATGACAATCAAGTGTGTATTAGGTTGGTGCAAAAGTAATTGAGGTTTTTGCCACTGAAAGTAATGGCAAATATGTCCTTCATTGAAACATGATGGCAGGAACTTCTATCTTTGTCTGTCTCAGTAAAAATGAATGAATAGGTGAGTGCATGGATGGATGGAACTTACAAGATCTGTCTTTCCAATGGCCGGGGGGCATTTGGTCCCCACACTAAGGCTATTGACATCTGCACAGGACAGTCCTATTTTTGGTGTCCTTTCCTTTCTGAAAATAAAGTTGTGCTTTAGAGAATGAAAAAAAAAAAAAGAAAGTAATGGCAAAAACCACAATTACTTTTGCACCAACCTAATATATAAACTACCTAGAGCAGCCACTAAAAGCTAATCAAAGATATATACTTAAAAACACTATAATAAATAAAAAATGGAAATCTGAAAAATGTTCAAATAACCGACAGAAGACAGAAAAAAAAAAAAAAAAAACAAAGACAAAAACAGGGAGAACCAACAGAAAACAAAATAGGAGACATACACCAACATATCAATAAGATCATTAGCTGCTACAGCGCCTGCCTTGAATGCATGGCGCTCCAGGCTGCATGAATGCTCCCCACAGCTGCCACCACCCATTGGAATGGCCAACAGGGTACCTGAATGTGGCCTGAGCCGGGAGGTGCAGCAGCAAATTGAGAATCTGTATGACACAGACCTGGAGCAGATCAATGGATCACCACCCAGTGCTAAAACGATGTGGGCTGGCCCCAGCTTGGACACGAGAACTTCCACAATTTCCTCAAGGAGGGCACAGAGCTATGTGAGCTCATTAACGCGCTGTGCCCCGAGGGGCAGGCCCCAGTAAAGAAGACCCAGGCCTCCCCCATGGCCTTAAAGCAGATGGAGCAGATATCTCGGTGCCTGCAAGCAGCTGAGCGCTATGGCATTAACACCACCGACATCTTCCCAACTGTGCACCCCTGGGGAGGAAAGAACATGGCCTGTGTGCGGTGGATCCTGATGGACCTGGGTGGGCTGGCAGTAGCCCAGGACGATGGGCTCTTCTCTGGGGCTCCCATATGGTTCCCTAAGAAACCCAAGGAGAATCCTTGGAACTTCTCAACCAGCTACAAGAGGCCAGGAACATGATTGGGGTACAGATGGGCAGCAACTGCGGGGTGTCTCAGGTTGGCATAACCGGCTATGAGACGTCATGCTAGATCCTCTGATTTGAGGACTAAGCTCTGATTTTGTTTTAAATCTTGTCCAAATTCCTGTCTGGGGTGTCATGCCCTACAAACCATAAATTCTCATCAGATGGGTTTTATTTAACCCTGTATATCGTGACTTACTTTCCAACCTGACTCTAGAATAACATTACGAGACAAGGAAGAAAATCAAAATATTTTACCCCAAGACATGTTTCTTTGCCATATCTTCATATGGCCCTGCAAAGCTGTCCTTTTAGGGGGAAATTTTGCATCTGTAAAGAATCTCTATTAACATAGCTAGATCTTTTTTTTTTTCCAGGCCCTCCCAATCCTAAAGAAATTAAAAGTCTTGCACCTTTTTTTTTGAGATGGAGTCTCGCTCTGTCGCTCAGGCTGGAGTGCAGTGGTGTGATCTCGGGTCACTGCAACCTCTGCCTCCCAGGTTCAAGTAATTCTCCTGCTTCAGCCTCCTAAGTAGCTGGGATTACAGGCACGTGGCACCATGCCCAGCTGATTTTTGTATTTTTAGTAGAGATGGGGAAACAGCCTCAGGTAACCTCCGCCTCGCAGGTTCAAGTGATTCTCACTTGATTCGTGTGCCTCAGTCACCCAAGTCGCTGGGATTACAGGTGCCCGCCACCATGCCTGGCTAGTTTTTGTATTTTCAGGAGAGACGGGGTTTCACCATGTTGGCCAGCTTGGTCTCGAACTCCTGACCTCAAGTGATCCGCCTGCCTCAGCCTCCCAAAGTGCTGGAACTACAAGCATGGGCCACTGCGCCAGGCCTGGGGATCAGAGCTTTTAAGGACAACTTACTGGGAGGGGGGAAGCCAGTGAGCTGTGAGTGCTGATCGGTAGGGTCAGAGATGAAATCACAGGGAGTCGAAGATGTCTTCTTGTGCTGAGTCAGCTCCTGGGTGGGGGCCACAAGATCAGATGAGCCAGTTTATCGATCTGGGTGGTGCCAGCTGATCCATCAAGTGCAGGGTCTGCAAAATATCTTAAGCACTGATTTTAGGAGCAGTTTAGGGAGGGTCAGAATCTTGTAGCCTCCAGCTGCATGACGCCTAAACCATAATTTCTAATCTTGTGGCTAATTTGTTAGTCCTATAAAGGCAGTCTAGTCCCCAGGCAAGAAGGAGGTTTGTTTTGGGAAAGGGCTGTTATCATCTTTGTTTTAAGCTGTAAACTAAGTTCCTCTCAAAGTTATTTCAGCCTTTGCCCAGGAAGGAACAAGGACAGCTTAAAGGTAGAACCGATATGGAGTCGGTTAGGTTAGATCTCTTTCACTGTCTCAGTCATCATTTTGCAAAGGCAGGGTTTACTTCTCCCACAGCTGTGGCTACAGGGACTTAATTTATAGGGAGGGGCCTGTGGTGGCTGCTACCCCAGCCACTGCTGCACTGTGCTCACCACACATCTGGGGTAGCCTTCCCTGGCAGAGGCCCTCATGGCTTCTCATTTTCCATTCCCCTCACTGTGGCTAGGGAGTTGGGGTGAGGGAACAGAGAAAGGAGGGCTGCCTACCATGGTCTGGGGCTTGAGGAATATGAGTTTGTTGATTTAAATAAAGAACTCCAGGCCAGGTGCAGTGGCTTTGCATATAAGAGCTTTGTTCCTATATAATCCTATATAATCCCAGCACTTTGGAAGGCCGAGGCAGGCGGATCACCTGAGGTCAGAAGTATAAGACCAGCCTGGTCAACATGGCGAAATCCCGTCTCTACTAAAAAAATACAAAACTTAGTCTGGCATGGTGGCGGCGCCTGTAATCCCAACTACTTGAGAGGCTGAGGCAAGACAACTGCACCATTGCACTCCAGCCTGGGCAACAAGAGTAAAACTATCTCAAAAATACAAACAATAAAAAATAAAGTGAGTCTCCCCTAGACAGCATATAGTTTGATCATGTCTTTTTTATCCTTCTCCCAATATTTCCCTTTGATTGAAGTGTTTAATGAATTTATATTTAATGTAATTATTGTATGATTTTTATCTGCCATTTTGCTATTGTTTTCTATATGTCTTATGACAGTTTATTGTTCCTCTATTCCTTTATTACTGCCCTCTTTTGTGTTAGATATTTTCTCATGTACCATTTTAATTCTCTTGTCATTTTCTTTCTTTCCTTTTTTTTTTTTTTTTTTTTTGACAGATTCTTGCTCTATCTCCCAGGCTGGAGTGCAGTAGCATGATCTCAGCTTACCACAACCTCTGCCTCCCAGGTTCAAGCGATTCTCCAGCCTCAGCCTCCGTAGTAGCTAGGATTACAGGCATGTGCCACCAGGCCTGGCTAATTTTTGTATTTTTAGTAGAGATGGGGTTTCACCATGTTGATCAGGCTGGTCTCAAACTCCTGACCTCGTGATCCACCCGCCTCAGCCTCCCAACTTTCTTTTTCTAGAGATGGGATCTTGCTATGTTGCCCAGGTTAAACTTGAATTCCTGGGCTCAAACAATCCTCCCACCTCAGCCTTCCAAGTAGCTAGGACTATAAGTGTGTGCCACCACACCCAGCTCTTATCATTTCTCTTACTATATTTTCTATTTATTTTCTCTGTTGCCCTTGTTATTACAGTTAACATCTTAATTTATAACCATCTACTTTATATTAATACAAACTTAATTTCAATAGTATACAACAGCTTTGTTCCTATACAGTTCTATTACTTCACCACTAGTTTGTGCTATTATAGCCATACAAAATAAGCCCAATACAGTTTTATAATTATTGCTTATTCAGTTATCTTTTAAATCGGGTAGAAAAAGGAAAGACTTATATACACACAAAAATAATTTATAATGTCTTTTACATTTACCTATACAGGAGGTCCCATTACTAGTGCTTTATTCCTTTGTGTAGGTCAGAATTACTGTCTATTTCCTTTTATTTGTTCAGGATCTCACTCAGTCACCCAGCCTGGAGTGCAGTAGTGTAATCATAGCTCACTGCAGCTTCAAACTCTGGTGCTCATGTGATCCCCCTGCCTCATCCTTCCAAAGTGTTGAGATTACAAGCATGAACCACCATGCCTGACCCACAGTTTTTTGTTTTTAACCAGTGAATATCTTTATTTCTCCTTCACCTTTAAAGAATAGCTTTACTGGATATAGAAATATTGACTGACAGTATTTTTAATTTCAGCACTTCATATGTCACCCCAGTGCCTTCTGGTCTCCATGATTTCTGATGAGACATTCTCTGTTAATCTTATTGAGGCCTTACTGTATGTGACAAGGCACTTCTCTCTTGCTGCTTTCAAGATTCTCTCTTTGTCTTTGTCTTCAACAGTTGGATTAGGATGCTTTTAGGTGTTGATCTCTTTGAGTTTATCCTTACTTAGAGTTTGGTGAGGTTCTGGATGTGTATATTAATGTTTTCCATCAAATTTGTGAAGTTGTAGGTCATTATTATTTAAGATATTAATTATGCCCCATTCTCTCTCTCCTCTCTTCTGGGATTCCCATTATGTATAGGCTGATATGCTTGATGGTGGCTCAAAGATCTCTGAGTCTCTTGTTTATTTTTATTCATTTATTTTCTTTCTATTCCTCAGATTGGATGATCTCAATTGACCTATCTTCAAGTTTGCTGTTGTACCCCTCTAATGAATTTTTTATTTCAGGTTTTGTACTTTTCAACTTCAGAATTTCTGTCTGGTTCTCTTTTTAATATAATTTCTATGTCATAATTGATGTTGTACATATGCTGACACATTGTTTTCATGCTTTCCTTTAGTTCTTTAGACATATTAGTTCTTTGAACATATTTTTAGAAGCTGATTTAAAGTCTTTGTCTAGTAAGTGTAGTGTCTGGCCCCCCTAAAGGACACCGAAAGTTTACTGGCACCATATTACCTTTTTTGACCTAGTCTTTTACCTTGTTTAGGCAGTCACACAAGTCCACCCAATTTCAAGTGGGGAGTGGCAAGGCTCTGGAATTGCAGGTGGGACCAGAAATGCTTCTGTGATCATTTGTGGAAAATATAATCTGCCACATTTACTGTTTTGGAAAATCAAGTCACTAATGGCAGCACTGCTTATAGTAGTCAAGTCACCAGCTCAATACACTTGTCTCAGCCTGCATTAGTACCATAAAGCATATATATGAAGATTTTTTTTTTTTTTTTGAGACAGAGTTTCACTCTTGTTGCCCAGGCTGGAGTACAATGACACAATTTCGTTTCACTGCAACCTCCGACTCCTTGGTTCAAGCAATTCTCCTGCCTCAGCCTCCCAAGTCACTGGGATTACAGACGACCGCCACCATGCCCAGTTAGTTTTTGTTATTTTTAGTAGAGACGGGGTTTTGCCATGTTGGCCAGGCTGGTCTCGAACTCCTGACCTCAAGTGATCCACCTGCCTCAGCCTCCCAAAGTGCTGGGACTACAGGCATGAGCCACTGCACATGGCCCAAGATGATTTTTAAGATGTGAGCCTTAAACTACTTCTTGGGGCTTCTGGAGTTGTAGTGGCCAAGCATTCTTATATTAAAGTACCTTTCAAAAATTATCTTTATTTTATTTATCTTTTATATAACAATTAGGACATTACATTTATTTTCTGCATTAAATAATTATTAAATTTTATAATTTTTTTATTGAAGTGTAACATATATGCTGAAGTACCCAAATCTTCAGTGTATAGCTCAAGGAATTTTTCAAAGTAATAGTACTCATTTATTATCTCACAGTTTCTATTGGTCAGGAATTCAAGAGCAGCTGAGTTGGTGGTTCTGGCTCAGAGTCGCTCATCAGGTTGGAGTCAGATGTCGGCTGGGACTGCAGTTATCTGCAGGCTTCACTGGGGCTGGAGGATTTACTTTCAGTGTGGTTCACATGGCTGGCAAGTTGGTGCTGGCTGGTGGTTGGGGGCCTCAGATCCTTTCTCCATGGGGCTCTCCCTGGGTTTCTCTGAGTGTGCTGACAATATGGTGGATGGATTCCCACAGAGCAAATAATCCCAGATAACAAGGTGGAATCGGCAATACCATTTATGATCTAGCCTTGAAAGCCACATGCCATCATTTCTACCATATTTTATTGGCCACACAGAGTCAACTCTGATTCACTGTGGGATGGGACTACACAAGGGCATGAATACCAGGAGGCTGGGATTACTGGGGGATGGCTACCACACTGCCCCACAGATGGATTCTATTCTGGGTTCCATAGTGGTTCCATAGTCACATCAGTGTCTTGCATCACCTTCTTTTTTTTTTTTTTTTTTTTGAGACAAGAGTTTTCCTCTTGTGCCCCAGGCTAGAGTGCAATGGCGTGGTCTTGGTTCATGTGAATCACTTCTTTTTTTTTTTTTAATCAAAAATCACATTTTTTTATTATACTTTAAGCTCTAGGGTACATGTGCACAACGTGCAGGTTTGTTACATATGTATACATGTGCCATGTTGGTGTGCTGCACCCTGAATCACTTCTTAACTTCCTGTGTCTTGAATGTTGCATTGGTATTTTCCAATAATCACCCTTGGCTCCTCAAGGCTGTGCCCTCCTTAGTATCTTTGAGTTCTGAGAACACTGTTTATTACTAGCTAAGCAATAATTCCCATTGCCAAAGCTCCAAGGCTCATCTGCCTTTTTGTCTGGAGGTTTTCAAATAGACAAGGACGTGTTAATGACCTAGTACGTTATCTGTTAAGTTTTGGCAGGCAGCATGGAAATGTGACTTCTTAAATAGGAAAAATAAAATTGTAATTTTATTCTTAAACAACCACAATTACTTACTAATGGTATGTGTGCCTGTTGGGCAATGCACAGTTCCTCAAATCGTGAAATCAAATTAGACATTGCCATTCACATTTCCTGTTCCACACTGATATTTACACACTACTTACTTTTTTTTAATAAAGGGAAATATTTTTAATTTTAAAAGTTTTTAATTAAACATTTTTTAATAAAAGGAGACACTGATGAACACTTTGTTTTCAATTTTGCACCCTTACTAACAATATTCCAAAGAATGTCTCAAACAAATATCCTTGTTCATATGTGGGAGTGTTTCACAATAGTTTATTAGAACTGGAATTTCTGGCTCATAGAACACTTGCATTTCCAATCTTACTAGGTAATTCGGAGTTGTTCTCCATAGTAATTTACTCATTTATGCTCCTAAAGTGTTTAAGAATTTCCCTTTTGTCCATTCTTGACAAGTTGAGTATTATTAAACTTCTCCATGTCGGCCAATCTGATGGGTGTGAATTGCATCTCATTTTTTAAAAAATTAGAGTAAATTACATCTAACATAGCATTTACCTGCATCTCATTTTTTTTCCAATATTAAACAGTTTTATTTAAGACATTGCATTTTCCACTTACAATACAGTGCTTATAAAATGCAATGTTATTTCCTTCCCTTGTGCACGTATTCCATATTCAAGTACTGAGAATGCCCAGTAATTTACTATAGCAGCTGAACTTTAAAGATGTCACAGAATTTTCTACAAATTTAAGTCCTTCCATATTTTCACTGTGTGGAACAATGTTACATCTTTTCTTGGGTTGGCTTAATTAACCTCTTCAATGGTAGGCCCTGAGGAAGCACCGACAGAGGGAGGAGCTCCACCACCAGGGAATCCCCCAGGCATTCCTCCTGGTGTGCCTCCTGCACTCTGGTACAGCTTGGATGGGGTTGCAGACTATCTCCAGCTCTTTCTGCTGATGTTCACATTCTTCCTTCACTGCAGTCTGATTCTGTTGATAATTTCATTACACTTGTCAAGAATCTTCTGCTTGTCTGCATTGTTAATCTTGCCTTGAAGTTTCTCATCTTCAACAGTGCTTTCATGTTGAATGCATGGGACTCAAGTGAATTCTTGGATGACACCTTGACCCTCTGCTTCTCATCTTCAGCTTTGCACTTCTCAGCTTCCTGGGCCATAGCTCAATATCTTCCTTGTCCAAATGGCTCTTCTCATTAGTGACAGTAATCTTGTTCTCTTTTTCTGTACTCTTGTCCACAGCAGAGACACTGAGGATGCCATTGGCATCAATGTCAAAAGTGACTTCAATCTGAGGAACAGTGGACTGCAGGAAGTAGGCCTGTGAGTTCAAACTTGCCAATCCATAGAGACAGAAAGTAGATTGATGTTTTCTAGAGGGAGGAATAAGTGAATGGAGAACGGTGGCTAGTGGGTATGGGATTTCTTTTCAGGTTGATCAAACTATTATAATACTTTTGTTGTTGTTTTTTGTTTGTTTGTTTTTGAGACAGAGTTTTGCTCTTGTTGCCCAGGCTGGAGTGCAGTGGCATGATCTCGGCTCACTGAAACCTCTGTTTCTGCCTCCCGCGTTCAAGCGATTCTGCTGCCTCAGCCTCCCGAGTAGCTGGGACTACAGGTGCACAGCACCACACCTGGCTAATTTTTGTATTTTTGGTAGAGATGAGGTTTCACAATGATGACCAGGCTGGTCTTGAACTCCTGATCTGAAGTAATCCTCCTGCCTCAGCCTCTCAAAGTGCTGGGATTACAGATATGAGCCACCATGCCCAGCCAAAGAATTGTAATATTAGAAAACAGTGATAGTTGTATATCACTGTATATATACCAAAATACATCAAATTGTATGCGTTAAAAGAATGACGTTTATTGTATGTTAATAATATCTCAATAAATTTGTAATAAAATAAGATGAAAATGCATTTCAAAATTCTTTCCTTTATGTTTCTTTTATATATCACACTTAGAAATGGAAATAGCTTTTTCAGGGAAAAAACCCATCTAGAGACCTTGTGATGTGGTTTGGATGTTTTCTATCTCCAAACATCATGTTGAAATTTGATTTCCAGAGGTGAAGCTGGGACCTGGTGGGAGGTGATTTGATCATGAGGGCGGATCCCTCATGAATGGCTTAGCACCATTCCCTTGGCGATGAGTGAATTCTTGCTCAGTTAGTTGATGTGAGATCTGGTTGTTTAAAAGAGTCTGGGATGTTCCTCTTCACTCTCTTGCCATGTGATACACTGCTCCCCTTCACCTTCCACCATGATTGTAAGCTCCCTAAGGCTCATGCCATAAGTGAGATGTTTGCACCACACTTCCTGTACAGCCTGCAGAACCATGAGCCAAATAAACATCTTTTCTTCCTAAAAAAAAAAAAAATTTAAAAGCCCCAAAACTTGCCAAACAGGTTGTAATCCTTGATCATGGAATGCTCATCTTTATAAACCTGGATAAGCGCACCAGGCTGGTTGTCAAAATAGGCAGTGAAATTCTGTGTCTGCTTGGTAAAAAATGGTAGTATTATGCTTAATGAGGACAGTCATGACTCTGTCAGCAGTTTCAATACCAAGGGAAAGAGGAGTGGCATCCAACAGAAGCAAATCTGGAACATTTTCAGACTTGTCTCCAGATAGGAAGGCTGCCTGGACAGCTGTGCCATAAGCAACAGCTTCATCGGGGTGGATGCTCCTATTCAGTTCTTTTCCATTGAAGAAGTCTTGGAGAAGCTTCTGAAGGTTGGAGATATGAGTAGAACCACCAACCAGGACAATATCATGAATCTGTGACTTGTCTAGTTTGGTGTCTCGAAGGGCTTTCTCTACAGGGTCCACGGTGCCATGGAGCAAGTCAGTTCTTCAGGTCAGCTCTTCAAATCAGGCACCGGTAATGGAGGTATAGAAGTCGATTCCTTCTTAGAGAAAATCAATCTCGATACCGGCCTGGGTGCTGGAAGAGAGAGTATACTTACCACATTCACAAACCATACAAAGGTGTGAGATAGCTCTTTTGTTCTCAGTGACGTCCTTCTTTTCTTTTTTCTTTTTTTTTTTTTTTTGAGATGGAGTCTGTTGCCCAGACTGGAGTGCAGAGGTGTTATCTCAGCTCACTGCAAGCTCTGCTTCCTGGGTTCAAGCAATTCTCCTGCCTCAGCCTCCCTAGTAGCTGGGACTACAGGTGCATGCCACCACGCCCAGCTAACTTCTGTATTTTTAGTAGAGATGGGGTTTCACCATGTTGGCCAGGCTGGTCTCAAACCCCTGACCTTGTGATCCGCTTGCCTCGGCCTCCCAAAGTGCTGGGATTACAGGTGGGAGCCACCATGCCCAGCCTCACTGACATCCTTCTTATGCTTGTGCTTGAACTCAGCAATAAGATGGTTGACTATTCGGTTGTCAAAGTCTTCTCCACCCAAGTGAGTTCTCCAGGTGTAGATTTTTTTTTTTTTTTTGAGATGGAGTCTTGCTCTGTTGCCCAGGCTGGAGTGCAGTGGCACCATCTTGGCTCACTGCAACCTCTACCTCCTGGGTTCAAGAGATTCTCCTGCCTCAGCCTCCCAAGTAGCTGGGATTACAGGTGCACACTATCACACCTGGCTACTTTTTGTATTTGTTTTTTAGTAGAGATGGGGTTTCACCACTTTGGCCAGGCTGGTCTTCAACTCCTGATCTCAAGTGATCTGCCCGCCTCAGCCTTCCTAAGTGCTGGGATTATAGGCATGAGCCACTGTGCCTGGCATTCCAGCTGTACTTTTGACTTCAAAGATCGCATTCTCAATAGTGAGGATTGACACATCAAAAGTGCCACCTCCCAGGTCAAAGATGAGCATAATTATTTCAGCTCCAACCTTTCTCTGTCTAAGCCATAAGCAATAGCACCTGCAGTTGTCTCATCGATAATTCTAAGTACATTGAGACCAGCAATAGTTCCAGCATCTTTGGTAGCCTGATGCTGAGTCATTAAAGTCAACTGGCACTGTGACCACAGCATTGATAACTGTTTTCCCAAGATCAGCTTCTGCAATGTCCTTCATCTTTGTCAGAACCATAGAGGACATCTCCTCTGGGTAGAAGCTTTTTGTCTCTCCCCTGTATCCTCCTTGGACCTTGGGCCTGCCAGAATCATTCACCACCATGAAGGGCCAATGCTCTATATCACACTGGACAACAGCATCATGAGATCTGCGTCCAATCAGACATTTGGCACTGAAAACTGTGTTGGTGGGGTTCACTGCAACTTGATTCTTCGTGGCATCACCAACCAATCATTTGGTGTCTGTAAAGGCGACATAGCTTGGAGTAGTTTGGCTTCCCTGATCATTGACAATTGTCTCTACTTTTCCGTGTTGGAAAACACCCACATGAGAGTAGGTGATGCCAAGATCAATACCAACTGTAGGTCCCTTAGACATGGTTGCTGGTGTGTAGGTCCAGCTCGGACAGCGAAAAAAGACACAGGAACCCAAGAGCTGCAGGAACCCCAATAGCTGCAGGCACGTTTCATGAGCTGCATCTTTTTTTTTTTTTTTTTTGAGACAGAGTTTCACTCTTGTTGCCCAGACTGGAGTGCACTGGCGCTATCTTGGCTCACTGCAACCTCCGCCTCCCAGGTTCAAGCGATTCTCCTGGCTCAGCCTCCTAAGTAGCTGGGATTACAGGTGCCCGCCGCCACGCCCGGGTAATTTTTTGTATTTTTAGTAGGGACAGGGTTTCACTATGTTGATAGGCTGGTCTCGAACTCCTGACCTCAGGTGATTCACCCGCCTCAGCCTCCCAAAATGCTGGGATTACAGGCGTAAGCCACCGCGGTCAGCCACATCTAATTTTTAATTCAGATTTTTCTGGAGATAATGGTAGATTCATATACAGCTGCAAAAACAAATACAGAGAGATCCCTTATTCAAGGAGGCTTTTTTTTAGAGAGGTGAGGGTCTTACTATGTTGCCCGGGCTGGACTTGAACCCCTGGTCTCAAGTGATCCTCATCCTGTGCCTCAGCCTCCTGAGTAAGCTGGGACTATAGTTATACGCCACCATGCCTGGGTTTCAGTGACTTTTTATGTGGGAATGCAGTCATGTAGCCAACACTCACATCAGCATACATCCGTTTTCAGCACCCTCGAAGGCTCCCTTATGTCCTGCCTAGTCAATACCTATCAAAAGTAAATATACTGACTTAAAATTTTTATTTTGGCTGGGCACAGTGGCTCATGCCTATTAATTCCAGCACTTTGGGAGGCCAAGGCAGGCGGATCACCTGAGGTCAGAAGTTCAAGACCAGACTAGCCAACATGGCGAAATCCCTTCTCTACTAAAAATACAAAGATTAGCTGGGCATGATGGCGGACACCTGTAATCCCAGCTACTCAGGAGGTTAAAAATACAAAGATTAGCTGGGCATGGTGGTGGACACCTGTAATCCCAGCTACTCAGGAGGTTGAGGCAGGAGAATCACTTGAACCTGGGAGGCGGAGGTTGCAGTGAGCCAAGATGGCGCCACTATACTCCTGCCTGGGCAACAAGAGTGAAAATCTGTCTCAAAAAATTAAAAAATAAATTTATATATCAAGGATGATAATAAACACAGTGTATTTATCATATTTGTATACTATAAAAGTATATTGATATATTTAGGGGAGTTGGGGCTGGCGAGATTGAGAACCACTGTGTCTAGTAAGACTTCCTTAGGCGGGTAGGTTGGAGGCATCAGGAAATGTGTTTTCCATCCTTTGCTTATTTTCATTGTCAGTCCCAGTCTGTAGTCTCAGGCATTGTGCCTAGTGAGGCACCACATAAAAATAGAATGATTAAGTTTTTTTTTTTTTTTTTTTGAGACAGAGTCTCACTCTATCGCCCAGGCTGGAGTGCGGTGGCATGATCTCACCTCACTGCAACCTCCGTGCCCCCGGCTCAAGCCATTCTCTCGCCTCAGCCTCCCGAGTAGCTGGGATTACAGGCATGTACCACCTTGCCCAGCTAATTTTTGTATTTTTAATAGAGATGGAGTGTTACCATGTTGTCCAGCTGGTCTCGAACTCCTGACCTCAAGTGATCTGCCTGCCTCGGCCTCCCAAAGTGCTGGGATTACAGGTGTGAGCCGCTGCACACAGCCAAGTTGCCTTGTTTGAAAGTAATTGATGATAGTCTTAGAATTCGCCCAGCCCCACCCCTCAATGTGCTTTTTTTTTTTTTTTTTTTTTCTGGAGACAGGGACTCACTCTGTCATCCAGACTAGAGAGTGCAGTGGCATGATCTCAGCTCACTGCAACCTCCGCCTCCCAGGCTCAAGTGATTCTCCTGCCTCAGACTCCTGAGTCGCTGGGATTACAGGCACCTGCCACCATGCCCAGCTAATTTTTGTATTTTTAGTGGAGATAGTGTTTTACCATGTTTGCCATGCTGGTCTCGAACTCCTGACCTCAAATGATCCACTCTTCTTGGCCTCCCAACGTGCTGGGATTACAAGCATGTGCCACTGTGCCTGGCCTCGATGTCCTATTTCTTATTCATGTAACCTTTTCTGTTTTTACTGGGAAAGGAGTAAGACAAAGAGCATGGATTATCAAGAGGATGTCATCCTTGACCACCATGCAGCAGGTAGACACCACGAGAACCCAGAGAGCAGGAAATACAGGCAGACTGTGGCTGAGGACCGGGTCAGGAATTCTCTGTCTCGTGGTTCACTAGTGGTTGGTTCCTCTTGGTTACAGGAAGAAGAAGGGACTAAGAGTATCTGAGTATGTGATATGCAATTTTATGCACAGGGAACTCTGTTGGGCACATTGTGTAGGTATCATTTAATCCTCACAACGACCCCGTGAAACGGGTGTTACAATTCCCTTTCTCTGGATTACAAAAAAAAGGTACCCTGTCTCTACTAAAAATACAAAAATGAGCCACAGGAGGAGGTCAGGTAGGGAAGAGGATAGAGTAAGAAAAAGAGTGCATCTAGTACCTTCCGGCCAACCATTATTTGAATAACTGAGCAGAAGAGAAAAGCTCTGCAAAGGTATGAGGAAGAGGCCAGGTCCACCGGAGGCCAAGGCATGGGAGCTAACATGATTCACCACTGCTGAGAGGGAAAGAAGAGGATGGAAACACGTCTGCTGACCTTAGCAACAGGAGCGTCTTGGGTGTTGACGCTGATTGGGGTGAAGAATGAACAGGAAATTTGGCCATGGGACAGTGGGTATGGACCATTCTTTGGAGAAGTTTAATTGCAAAGGGGATACGAGTGGAGATGACGTGTTAAGGCTGTATGTGTGTGTGTGTGTTGTTTTGTTCTTATTGAACATGACTTGTGCATATTATGGAATCAGTAGAAAAGATCTGAAAGAGCTGGAGATAGAGACAGAAGAGTGAAGGGATGATAGACAGTTCTATGTTCCTACCAAAGACTCTTGGCCAAGATGCAAGGCAGGAATGAGAGCCTCACCTTTGATGGAGGAACAGCAACCCCTGCTATAACAAGAGGCAAGGAGAGGAAAAAGTGAGCCTTTCAGTTGGTGTTGGGAAGAAGAGGCAACTATTGGCTTAAACACTTCGATTTTTCTGAATCTTAGCAGGTAGGTCAGCCTGAGAGTGAGAGGATCTGAGCAGAATAGAGTAGGCTTGAAATCATGCTTGCATGAGTAAGAAAGTGAGTTGGGCTGGGCACGGTGGCTCACACCTGTAATCCCAGCACTTTGGGAGGCCGAGGCAGGAAGATAACCTGAGGTTGGGAGTTCGAGACCAGCCTGACCAACATGGAGAAACCTTGTCTCTACTAAAAATACAAAATTAGCTGTGCATGGTGGCGCATGCCTGTAATCCCAGCTACTTGGGAGGCTGAGGCAGAAGAATCACTTGAACCTGGGAGGCAGAGGTTGTGGTGAGCCGAGATTGCACCATTGCACTCCAGCCTGGGCAACAAAAGCAAAACTCCGTCTCAAAAAGAAGAGGAAAGAAAGAACGTGAGTGGACTGGCAAAGCCTAATAGCCTAATAGTGTTACCCTGAAGGTCTAGTGGACTATTTGTGGAAAGGAACCAACCTGATTAGGGTCAAAGTGAAATTTGCCTCATATCCATGGATATAATCTGAAGAAAGGGCGCTAGACATGCACAGATGAACAAGAATCAGTCCTTGCTCTCCAGGGCTTGTAGTCCATTGGAAAATTTCAAGGACACAGGTTGTAGGATAAGGATTAGGTTTGGCTGGGAGTAAAGGAGATCCCTCCAAAGTAAAATAGTTTATTTCTCTCTCAGAAATAACATATGTAGTATCCCAGAGCTAGATTGGCACACCACAGTGTTGTGAACCAAGACTTCTGTCTTGTTGCTCTAACATGTATGGCTTCCACTCCCAAGATATCTCATGGTCTTAGGCAGCTGCCATAGCTCCAGCCATTACACTGCTATTCCAACCAAGAGAAATGTGGAAGAGAGAAAGAACTGGCAAAGGGTGCATGCCAGCTATCTTTTATAGGGTTTCCTGGAAGCTGTCATCTCACTGGCCGTAACTTTATTATTTTTTCTGAGATGGAGTCTCATTCTGTCACCCAGGCTGGAGTGCAGTGGCACAATCATGGCTTACCAAAGCCTCGACTTCCCAGGCTCAATGATCCTCCCACTCCAGCCTCCTGAGCAGCTGGGACTACAGGCTGTGCCACCACACCCAGCTATTTTGTAATTTTTACAGAGGCAGGGTCTCACTATATTGCCCTGGCTGATCTCAGACTCCTGGGCTCAAATGATCCTCCAGCCTTGGCCTCCCAAAGTGCTGGGATTACAGGTGTGAGCCACTGTGCCCAGCCCAGAACTGAATCATATTACCATACCTCGCAGTAAGGGAGGCTGGCGAATGCCAGCTTTATTCCATTTAGCAATGTGCCAAACATAACACTTAGAGGAGGGGGACTTAACTACCAAGGAAGAGGGAAGGAGCAGAAATTAGAGATCACTAACTGTCTCTTCCATATAGATAAATTAACAGCTGAATGAGGCAAGGCATGGTGGCTCATGCCTATAATGCCAACAGTTTGGGAGGCCTAGGCAGGAGGATCGCTTGAGCCCAGGAATTAGACACCAGGCTGGACAACATAGGGAGGCTCGTCTCTACTAAAAAAAATTTTTTTAATTAGCTGGGCATGGTGGCACATGCCTATAGTCCCAGCTACTTGGGAGGCTGAGGTGGGAGGATTGTTTGAACCTCAGAGGTTGAGACTGCAGTGAGTTGTGATTGTGCCACTGCATTCTAGCCTGGATGACAGAGCAAGACCCCATCTCAAAAAAACCACAAAAAACAAAAAACAACGACAACAGCAAAAACCCAACCAACTAACCAACAAACAGATGAATACAGTGCAGTGATACAGGCTGAGAACCATGGACAGAAAAGGGAGACATCGGCTCAGCTTGAAGCGGTCAAAAAAAGCTACACGGAGCTCAAGTTGGGGTTCTTTGGGTGCAATGCAATTTACAGAAACCATCAGGCAGACAGTGAATTGTTCATTATCTGTTCTCTCCTTTTTCCATAGAATAGGATTTCAGCTGCCCAACCGAGAGCTATATTCCCAGACTGTCTTGCAGCTAGGTGGGGTTATTATTCAGTTCTGGCCAATGAGTTGTGAGCAGAAGTGGTGTATACCATTTCTGAGTCTTGCCCTTCTAAATCCTGAGCATATTCCTCCCTGGTATGTAGGTGTGGTGCTGGGAGCTAGCTTTGATCTTGCAGAGAAAAGCAATACCTTAGGGCGTGGACTGCCGGGAAACAGAGACAGAAAAAGCCTGGTTCCCCGGATGTCCTAGTGCCTCAGAGCCCCCAACTTCCCCGGACTGCCTGCCTATAGATATAATAGGTAAACTATCCTGTTGGAGCTTTATTTGGGGGTCTCTTGGGCAACAGCAGCAGTTTAGCCCATGCTGTAAATAATTTATTACTCAAGCCATTTGAAGGAAAAAAGAAAAGAGGGCAATAAAGGGGTACTATGCAACCCAAGTAGTGGAAAATGCTGCCCAGCCTCAGGGAGGAAAAGGAACTAAGAACTGGAGACTGGGTGGAAACCCACATATGCCTTTTTTGACTATCATCCCTGCTTTGCTCTGCACACCTGCTTTGGTTGTCTGTCCCCCGCAGACCAGCTTTGTCCGATTCCGCACTTATATAGCTCTTAGGGCTGCCCCGAAGTTTCCAGTGTATTTGTTATCGTTCTAGACACAGGTCGGCAATAAGCAGTGGGTTTCAATCCCACTTCCAGATTCCTGAGAGGAAGGATCAGATTTGCCTGTCCCAGGTCAGGTATTTATCCCTGGAACTGTCAGTTAACTATGAGCAAGACAGTGAGGGTCAAATACTATCAACTGGGGGCTGGTTGCGGTGGCTTTCGCCTGTAATCCCAGAACTTTAGGAGGTTAAGGTGGGCGGATCACCTGAGGTGAGGAATTCCAGACCAGCCTGGCCAACATGGTGAAACACCCGTCTCTACTAAAAATACAAAAATCAGCCAGGCATGGTAGTGGGCGCCTGTAATCCCAGCTACCCGGGAGGCTGAGGCAGGAGAATCACTTGAACCCAGAAGACAGAGGTTGTAGTGAGCTGAGATGGTGTCACTGGACTCTAGCCTGGGCAAGAGTGAGACTCCATCTCAAACAACAACAACAACAACAACAACAACAACAACAACAACACCTATCAACTGGCTACCGGGACCCCAACCCATGGCGTGACAGAATTTCTGGACATGGTCATGGCTCTTGGACTGGGAACGACCCCCTGATATGGTTTGGCTCTGTGTCCCCACCTAAATCTCATCTCGAATTGTAATCCCCACATGCCGATGGAGGGACCTGGTGGTAGGTGATTGGATCATGGGGGCAGTTTCCCTCGTGCTATTATCATGATAGTGAGTTCTCACAAGATTGATGGTTTATAAGTGGCAGTTTCCCCTGCGCTCTCTCTCCTGCTGCTTTGTGAAGAAGGTACTTGCTTCTCCTTCTCCTTCCACCATGACTGTAAGTTTCCTGAGGCTTTCCCAGCCAGGTGGAACTGTGAGTCAATTAAAGCTCTTTTGTTTATGAATTACCAAGTCTCAGGTGGTATGTTTATAGCAGTGTGAGAACGGATTAATGCAACCCCCAAAGCATCTACTCTGCAGGGTAAAATCCAACTTCCTTAGTTTGATGTATAAGGCCTGGTACAACCTGACTCCACCCCATTTTCTCGCTCACCTGCCTTCCCTACACACATACCCACTCCCTACAATGAACATACCTTGTCTCCTACAAGACTACAGGTCTCTGCACATGCTGTTCGCACTCTGGAATTTTCTTCCTTCTTTTCTGCTTGGTTAGCTTCTATGCATGCTTCAAGAGCTGACTCAAATGTTGCATTCTCTTGAGTAGACAACTTGATTCTAAGTTTGATTTTACTGGAATTTTATCCGCTTAATTGCCATTGTGATAACACTTGTCATCCCTGAGGGGGAAGTAATAGATGTCTCATTAACATGAAATGTGCACAGTAAACTGCTACAGGACATTCTACTCACCAGAAATTTCTATGAACTGGCATTTCTAAACTATGCAATTGCAACTGATGGCAACACTAGAAGATACAAAGTTGTTTCACAAATCAATTAAAAATAAAGTGAGGTGTGAGAGAGAGAGAGATGCTTTCTGACTAGACTGCTAGTTGCCCCACTTTTATTTTATGTTTTATTTTATTTGAGAGGGTCTTGCTCTGTCACCCAGGCTTGGGTGTAGTAGTGCCATCATAGCTCACTGCAGCTTTAAACTCTTGGGCTCAAACAATCCTCTTGCCTCAGCCTCCTCAGTAGCTGGGACTACAGGCGTATACCACTATGTCCAGCTAATTTGTCCATTTCTTTATTTTTGTAGAGATGGAGTCTTGCTATGTTGCCCAGGCTGCCCCACATTCTAACTAGGCTCATCACTGCCTAGCAAAAGGCTACATTTCCCAGCTTTCCTTGCAGCTAGATGTGCAAGGTCCATGCCCTAGAATGTGAATAGAAGTGCTAGGTGTGACTTCTGTGTTTCTTGCTTAAAAGCAAAATTGCACGCCCTGCACTTTTTCTCTTTCCCTTCTCCAGGGTGAAGCATGGAATGAGGTTATGACTCAGCTTTGACCATGCAGCCAAAGACAACATCCTAGGAACTGTGAGGCAAGGGGATGGGAGGAAGCCATGGCCCTGACTGACCCGATGGAGCTGAGTAGCCTGACCAGTCTGGACCACCCACCCCTGGTCTTTTGCTTGAGAAATAAATTAATTTTATCTTCTTTAAACCTCTGAGTAGCTTATCCAGTATCTTATGTATCTCTCATATATATAATTATATCTTATAATTAAGATTAGCAGCTTAGCTGCTTAGCCAATGCTATGGATATGGATAATTTTATATATAAAATGTTAATTTTATGTCTATATTATGTATAAATTTATATCTGTATTATGTACAAATTTATAATTTATAAATAAATAAATTTACTTATACATAACATAAACATAATTTTATATCTATATTATGTATACATAAATTTACTTATAATATAGATATAAAATTATATCTCATATATAATATAAACATATATCTTATATATATAATTATCCATATCCATAGCATTGGCTATGAAATATACGTGTTTTATGTATGTTTCTTTCTTTCTTTCTTTCTTTTTTTTTGTTTGAGATGGAGTCTTGCTTTGTCGCCCAGGCTGGAGCGCAATGGCGCGATCTCGGCTCACTGCAGGCTCCGCCCCCTGGGGTTCACGCCATTCTCCTGCCTCAGCCTCCCTAGTAGCTGGGACTACAGGCGCCCGCCACCGTGCCCAGCTAATTTTTTTTGTATTTTTAGTAGAGACGGGGTTTCACTGTGTTAGCCAGGATGGTCTCGATCTCCTGACCTCGTGATCCGCCCGCCTGGGCCTCCCAAAGTGCTGGGATTACAGGCGTGAGCCACTGTGCCCGGCCGTATATTTCATATATAGCTGCTAATTAAGATTAGTAGTCTGGGCTCGGTGGCTCACAACTGTAATCCCAGCACTTTGGGAGGTCGAGTTGGGTTGACGGCTTGAGCCCAGGAGTTCAAGATCAGCCTGGACAACATGGTGAGAGGCCGTCTTTATGAAAAATACAAAAATTAGCTGGGTGTGGTGGCCCCCACCTGTAATTCCAGCTTTTCAGGAGGCTGAGGTGGAAGGATCACTTGAGCCCAGGAGGTCAAGGCTTCAGTGAGCTGTGATCGCACCACTGCACTCCAGCGTGGGTGACAGAGTGGGATTCTGTATCCAAAAGAAAAAAAAATTTAGCAGCTTAACAGCTTAGCCATAGCAGCTTAGTCAATGCTATAAATATGAATAGTTATATATATCATTCATATATAATTATATACAATTAATATAAATATATCATATATAATTATATATGAAATATAAGTATATAATTATCCATATCCATAGCATTGGCTAAGCTGCTATGACAAATATACATACATATATACACATGTATAATGTGTATATCTATACGTATATACTACATAATGTCTAATAGCATATATGTGTATATGTACACACACATATTTGTTGTAGCAGCTTAGTCAATTTTTTTTTTTGAGTTGGAGTCTCGCTCTGTTACCCAGGCTGGAATGCAATGGTGTGACCTTCGGCTCACTGCAACCTCCACCTCCTGGGTTCAAGCAATTCTCCTGCCTCAGCCTCCCAAGTAGCTGGGATTACAGGTGTCCGCCACCACTCCCGGCTAATTTTTGTATTTTTAGTAGAGATGGGGTTTCACCATATTGGCCAGGCTGGTCTCGAACTCCTGACCTCATGATCTGCCTGCCTTGGCCTCCCAAAGTGCTGGGATTACAGGCGTGAGCCACTGCTCCCGGCTGCCAATGTTTTAACATAGCAGCTTAGCCCTTTCCTGGGCAGAGTAAGCCATGCAGTTCTCCAGAACAGAGGTGAAATCTCTGTCATCTTTTCATTTCCAGCCCTCGGATAGCCCCTTACAAATAACGAATGTTCAATAAACCTCTGCTGATTGAATGTGTGCCTGAATTGTCAAGAACTAAGGCAGTAAACCATGAGCTGGGCCAAATATGAAAGGCCTGGGATGTCCTAGTTAGGAATTTGGACTTTGCACTTGCCCACACACATTTTGGTGCCATCAAAGGTGTAGGGAAAAAGAACTTCACATTTTTAGGCTTCTCTGAATCGTGTTAGCTGGGGTGACACCTGCTGGCAAATTGAAATACTGCAGCCTCAATCCGTCAGCCAGAGAAGAGATCAAGGAAGCGGTTGTTAAATATTGTTGTTAAAAATAGGAGGTGCTAAGGAAAATATGATGGATAGCAATCGTTTGGAAATACTCTGGGCTAGTCATGGTGATGGGTGCCATAGTGGGGATGCAGAAACCTTTTGACATAGTTCTGTGATGGTGAGTTTCAGGGTTTGGTTTTGTTTAGATACGGCCTCTGTCCTTTGATCTTGATAAGCTTGTAAAATGCCTCTCCCACCCTTTCCTCTTCCTGGGATTGATTCTTCGTTATCTATTTGCATCAGCTTTTGATTTTCTCATTTCTGCCAAAGGGGTTAATCACCATGACAATGTTATTTGAGTCAACTTGTGAATTTGATTTAAAACAACGCAAAAAAAGGAACTATCACCCAAACACCATCCGATAACACTCCCCTCTCCGCCCCCGGCCCCAACCCCGCAACACTTATCATGAAAACAGCAGCTGGGCTGGGCACCGTGGCTTATGCCTGTAATCCCAGCACTTTGGGAGGCTGAGGTGAGAGGATCACTTGAGCCCAGGAGTTTGAGACCAGCCTGGGCAACATAATGAGACCCCATCTCTATTTAAAAAAGAAAAGAAAAGAAAGAAAAAGAAAGCTGAGCAGTTTTCTCAGGTGAGATAGCGCATCAGCGCTCCTTGGCTGGGCCCACTGGGGGAGATTTCGCTCTGTTCTCACTTTTGAGAGACAAGATGTGCTATTCCCAAACACCAGTGTGATCACCCCTAAGGCCTGTGCAGCTGCTGCAATGACCATTTGCCCTTTTGCTTTGGCCTCCTGAAAACTTGGAGAGAATCCTAGTCCTTTTCCAGCAACTGTAGAAGACTGTGCTTTTCCCAGCCTGGGCAACATGGCAAAACCCCGTCTCTACTAAAATACAAAAATTTAGCAGGGCGTGTTGGTGCGTGTCTGTAATCCCAGCTACTCTGGATGCTGAGGCAGGAGAATCGCTTGAACCCGGGAAACAGAGGTTGCAGTGAGCCAAGATCATGCCACTGCATTCCATCCTGGGCGACAGAGCAAGACTCTGCCTCAAAAAAAAAAAAAAAGACCATGCTTTGCTAAGTGCTAAAGGCATAACCTGGCTTTAAAATTTTTTCTTCTCTTATTTTGCCCAATCCATTTGGTATTTTTGTAAGCCATCTGAAATCCCGAATACAACCTAGGACCAAATATTATGACAAGCGGCCCAAGTAGTGCCTTGGTGGTGGGCTGGGGAGTTGTAGAAGTGAGGGGAAGAGGACTGCACTCCAGCCTGGGCAACAAGAGTGAAACTCTGTCTCAAAAAAAAAAAAAAAAAGAAACATAGAAGTGCGGGGAAGACAGATCTGAATGAGGGACAGAGGCTAGGAAAGGGCCCATACCTGGGGAAGGGGGCCTTGATTAAGCATTGAAGGGTGACACTGATGGCAAACAAGGCAAGGTGGGCTCATTCCCATCAACCCTGGCACCCTTTTCTGATAACACTTCTCCTGGCCTGTTTAAATGACAAAAGGCCTGTCCCTTGAGTTCATTTTTTAAATACCTAGTGATAGCCTGGGCAACATAGCGAGACACTGTCTCTACAAAAAATGAAGAAATTAGCCAGGCATGGTGGCTCACACCTGTAATCCCAGCTACTCAGGAGGCTGAGGTGAGAGGATCACCTGAGCCCAGGAGTTTGAGGCTGGAGTGAGCTATGATTGCAATACTGCCCTCCAGCCTGGCGGACAGAGCAAGACCCTGTCTCAAAAACAAAATCTCCCAGCCATAGATCCAATGATAAAGGTACACCCATGGCTTAGACCTATGGGGAATGTGGCAGCCAACCTCCAAGATGGCACCTTGTGGAGAGTGGCAGCCTGCCTCCGAGATGGCACCCTTCAAGGAGACACTCTCACCTCCTGGTTTTGTCTGTTTGTGTGTGGCTCCCTCCCAACTGAGTAGGGCCAACCTATGTAACTTCCCTGGTAACTGGCCACCCTTCCACCCCTGAGTTGATGAAACAGGGCACCAGCATTTCCACTGCAGCTGTCATGCCATCCAGAAGCCCACTTGAACCTATGTCTAAAATAAATACACGCAGCCCTGCTGGAAGTAAGAGGCGTACCCTTCGGTCATGGCTTGTACGAGACTTTTTGGGGCACGGGATTCCTACAGCGAATGAAGTTACACATAGCAGGCAGCTGCTGCTAGAAGGGGCCGAAGGCTTCAGCCCACGTGTTGAGATGTTTTCATAGCCATGCATGTCTGTGCACTGAAGAGGGACCTGGTGCTTTCTGAGTCCTTGGTTCCAGCTGCTGGACAAGGCCAGGCATTCAGACACACGCAGCAACAGAGGCTGGAACAAAATCTTCAGACTCAATGTCCAGCTTCTGGCCAGGTGTGGTTGCTCACACCTGTAATCTGAGGACTTTGGGAGGCCGAGGCAGGCAGATCACCTGAGGCCAGGAGTTTGAGACCAGCCTGGCCAACATGGTGAGACCCTGTCTTTACTAAAAAATAAAAAAATAAAAAAATAAAAAAAAAAGCAAAAATTAGCCAGGCACGGTGGCTGATTTAGTAGTCCCAGATACTCGGGAGGCTGAGGCAGGAGAATCGCTTGAACCCAGGAGGCAGAGGTTGCAGTGAGCTGGGATTGTGCCAGTGCACTCCAGCCTTGGCGACAGTGCGAGACTTCATCTAAAAAAAAAAGTCCAGCTGCTTTGCACAGTCCCTGTCTGTTTTCCAGGCAGGCAGGTGGTCTAGAGTTGCTGGGGTCCGACGCTGCTCCCTGGGCTCTAGAATCCCTAGATGGGCCAGGCCTTCAGCCCATCACTGGCTCTATGAACTGCATGCTTGAGCCTGTCCTTCCTCTCCCTCCCAACCACAGCGAGAAGGTCATTACTGTATGTCCTCAACATCCCAATGCAAGGGAGTGTGGCAGAACTGAGTATAAATATTTAGAGTGGCAAATAGGAGGTCCTTGCTCTCTGGAGCCAAGCATTTGTTTCTGTCCTGCAGCCAAGTGATCAGTGAGGTTGGATGAGAAAGTAGGAGCTTGGGGCTGGCCAGGAGGTCCTTGGCTTACCACGGGCAGGGTGCAGTGAGGCCACAGAGCTCAGAGGGCTGTGGCTCTGCCTCTGAACGTGGCATTTACCTGGGTGGGCTTCAATAGCTCCTGTCTCACCCTAATGGAGACTCAGAGGCTTGGGCTGATGGTACGAGAGAAATGATCTGAGTATAAGGCTGCTGGTGTAGTGTGTGAGTGTGTGTGTTTGTGCGTGTGCCCGCGTGTGTCTATGTCTGTGTGGCAGAAGATGGTGTTTACTCTAAGCCCAGGAAAGCTTCCCAGTACCTTGTTGTTGAGGGAGAAGATTGAGGAGAGAGGTTTATTTAGGCAGTTAGACCTAGCCACAAAAACAAATGAGGAGGGAGGACTATTTCCCAGTGTCTGTGGTACCCCAGGAATGGACAAGATCTTTCCTGTTCATTACCAAAGTTCATTCAAATGATCCCTGGGGCGGGTGCAGGGTGCACCACAGAGGAGTTGGCCACTGACAAAAAAAGGAAGGAAAGTTCATAGAGATAGAGCTGAAATCAACTGCCCAGGAAGCGTTAGCTGGTTCAGGAGAGCTGGGTGGCTACCCAAGCCAGGGCACTGTGCACACTAGATGCCCAGGGAGAGGAAGGAGGTGGGGAGCAGTGGGGAAAATGAGGGAAAGACAAAAGAGGAAGGATCAAGGTCAGAGCGGCTGACTCTGTATTCCCAGACCCCACCACACTTCCTACCATGGGTGCCTGCCCTTCGCTAAAGAACATTAGGAGAGTAATCCCAGCACTTTGGGAGGCCGAGGAAGGCAGATCACTTGAGGTCAGGAGTTCAAGACCAGCCTGGCCAACATGGTGAAACCCCGTCTCTACTAAAAATACAAAAATTAGCCAGGCATAGTGGTGTGTGCTACTTGGGAGGCTGAGGTATGTGAATTGCTTGAACCCGGGAGGCAGAGGCTGCAGTGAGCCGATTGCACCACTGTACTCCAGCCTGGGCGACAGCATGAGACTCCATCCCAAAAGATAAAAAAATAAAATAAAAAAAGAACATTAGGAGAGAAATTGAACATGGACTCTATATTGGGTAATAGTATTGTACCAGTATCCAACATCTTGGGCATAATAATGGTATTGTGGTCATGTGGAAGAATGTCTTTGTTGTTAGGAGCACATACTGAAGTGTTTAGGGATGAAGTGTCTTGGTATGTGCAACTTTCAAGTAGGTGAGTAAAAAGAAAAGAAGACAGACGGAAAGAATGAAAGCCAGTGTGGCAGAATGTTAACAATGTAAAGGTCTAGATCAAGGGTCCAAGGGTCTTCATGGTACTATCTTTGAGTTCTTCTCTAGGCTCAAAATTTTTAAAAAAATGATAAGTTAGGGGAAACAAATTACTGGTGCATGACAACATGGATGGATCAACATGCTGATTAAAAATGAAATCAGACAAAATATCAATTAATCTGAAATTCTAGAGCATGTAAAACTACAGCGAAAGATACCAGAACAGTGGTTGCCTCAGTGTGTCAGCGTGTGTGGCAAGGGCTGGGGAGGTGGCTGGAAAGGAGCATGAGGAAATTTTCTATATTTCTAAAGGGATTTAAGTTACGCAAGTGTAAGATATTATTCAAAACTGGGCAGATGTACACCTAAGATTTGTGCATTTCATGGTATATAAAATGTATATCAAAAGGGAAAAATGATTAAAAAGAGTTGGGGGCGGCCGGGAACAGTGGCTCATGCCTGTAATCCCATCACTTCGGGAGGCCAAGGCAGGCAGATCACCTGAGGTCAGGAGTTCAAGACTAGCCTGGCCAACATGGTGAAACCGGGAGGCTGAGGCAGGAGAATCATTTGAACCCAGGAGGCAGAGGTTGCAGTGAGCCGAGATCGCACCACTGCACAAGACCAAAACTGGGCAACAAGGACCAAAACTCCATCTTAAAAAAAAAAAAAAAAAAGAATTAGGGGAAATGTTGAATTCAGATAGATTGTGGTGGTTTGTCTTGGATTTCTAACCTCTGTGGGATAAACCTTGGGAGCCTGGCTGGGCATATTTTGAATGCTTCACTTTGAGGATTCAGAAAGAATACATTGTTGCTCAGGTTTTGAAAGTTCCCAGCCCCAGAGTTGGTTTCCCTGCATTCAGTCCCAGCCATGGATCCAATGATGAAGGTACACCCATGGGTTAGTTCTGTGGAGAATGAGGCAGCCAGCCTCCAAGATGGCGCCCTGTGGAGAGTGGCAGCTGGCCTCCAAGATGGCACCCTCCAAGGAGACCCTCCCACCTTTTGGTTTTGTCTGTGGTGTGTGTGTGTGTATGTGTGTGTGCGTGTGTGTGTGTAGCCCCCTTTCCCACTGAATAGGGCCAAGCCGTGTAACCAATAAGATATTACGGAAATGATCTGTGTGTGTGTGTGTGTGTGTGTGACTCTGAAACTAGGTTATAAAAGACATTGCATGTCTGCCTTGCTCTCTCTTGGATACTTGTTCTGGGGAAAGCCAACCCTATGGAGGCATCCACCTTGCAAGGAACTGAGGCCTCCTGCCAAAAGCCAGCACATCTGCCAGCCGTGTGAGTGACCTACCTTGGAAATGGCTCCTCCAGTCCCAGTCAATTTTTCACATGATTGCAACCGTCGCTGACATCTTGAGCAAAACCTCCCGAGAGACTTCAAGTCGGAATTATCCTGCTAATTCAATCCCGAATTCCGTACCTGCAGAAACTCTGAGATAACATATGTGTCTTGCTGTGTTAAGCCAGTAAGTTTTGAGGTTAAGCCACCAGAGATAACTAATACAGGAAGGGACGTTGGGACCTCCAGAGGACACCGAAGGAGGCTGTGGGCAGGTATGGTCCGCCTTCTTGTGGCAAACCCCAGAGGCTTTCCCCTCTGCCCACAGACCTCACCTTCCCTCCTGGTTCTCATTCACAGCAGCCCAAGAAAAGACTGAGAAGTATTTTCCTTTGCCATTCTGGCCCCATTGTCATACTGAGTCATTAACCTCTTTCAAGACTCTGCTGTCTCGCACCACCCCCACACCACCCTCGCGAGGGGAATTCAACCCTCTCTACACATTTGCCCCAGGACCTCATGGTACCCCACAGCACCTTAAAGACAATTACTTCTTGGACCTGAGAAGTTCCCAGGTCTCACACATTAAAAGTTATTGCCAACATCCCACTTACATTTTCCTCCCCATCTTGAGCCTCTCATCTATGGGGAATCTCTCCATCCACAATCAGTTTTTGTGGCAGACATAGCATCCTCCTATAAAATAAAGTATACTTTTTTCTTTATTTTTGTTTTTAAGAAAAAGGGTTTCACTCTGTCACCCAGGCTAGAGTGCAGTGGCACAACCACAGCTCACTGTGGCCTTGAACTCCTGTGCTGAAGCAATTCTCCTGCCTCAGCCTCCTGAGTAGCAAGGACTACAGGTCCCTGCCACCACACTCAGCCAATTTTTAAATTTTTTGTAGAGACAGGGTCTTGCTACATTGCCCAGGTTGGTCTTGAACCCCTGCTGCCAAGTGATTCTCCTGTCTTAGCCTCCCAAAGTGTTGGCATTACGGGCATGAGCCACTGCACCCAGCCTAAAAGTGTTTTTATTATGAAGGTAATACATGCTCATTTTAGCATTTCCATTAATTGGAAAATATAGCAGTCGCTGTTAAGGTTGTGTGCATGTATGTGTGCACACGTGTATTCCCAAAGCAAATCCACTATAAATAATTTAGGACTAAATGAAGCTCTGAAGTAATTTGCTTTGTCACAGCCAAAGCTTTAAAGCCAACATATTTTCAACCTGGAGGCTTTTTGTATTAAAGGCATATTCTGGCAAACAACAACTTAAATCTCCTAGAAGGAATTGGATACAGTTAAAAGTGGGGGGAAGTGGATCTTTGTGGTCCTTTCTCTGACCAGAAAGGAATGGCCAGCAGGTGGGGAGATCAAGGAGAAGGATGTGACCCCATACACCTGCACACCACTTGGCCCTTTGCTCACGGCTTTGCACGTGGTCTCTGTGAATCCCCTCAGATGTCTGCTGACCCGAGCAGCCAGAACCATGGCCCTTGTATTCCACAGAAGTGCCAGAGCTGTGCTCAGACCCAGGTCCCTCTGAGGCCACAGCCCAGTGTATTTAGTTTGCAAGGGTTACCATAATGAAATATCACAAACGGGCCGGGTGTGGTGGCTCACCACTATAATCCTAGTAGCTTGGGAGGCAGAGGCGGGACAATCGCTTGAGGCCAGGAGTTTGAGACCAGCCTGGACAATATAGCGAGATCCCATCTCTACAAAAAATTTTACAAAGAGTTGGGCATGGTAGCGCCTACTGTAGTTCCAGCCACTTGGAAGCCTGAGAGATGGGAGGATCCCTTGAGTCCAGGAGGGTGCAGTGAGCTATAATTGCACCATTGCATTCCAGCCTGGGTGACAGAGTAAGATCGTGTTTCTTTTTTTTTTCTTTTTGAGACAGAGTTTCGCTCTTGTTGTCCGGGCTGGAGTGCAATGGCACAATCTTGGCTCACTGCAACCTCCTTCTCCCAGGTTCAAGCGATTTTCCTGCCTCAGCCTCCGGAATAGCTGGGATTACAGGCATGCAACGCCACGCCCGGCTAATTTTGTATTTTTAGCAGAGACGGGGGTTTCTCCTTGTTGGTCAGGCTGGTGTTGAACTCCCAAACTCAGGTGGTGATCCGCCTGCCTCAGCCTCCCAAAGTGCTGGGATTACAGGCATGAGCCAATGCGCCCGGCTGAGACCCTGTTTCAAATAAACTAAAATCACAAAGAAAGTGGCTTAAAACAATAGAAATTTATTCTCTTGCAATTCTGGAGTCTAGAAGTTGAAAGTCAAGGTGTCAGCAGGGTTGGTTCCTTCTTAGGGGCCTGTATTTTTCTGTTCTCACACTGCTAATAAAGACATACCTAAGATTGAGTAATCTATAAAGGAAAGAGGTTTAATGTACTCACAGTTCCACATGGCTGGGGAGACCTCACAATCATGGAGGAAGGTGAATGAGGAGCAAAGTCACATCTTACATGGTGGCAGACAAGAGATTGTGTGCAGGAGAACCCCCCTTTATAAAACCATCAGATTTCATGAGACTTATTTACTACTCGGAGAAGGGTATGAGGGAAACTGCCCCCATGATTCAATGATCTCCACCTGGCCCTGCCCTTGACACACGGGGATTATTATAATTCAAGGTGAGATTTGGGTATGGACACAGCCAAATCCTATCAGGGCTCTAAGGGAGAATCTGTTCTATGCCTCTCTTCTGGCTTCTGGCAGTGGCCACCATCCTTGGCTTTCCTTGGCTTGTAGACAAATGCATCACTCCAATCTCTGTCTCCAGCTTCTCCCTCTCCATTTGTGTGTATGTCTCTGTCTTCACATGGCCTTCTTATAAGGATACCAGTCACTGAATTTAGGGCCCACCCTAATCTAGTGTGGCTTCATTTTACCAAGTTACATATGCAAAGGCCCTAATTTGAAATAAGATTGCATTCTGAGGTTCTGGATGAATATGGCTTTGAGGTGGGGTTGTTGGGGGCACTATTCTATCCAGTATATCAACATTCAAACATTATACTTTTTAGCCATCAGCAATGACAGCACCTGGGTATCCCTAATAGATAAGTCCCTTTATTGTGAGCAATAAAGACAAGGGAAGAAGTCAAAAAAAAAAGAAAGACTTTACACTGAAACTCTGCTGAAATACATTTGACTAAAATTTTGTGGAGGTCCCAGGAGAACATGGATGAAGATTTTGCTGACTTCCCTGTTGCCTTGGAGAAAACAGAGGAGCAGTTCTTTGCAGGGGGAAACCCTCTAAGACATGGATAATGAAAGCAAACCTCATGGAAACATAAGGGCTGGATCACAGCTAATTTAGACAAGAAAATAGTGCAAGGAATATTACACAACCTATAAAATTGTGCTCAAGAAGAGTTCTTAAGTACATGGGAAAATGCTTATGCTGTAATATTCAACAACAACAACAACAACAACAAAAGCCAGCATTCAAAATTGTCTTTGCAACATGAGCTTAACTATGCATATCCCAGAAAATCAGTCTGTTGCCAACTGAGACATGAGAAGACAGAAGCAGAGCACTGTTGCCTTTTATTTTATATGCTTTTGTATTATTTGAATTTTGCCCCCAATAATAATGTAGTACTTTTTAATTTTTGCTTTATTAATTTTTTTTTTTTTTTTTTTAAGAGAGAGAGGGTCTTGTTCTGTCACCCAGGCTGAAGTGCAATGGTGTGATCATGGTTCACTACAACCTCCACCTCCTGGGCTTAAGCCATCCTCCCACCTCAGCCTTCCAAGTAGTGGGGAATACAGGCACCAGCCACCACACCTGGCTAATGTTGTTATTTTTTGTAGAGACAGGGTCTCGCTATGTTGCCCAGACTAATCTCAAACTCCTGTCCTCAAACAGTCCTCCCACCTTAGCCTCCCAAAGTGCTGGGATTACAGGTATGAGCCACCACACCCAGCCATAGTACTTTTTAAAAATAAGCTTTGTATTTAAGAATAGTTTTAGACTTACAGAAGAGTTACAAAGATAAGAGAGTTCCCATATGGAACTCCCCAGTTTCCTCAATTGTTAACATTTTATATTTGTCACAAGTAATGAACCAACATTGATACATTATTATTAACTAATGTCCATACTTAAATGGGGTTTCTCAAGTGTTTTTCTAATGTCCTTTTTCTGTTCCAGAATCTCATCCAGGATACCACATTATGTTTAGTGGTCATGTCCCTTTGTGACTGTGGCATTTTCTCAGACTTTCCTTGTTTTTGATGACCTTGACAGTTTTGAGGAGTACTGGTCAGGTATTTTGTAGAATGTCCCTCAATTTGGATTTGTCTGCTGTTTTTCTCATAATTAGACTTGGGTTATGAATTTGGAGGAGAAAGATCACACAAGTGCCATTCACATCAAGTCATGTCCAAGGGTACATTATTTTTGTAATGAAACATATGATGAAATATTAAACAAAGCCAGCATTCACAATTGAATATATAAGTTTTGTAATGAAACACACAATGAAATATACAATGAAAAGGATATATTACATTTGTAATGAAATATACATTTCTTTTTGTGTTTTTGTTTTGTTTTGTTTTATCTTTTTGTAGAGACAGGGTCTTGCTATGTTGCCCAGGCTGGTCTTGAACTCCTGGGCTCAAGTGATTCTCCCACCTCAGCCTCCCAAAGTGCTGGGATTACAGGCATGAGCCACTGTGCCCAGCAAAACATATTCTTAAATAGGATTATGCCAAAAAACTGTTTGACTCTAGGTGGTGGATTATAAGGGTTTTCTAAATATTTTCCTTTACAGTTTTCTATAAAAAGTATACAATATATTTTATAATTTTAAAAATGTATTTGAAAAATCCTACTGTAAATACTCAAGTTGCCTGGCTGTAGAGAAAGAGAAGGGAGGCAGGGAAGCATCCCGGGGCCTCAGCCTGGCCTGCGTGGGAGCAGAAAGTGTCAGAGTGATGGGGAACACACCAGGACTTGGCTGCATGCTGGGAGCAGTCAAGATTACTTATGGCAGGACAGAAAGTAACAGCAACAAAAGGAGAGCGAGGGCCGGGGCTGGGAAGACATCTCTAATGAGAACACTGAGATGCATTCCAGGCGAAAGGGTAACCCAAAAATGTAAGCAAGCCTAGAGCAGAGATTAGTTGTAGCCAAATAAGTCAGGCAGAACTCAGAGGGTGCAGGCGGCTTCAGGGAGGGACAGGCCACCTCTATGTCTCCGAATCCAGCAACCTGAGGCTTTGTATAAATATTGACTTTTTAGGGAAGACACAGAGGAGCCTCTCTCTTTTTCCACTGGAGGGATTAAGAAGAGTTTATTGATTTTCAAACAGGCTGTTTCTAATCAGGGCTTATTTTAGATCTAATAAGGCTCTTATTTTTTTTAATTGGGTACAGAGAAGGGAATTTAATGTCAATCTCTGGGTAAAGTATTTTTAATTACTTTGGATGATGTTACATTGAAACTAAGATTGTAGGTCACACGCAAATCCCAGGGAACTGGTTCTACAAGGATATTCTACTAGAATTAGGGGAGCCTTGCCCAAGGTGTCTCCCAGCTCTTGGTCCAGCATAAAAATGACTGGGCAGATGGGCTGGCATCCATAGATGGGGTAAATGATGATAACTTCCAGAGTAAATAACCTTTTTTTTTTTTTTTTTTTTTAGATAGAGTCTTGCCTTGTTGCCCAGGCTGGAGTGCAGTGGCTTGATCTCGGCTCACTGCAATTTCCACCTCCCAGGTTCAAGTGATTCTCCTGCCTCAGCCTCCCTAGTAGCTGGGATTAGAGTCGTGCACTGCCATGCCTGCTAATTTTTGTAGTTTAGCAGAGATGGGGTTTCGCCATGTTGGCCAGGCTGGTCTCAAACTCCTGACCTCAGGTGATCTGCCCACCTCAGCCTCCCAAAGTGCTAGGATTACAGGCGTGAGCCACCATGACCAGCCTAAACAACCTTTTTTTTTATTTTTAAATTTTTTTTAAAATTAAAAATTTAAATAATAGAGATGGGGTCCACTATGTTGCCCAAGCTGGTCTCAAAATCCTGGGCTTGAGCGATCTCCCTGCGTCAGCCTCCCAAAGTGTTGGGATTACAGGCGTAAGCCACCATGCTCGGCCTTTTAATTAAAACTGGCAAACTTCTACACATCCTTCAAGACCCAAATCAAGTGTTCTGTGAAGTCTGCTGTATGAGCAATCATAGCAGCTCTGACTTCTGCCCCCACTATGGAATGTCATAGCTATTTTAATTATTGCATTTATCACATTGCACTACAATCATTAATTTATGGTTCTGCTCTCCCGGTAGACCATAAACCTTAGAGAGCAGAAGCTGTAGCTTATTCTCATCCTGTATGCCTTTCTCCTTCAGTGTAGCTCAGTTATTAGAAAACAGAAGGCACTCAAATAAAAAATGCTTTTTTGGCCAGATACGGTGGCTCCTGCTTAATCTCAGCACTTTGGGAAACCGAAGTGGGAGGATTGCTTGAGCCCAGGAGTTTGAGACCAGCCTGGGCAACATTGCAAGACCTGATTTCTATAAAAAATAAACAAAAATTAGCCATGTGTCCTGGCACGTTCCTGTAGTCCCAGCTACACGGGAGGCTGAAGCAGGAGGATCACTTGAGCGTGGGAGGTCAAAGCTGCAGTGAGCCAAGACAGTGCCACTGCTCTCCAGCCTGGGTGACAGAGCAAGACCCTATCTTAAAAAAAAAAAAAAAGGCTGGGCGTGGTGACTCATGCCTGTAATCCCAGCACTTTGGGAAGTTGAGGAGGGTGGATCACGAGGTCAAGAGATCGAGACCACCCTGGCCAATGTGGTGAAAACCTGTCTCTACTAAAAATACAAAAATTAGCTGGGTGTGGTGGCATGCACCTGTAGTCCCAGCTACTCAGGAGGCTGAGGCAGGAGAATTGTTTGAACCCGGGAGGCAGAGGTTGCAGTGAGCTGAGATCATGCCACTGCACTCTACCCTGGTAACAGCAAGACTCCGTATCAAAGAAAAAAATAAAAAAAGCTTTTCTCTGAATAATAGATTTAGCTATCCTTCTGTAGATCTGGTGTGTCTAGATGTACCATCACATGTGCATCCAGTCAATTTTTCATTCACTAACTTTATGAGAATTCATTGTTGGGCACTTCCTATGGGCTTAAGTTCTGTGCTAGACATAAAACTTCTGTGCAAGGTTATGTAATCACACTGCGGTGTAGCCCTTGATCTTTAAAGAAATATAGTGAAGGAAAATATTAAACCATTAGAGAATAGGAGAAGATGTAATTATAAAAAAATTTAAAGTCAAGTGGCCCCCATGCATGATGAAGATGGCGCCTGTCAAGGGGCTGAGGCAGGGGACGTGGCAATGGCTGGAGTCATCAGGAAGGGCTTTCTGGAGAAGTGGGGGTTGGGTTGAGACATGGAAGACAGGGACAAGCAGCTAGGTGGAAGGAATGGGGGAGAGCTTCAGACCTGCAGAGCAGCCTCCAGGATGAGACAGAGCACAGAGGGGAGAGGACGGTGATGAGACCAGAGTGGGATTCCTGATTGCAGCTCGGAGTCTTTGGGGTCCACACCTAAGCTGTGGTGTAGGCCGGCATGACGTCATAGACACTCGCAGTGGACCAAGAGGCCAAGTACTGAGTGAGGACAGCTGACACCAGAAGCTGGCAATGATCTGAGTGAAACTGGGGCCAGGGGTGTGGCATCAGTAGACAGACAATGGGGGCCCTGGAGGCAGCATCTGGATAACCAACGGGGATGGGGCTACAGGAATTGGCGAGATCTGGCAGTACAGGCACCAGAGCCTCAGGAAGCCAGACAATGCCACTGATAGTTGTGTCCCCATCCCCGCTCTTCCCTCCGAGAAGGCCTCTTCTCTCTACAGTGCTTCACGGCCCTAAGTTATTCCTGAAGACTAAGAAGGGGCAGGAGGAAAGGAAAGGATGGGTTGAGGTGATACCTAGAAAGGAAACAAAATCCTGAATGGAGGGAATTCAGACAGCAGCATGGCACTTGGGCAAGGTTTTGGTGGACACCACGATACGGCTACCTGCTAGCACTGTGCCCTGGGAAGGCTGCCTGATCTCTCTGAGCCTTAATCTCATTTGTACGACTCAAATTCTCATCCTTCTCTTCTGTTTTTAATTGATGGGTAAATAGTGTATAAATTCATGGTGTAAAATTTCTTTCTTTCTTTCTTTTTCTTGAGACAGGGTCTCACTCTGTCATCCAAGCTGGAGTGTGATGGTGCAGTCATGGCTGACTGCAGCCTCCATCTCCTGGGCTCAGGTGATCCTCCTGACTCAGCCTCCTGAGTAGCTGGGAGCACAGGTACACACCATCACACTTGGCTAATTTTAAAGATTACTTCTAGAGACAGGGTCTTGCTATGTTACCCAGGCTGGTCTTGAACTCCTGGGTTCAAGTGATCTGCTAGCTTTGGCTTCCCAAAGTGTTGGGATTACAGGTGAGCCTCTGTGCCTGGCTTCAAGCTATTTCACACATGCATTACCTCGTATACTTATTTTTTGGTGGTGAGAACACATAAAATGTACTCTCGGCAATTTTCAAGAATATAATACATTGTTATTAACTGTAGTCACCATGATATCTGATATGGTTTGACTCTCTGTCCCCACCCAAACCTCACCTCGAATTGTAATCCCCATGTGTCAGGGGAGGGGCCTGGGGGGAGGTGATTGGATCATGGGGGTAGATTTCCTCCTTGCTATTCTTGTGATACTGAGCTCTCATGACGACATCTGAAGGTTTAAAAGTTGCTCTCTTAGGGCCAGGCACAGTGGCTCATGCCTGTAATCCCAGCACTTTGGGAGGCTGAGGCAGGCGGATCACCTGAGGTCAGGAGTTTGAGACCAGCCTGACCAACATAGAGAAACCCTGTCTCCACTAAAAATACAAAATTAGCGGGGCATGTTGGCACATGCCTGTAATCCCAGCTACTAGGGAGGCTGAGGCAGGAGAATCACTTGAATCTGGGAGGCAGAGGTTGTGGTGAGCTGAGATCACACCATTGCACTCCAGCCTGGGCAACAAGAGCGAAACTCCATCTCAAAAAAAAAAAAAAAAAAAAAGGCAGTTATCTCCATGTACCCCACCCCCACCCCACTCCTGCCACCTTGTGAATAAGGTCCTTGCCCCGCCTTTGCCTTCTGCCATGATTGTAAGATTCCTGAGGTCTCCCCAGTCATGTGGAACTGTGAGTCAATTAAACCTCTTTCCTTTATAAATTACCCAGTCTCAGGCAGTTCTTTATAGCAGTGTGAAAGTGAACTAATACAATGTCCAATGCACCTCTTGAACTATTCCTCCTGTCTGATATTTTGTGTCCTTTGACCAATACCTCCCTAATCCTCCCTGTCAACCTTATGGTGCAGTTCTTGGGACATGAAGCAAATGACGCACTTGGTTGCAAGAGACTCACTGGGATCATCTAAAGTGTGCGGAGGGTGATGGCCAAGTTAATTGTAAACAGTTCATCCCGGCACGGCCCTCCCAGCCTCATGGCGACTTGGGGCAGACATACAGCGAGGACTCACTCTGTGTGGGATGAAACTTAGATCTGGGGGTGAGCCCGGGATGCAGAGTGGCCCCGGCAGCAGGGCCACTTTTCTGTGCACTGAGCAGCAGGCGCTCTCATTGGCTGCCTCTCTGAGGGCCATTGATTCGCCAAATCCTCTTTGAGGGCCTACTGTGTGCCAGACCCTGAGTGGGTTTGGTCTCTGCCTCTCTGTGGTCTTTTGGCTTCTGTGCCCTGTCCCTAACTGCTCAGCTCTCCCTGCCTGCATTAGTCAGTGGTCTTTGTTTTCGAGTGTCTGACTGAAACCCCACTCAAACTACCCGAAGTAAAGGGAGCCATTAGGAGATCCTAGTATAAATCATCCACAGAAAGAAAGGCAGGGGTGGGCGTGGAAGGTAGAGCGAGGCAGTGGAGAATGAGGCTGGCTTCCGGGTTGACAGACCTAGCTCACCAGGGAGCAAGCTGGGATTTTAAAATAGCTGCAGGTGGGTGCGGCAACTCATGTCTGTAATCTTAGCACTTGGGAGGCTGAGGCAGGAGGACTGCTTGAGCCCAGGAGTTTATGACCAGCCTGGGCAACATAGTGAAACTCTGTCTCTACAAAAAATAATTTAAAAATTATTTTAACTTCTAAAATACTTTAAAAATTATTTTAACTTCTAAAATACTTTAAAAATTATTTTAACTTCTAAAATAATTTAAAATTATTGGTGGCATGTGCCTGTGGTCCCAGCTACTCAGGAGGCTGAGGTGGGAGGATTACTTGACCCCAGGAGGTTGAGGCTGCAGTGAGTCGTGATTATGCCACTGCAATCCAGCATGGGTGACAGAGCAAGACACTATCTCAAAAAAATAAAATAAAAAAGAATTGGGTTTCTGTCTCTGCTTAACAAAGGAGATTTTTGGCCGGGCGCAGTGGCTCACGCTTGTAATCCTAGCACTTTGGGAGGCCGCGGCGGGCGGATCACGAGGTCAGGAGATCGAGACCACGGTGAAACCCCGTCTCTACTAAAAATACAAAAAAATTAGCCGGGCGTGGTGGCGGGCACCTGTAGTCCCAGCTACTCGGAGAGGCTGAGGCAGGAGAATGGTATGAACCCGGGAGGCGGAGCTTGCAGTGAGCCAAGATCGCGCCACTGCACTCCAGCCTGGGCGACAGAGCGAGACTCCGTCTCAAAAAAAAAAAAAAAACAACAACAAAGGAGATTTCTTCCATTATACCTCCTCGAATCCCAAACTCTCCAATATATTTTTTTTTTTTTTTTGAGACGGAGTCTCGCTCTTTCACCCAGGCTGGAGTGCAGTGGCGCGATCTCGGCTCACTACAAGCTCCGCCCCCCGGGGTTCACGCCATTCTCCTGCCTCAGCCTCTCCGAGTAGCTGGGACTACAGGCGCCCGCCACCACGCCCGGCTAATTTTTTGTATTTTTAGTAGAGACGGGGTTTCACCGTGTTAGCCAGGATGGTCTCGATCTCCTGACCTCGTGATCCGCCCGTCTCGGCCTCCCAAAGTGCTGGGATTACAGGCGTGAGCCACCGCGCCCGGCCTCTCCAATATTTTAATAGCATTCTGCTCTAATTTAGAAACTCTGCTCTCATTTGAAATTTACTGAGGATCTGTATAACAATAATATTAATAAATAGCAATTGTTGGCTGGGTGCAGTGACTTATCCCTGTAATTCCAGCACTTTGGGAGGCCGGGGCAGGAGGATTCCTTGAGGCCAAGAGTCTGTGACCAGCTTAGGCAACATAGTGAGACCCCATCTCTACAAAAATTTTAAAATTAGCAAGGTATGATGGTGCATGCCTGTAGTCCTAGCTACTCAGGAGGCCGAAATGGGAAAATTGCTTGAGCCTAGGAGTTTGAGGCTGCAGTGAGCTATGATGGCACCATGGCACTCCAGCCTAGGTGACAGAGCAATGCCCTGTCTCAAAAAAAAAAAAAAAAGAAAAATGCCAGGCATGGTTTAACACCTATAATCCCCACAATTTTGGAGGCCGAAGCAGGTGGATCACTTGAGCCCAGGAGTTGGAGACCAGCCTGGGCAACATGGCAAAACCCCATCTCTACAAAAAATACTAAAATTAGCCGGATGTGGCAGTGCATGCCTGCAGTCCAAGCTACTAGGGAGGTTGAGGCAGGAAGGGATTCTGCTTGAGCTCAGGCTGGGATTTCAAGACTTCAGGAAGCTGAGATCACAACACTGCACTCTGACCTGGGCAACAAAGCAAGACTCTGCCTCAAAAAAAGAACAAAAAATACCTGTGTAGATACTAGGCAGACATTTTTCTGAGCATGGCTTTGATCTTTTGGTAGGAACATTCCAGGAGAGAAACAAGAAAAAAAGCTTCTTAAGGATCTGCTGTTCCTTGGCTGAAGTATCTGGTATCAGGTTGATTGATGAAGGTCATGACGTGCAGCAGTTAGGGAAAAAAAGCCCTCTTTTCACGATCAGAAGAGCCGCATGTGTGTGTGAGCCAGTTGCTATCCTGCCTCCTTCAAGGTTAAGTACCTCAAAAAACTACCATGTGTCTGTTGGAAATTTTACTTAACCCAAGAAATAAGCAACAATGTGTCATAGGGCCATAAAGAGTTCTGCACCTATGTTCAGATTATTTGCAGAATCATGTCTATTACAATTCTGACCTGTGTACAAACAGACTTCTTAATGCATGGATCAAGTATGATAGTCACCTCTGAAGATTTTTAACGTGGGAATGTGATGGGGTGAGACTGGAGAACTTAACAATCATATTAACAGCTGCACAAGTCATTTTCTCATTTTTCTACTTTTCATAATAATCATGTAACTATACATATGTTAATATTAATGCTTATTTCTTTGGTTAAATAAAAATTCCAAAGGACACAGGGCAGATTTTGGAAGTTCTTAACCATGAATGAATCAAGATAGGGTAGTGATTAGCCTTGGATAAATCCCAAGAAAATTACATTCATTTGGTGGATTGAGACCAAATGTAGATTTTTTTTTTTTTTTTTTTTTTAATAAAAAGAAGCTCACGCCTGTAATCCCAGCACTTTGGGAGGCCAAGGCAGGCAGATCACTTGAGGTCAGAAGTTCAAGACCAGCATAGCTAACATGGTGAAACCCCGTCTCTATTAAAACTACAAAAATTAGCTGAGCACTATGGCAGGTGCCTGTAACCCCAGCTATTCGGGAGGCTGAGGCAGGAGAATTGCTTGAATTTTTTTTTTTTCAAAGTGCTGGCTAATTTTTTTTTTTTTTTTTTTTTTGTATTTTTAGTAGAGACAGGGTTTCACCATGCTGGCCAGGCTGGTTTTGAACTCCTGACCTCAGGTGATCCACCTGCCTCGGCCTCCCAGTGTGCTGGGATTACAGGTGTGAGCACTGGGATTACAGGCATGAGCCCCCGCGCCTGGCCTCTTGCTGGCTTTTTCCAAGGTCAGCAATTGTGCTATTGATGCCAACCCCTGTCTGTTGTAGCAAGTGGGATTCTCTCTCCACACCCCACATTTGGGCATTGCTGGGAGACTCTGGGGCAGCTCTGGGGCCGCTCTGGAGTTATTGAGGGCAGTAATCTCAGATCCAGATGTGCAGTGGTAAGAGGAAAATCCGGTTTGGTTGGATTCTGCAGTCTCTCTGACCTGCACTGGAAATATTTTCTGAAGACCTTCTAGCTGAAAGCTTCCTTTATGTGTGGTGAGAACAATAGCCTTACTCTTTTTTCTTATTTGTCATGGCTACCAAAAATCACAGAGATGTTTTTCGGACTAATATATTGGGGACTTTATTGCTTCCAAATTTTCCAGGCAGAGAAGAAAGAACTAAACTTATGGTGAAAGAATACTGTGAGTTTAATTATTGTTTTTTATTTCCTGAAACGCAAGTCTCAAAAGTTCCTGGGTCAAAAGAAGAATGCAGCTGGGCATAATGTCTCACTCACACCTGTAATCCCAGCACTTTGAGAGGCCAAGGTGGGAGGATTATTTGAGCCCAGGATTTTGAGACCAGCCAGGGCAACATAGCAAAACCTCATATCTATTAAAAAAACAAACAGACAAACAAACAAAAAACTAAGAGTGGGATCACACACTGTCTGGTAGAACTTGATGCTGTACTGGGCTGGAGGGTCCACCCAATGGTGTCTTGTTCCAGAATTATTTTAAAGCCTTAAGAATGGATGTACTGGAAACAGTGGCTCTAGCCTGTAATCCCAGCACTTTGGGAGGCTGAGGCAGGAGGATCACTTGAGGCCAAGAGTTTGAGAACAGCCTGGGCAACACAGTGAGACTTCATTTCAAAAACTAAAAAAAAAAAAAAAAAAAAAAAAAGAATGAGTGTAGCTGCAACTTCATTTGGTGACACAACATGGGTGAGAAATGTAATACTGGTTGTGAAATATAATACTATCAGCTACCATTTATTAGCAACTCCTGTGTTCCAGGTTTTCTGCTAACTGCTTTGTGTACGTGGTCTCAAAGTCAAATAATCTCATAATCAGTCACAGTGGTTGGTTAGTCAGGGCTAGCACATCTGCTTCTCCACATTCCCTGTTGCTCTGTTCATTTCTAGTTTATTAACCTTGATGTATACACATTCTCAATCTTAACCCCCTGCAAATTACTGTTAGAAAGAGGAAGCATACAAATCAGGGAAACAAGTGTTTGGAATGATTTTCTAAAGAGTGATCAATTGTGAAGGCTTCGTTTGTTCTTAAATTCTAAAGAATAGCCGGTGTAGTTGTACTTTTTACTAGGAAGAAAAACAACCACCATTCTTGTTAAATTATTCTGCTAATGTTTACTTTGTTGAAACAGTGGTATTTTATGCAAACAAAACAGCAAAGTTTTTATTTGGGCATGGCAGGGGGCAAAGGCCTTTCCTCTATTACTAGGAACTGGTTGAGCATCCCTAATCCGAAAAATGCAAAATCCAAAATGCTCCAAAATCCAAAACTTTTTGAGCATCAACATGATGCTCAAAGGATTGGAGCAGTTTGGATTTCAGATTTTTGGATTAGGGTGCTCAACTGGTACTTACATAATGTAAATATTAAAAAAAAATCACTCTCAAATTCAAAACACTTCTGGTCCCAAGCATTTCAGAGAAGGGATACTCAACCTGTATTCTGGAAGGAGGCTTAGTCATTTCTATCACTGCCCTTGGATCGTAATGGACTTGTGGGGTGTCAAGACTTCTAGAATGAAATCTGACTCAATCTCCTTTTCAATATAAATAATGTGTAGTCATAGACACGTAATCTTTGCACTTGTCCTCAGGAACAATGTATGCAGGTGTGTGTGCATATAAATATGTAAACCAAAAATAGTGTTCTAAGCCAACTGATGGACCCTGTCCTCTCGGCCAATGGCATTCCAAAGTTAAGCTGAAAAACTAGTTCAGGCCATGATGAGAACGGGACATGCCAGACATGCCTCCTCATTCCCTCCTCCCTTTTGGAATTCAGGCCCAGCTGA
Organism: Hylobates moloch; assembly: GCF_009828535.3. Classification (NCBI taxonomy): domain Eukaryota; kingdom Metazoa; phylum Chordata; class Mammalia; order Primates; family Hylobatidae; genus Hylobates; species Hylobates moloch. The sequence goes on along the minus strand of NW_026652297.1, from coordinate 34,930,247 downwards.
CCAACATTAACAACAATACAGAGACCTGAAGACTGATAGGACAGACTCTTTAAGTCTGAAAAGAAGCATTTACAATCTATTCTCTCTGAAGCCTGCTACCTGGAGGCTTCATCTGCATAATAAAACCTTCATCTCTACAACCCCTTATCTTCACCCAGACATTCTAGGTCTTTAGAAAAGAACTCTTTCAACCAATTGCCAATCAAAAAATCTTTGAATCTGCCTATGACCTGGAATGCCACCCCCACCTTCCAGTTGTCCCACCTTTCTAGACCAAACCAATGTACATCTTACATGTGTTGATTACATGTCTCCCTAAAATGTATAAAAATGTATAAAATCAAGCTGTAGCCTGACCACCTTGGGCACATGTTCTTAGGATCTTCTGGGGCTGTGTCACAGGCCAGTTATTGGCCACTCATATTTGGCTCAGAATAAATCTCTTCAAATATTTTACAGAGTTGGACTCTTTCTTCGACAAATATGTAGTATATACGTGATCGTTTCTTTTTTTATTTTTATTTTTTTCTTTTATTTTTTGAGACAGTGTCTCACTGTGCTGCCCAGGTTGGGGTGCAGTGGTGTGATCTTGGCTTACTACAGCTTCGACCTCCTAGGATCAAGTGATCCTCTCACCTCAGCCTACCGAGGTAACTGGGACTACAGGCTTGCACCACCACACCTGGGTAATTTTTGCATTTTTAGTAGAGACAGGGTTTCACCATGTTGCCCAGGCTGGTCTCAAACTCCTGAGCTCAAGTGATCCTCCTGCTTCAGCCTCCCAAGTGCTGGGATTACAGGCATGAGCCACCACTGTGCTTGGCCTGCATCATTTCTTTAAGCTGTTTCATTTCTCCTGAGTAGCCCTACAAAATTATGCAAAATAATTATGCACAATAACCTAAATGAAATATAAACTTTTTTTTTTTTTTTTTTTTTTAGACGGAGTCTCGCTCTGTCGCCCAGGCTGGAGTGCAGTGGCGCAATCTCGGCTCACTGCAAGCTCCGCCTCCTGGGTTCACGCCATTCTCCTGCCTCAGCCTCTCCGAGTAGCTGGGACTACAGGCGCCCGCCACCACGCCCGGCTAATTTTTTTGTATTTTTAGTAGAGACGGGGTTTCACCGTGGTCTCGATCTCCTGACCTCGTGATCCGCCCGCCTCGGCCTCCCAAAGTGCTGGGATTACAAGCGTGAGCCACCGCGCCCGGCCGAAATATAAACTTTTTAAAGAAAATTTAGATTTCCAGAGAGGAGGACAGCTGCCCATTGACAAGAACTCTTGCCACTGGGAAGCCTTTCTATTTTTTTAGAGACAGAGTTTCACTCTTGTTGCCCAGACTGGAGTGCAATGGCGCGAACTCGGCTCACTGCAACCTCCACCTCCCAGGTTAAAGTGATTCTCCTGCCTCAGCCTCCTGAGTAGCTGGGACTATAGGCATGCACCACCATGCCTGGCTAATTTCGTATTTTTAGTAGAGACAGGGTTTCTCCATGTTGGTCAGGCTGGTCTCAAACTCCCAACCTCAGGTGATCTGCCCGCCTTGGCCTCCCAAAGTGCTGGGATTACAGGCGTGAGCCACCACACCCAGCAGGAAGCCATTTTCGAGGGGCCTTCCGAAATCTGAGAGAGATAATGTGACACCTCCACTGGAAGGGCAGGAAAAGCCACTGTCAGCTGGCAACTGGCTCCCATCACTTGGGTAGTATTAAGTCCTGCAGCGCTCCCTCTGGGGCTGGGAACTTAATCTCCTATCCTGGTTATACCATCTTTGGGAGAGACTTTGGGAACATCAGTGTAGGCTGGCCCTCAGAAATCAGGGGTGTTAACTCAAAGGTCCTCTCACAAATTTCCTGGTGCCTCCAGGCAAGGTTTAAAAGAAACTACATTTTGGGAGACCAAAGCACGAAGATTGCTTGAGGCCAGGAGTTTGAGGCCAGCCTGGGCAATATAGTGAAACTTAATCTCTACATAGACCTTGAAAAATTATCCAGGCATGGTGGCATGTACCTGTAGTCCCAGCTACTAAAGAGGCTAAGGTGGGAGGATCGCTTGAGCCCAGGAGGTGGAGGCTGCAGTAAGATTGTGCCTAGGTGACAGAGTGAGACTCTGTCTCAATAAATAAATTAAATTAAATTATGGATAAGAAAAACACTAGCAGACAATCTAGTAAAGTGGGGCCAGGCACAGTGGCTCACGCCTGTAATCTCAGCACTTTGGGAGGCCAAGGCCAGCAGATTGTTTGAGCTCAGGAGTTCAAGAGCAGCCTGGGCAACATGGTGAAACCCCGTATCTACTAAAAACACAAAAATTAGCTGGGTGTGGTGGAGCATGCCTGTAGTCCTGGCTACTCAGGAGGCTAAGGTGGGAGAACTGCTTGAACCTGGGAGGCAGAGGTTGCAGTGAGCTGAGATCAAGAAGATCCTCTCAAAAAAAAAAAAAAAAAAAAAAAAAAAGAAAAGACAAAAGATAATCTAGTAAAGTGGTATCAGTAGTTGTCTCTTGGCTGAGTGTGGTGGCTCACCCCTGTAATCCCAGCACTTTGGGAGGCCGAGGCAGGCAGATCACGAAGTCAAGAGATCAAGACCATCCTGGCCAACATGCTGAAATCCCATCTCTACTAAAAATACAAAAAAAATTAGCTGGGCATGGTGGCGGGTGCCTGTAGTCCCAGCTACTCGGGAGGCTGAGGCAGGAGAACTGCTTGAACCTGAGAGGCAGAGGTTGCAGTAAGCCGAGATCTCATCACTGTACTCCAGCCTGGTGAGAGAGCAAGACTAAAAAAAAAAAATATTGTCTTTATTTGGTTGTGAATGTGTTTTCCTTTTCTTTCCTTTTTTTCCCAAATTTCATGTACTGAATGTGACTTATATTTATAATAAAACTAAAATCTGCAAAAAAAATTTTCTAGCCTTGTTTTGCAATTCAGTGTAATTTTTTTGTTGTTGTTGTTGTTGTTTCTTTCTTTTTTTTTTTTTTTTGAGACAGAGTCTTGCTCTGTCACCCAGGCTGGAGTGCAGTGGCGCAATCTCGGCTCACTGCAAGCTCCGCCTCCCGGGTTCACGCTATTCTCCTGCCTCAGCCTCTCCGAGTAGCTGGGACTACAGGCGCCCGCCACCACGCCCGGCTAATTTTTTGTATTTTTAGTAGAGACGGGGTTTCACTGTGGTCTCGATCTCCTGATCTCGTGATCCACCCGCCTCGGCCTCCCAAAGTGCTGGGATTACAAGTGTGAGCCACCGCGCCCGGCCACAGGTGTAATTATTTTTACCCTTTGGTGGGTATGTGCCACCTGGGGAACTTTTAAAGTTTTTCAGAGATTTTGAGGTCTGGCCTGGGGGTGTCAATGCACAACCAAGGTCAAGGGCTTCCACAGACTCTCTCATAATCTGGGCGTAACCCTTCTGTGAGGACCACGGCAAATGGGACCCTAGACTAGAATAATCACAGCTGAAGGGAGTGCTCACAGTCATCCACTACTGTATTGAGCACCCTTGACATAACTAACTCCATCTTAGAAAAATACTCCATTTTATATTTCACAGGGGACTCTGCCAACAAGGATAAGATGTTTTGTTTAATAAACAAATAAAAAGATAAAGACTGCATCCAACCAGATAAAGACACAAACAGGCACACTCTTCCAGGATCAGTTCTCACCAGAGGACTCTGTGACTATAAAAGGTCAGGCCTTCAGCAGCTTGAAATGGCTGTCTTAACTGACACTGTCTGGCAGTCACTCATAATAAGAACTTTGCATCTGCCTCTGAAGGCTCTGCCACCTAAAACGCTCTTCCTTGAAAGACTGACCTGGCCCAGGCCCAGACTCCTTTTGTCTGCTCCCCTGGTCTGGTCCATTAACCCTTTCTCCTATCTCTTTTTTCTGAAATTCGGGAACACTTAGACAAGCAAATTCCTTTTCAAATGAGTGGAGCAGGAGACATGGATGATTGCTCTCAGCTCCTGCTCCTCTTTCCTGAGAGCTGCCCCTGTTCAGGAGCAGCAGTTGTGCTTGCAATACAGGACCACACTCTCTGGATCCTGAGAGTTTCAAGTTGGGACTGTGAGATGCTACTTAGTCATTCCTGCAGGGCAAGCAACAGAGGACACATAAACCAGGGAGCTGAGAGCTGCCACGGTGGGTCTTGTGCATGCATAAGCAGTGACCACGTGTGACTGCTGAGAGACCTACAGAGCAGACAAATTCGAGAAAGAACGAAAGCACAGGCAGCCGGCGCCGGCTTCCTGGTCCAGCCCTCTGTGGGGCTGGCTATCCTTGGTGCTCTTGGAATCCATTAGCTATCTCCAAGTCCTCCCAGAAAAGGCCTTCTGCTTAAGCTAGTTTGAAGTAGTGTTTTTACCTCTTGACCTCCAAATCCTTAATTAGGAAAAATGGTAACCAAGGCAAAATACGTAACTTAAGTGATAATTAGCATCGAGATAGAAATGCAAATGGAAGCAAACATTAAGGATGTATTAGTCATCCTTCCCCGTTGAAAATCTTAGAGCAATCATTCTTAGCGTTTTGAGGATGGCAGTAGTTAGAATTTTTTTTTTTTTTTTTTTGAGACAGGGCTTGCTCTGTCATCCAGGCTGGAGTACAGTGGTGCAATCACGGCTCACTGCAGCCTCTACCTCCCAGGCTCAAGCCATCCTCCTGTCTCAGCCTCCCAAGTAGCTAAAACTACAGGCAGGTGCCAGCATGCCTGCTAATTTTTGTATCTTTTGTAGAGAGGGGTCTTCCTATGTGACCAAGGCTAGTCTTGAACTCCTGGGTTCCAGTGATCCTCCTACCTTGGCCTCCCAAAGTGCTGGAATTACAGGCATGAGCCACTGTACCCGGTCAGTTATAAATTTCTTTATAAAGGATAAGATTATTGCTACTCTGTAAATTTACTTTAATTTCTTTACCTGATAGCTCAATTAGAATTATTACTGTTATCATTTGTTCAATAATAGGATATAAATTTTTAATAGTTCAGCCATTAAAATACAGCATTGTGTAGAATTAGTTGAAATTTTATTAACATGTTGTCCACAATTAGTTCACCGAAATCAATGAATTTTACCTTGTGAACATTATTCAAATACTTTCCAAATGCAAATTGTGATGCGTGCCCCAAACTTTGTAAACGTCCTGTTAAGATGGATTACGAATAGTTCACATAGAAATTGAAGAACTTCTTCTGTGGGTTACCCTTGGGTGGCCTCTACTGAACTTGTAATTTATCAAAGAAGGGCCAAATAGGTGTCAACAAAAAGAGTCAAACTCTGTAAAATATTTGAAGGGATTAGTTCTGAACCAAATATAAGTGACCATGGCCCGTGACACAGCCCTCAGGAGGTCCTGAGAACATGTGCCCAAGGTGGTTGGGGTGCAGCTTGGTTTTATACATTTTAGGGAGGCATGAGACATCAATCAAATACATTCAGGAAATATGTTAGTTTAGTGCAGAAAGGCGGGACAACTCAAAGCAGGGGCTCTCAGGCTATAGGTAAATTTAAACGTTTTCTGATTGACAATTGGTGGAATTTGTCTAAAGACCTGAGATCGATAGAAATAAAATGTTCAGGTTAGAATAAAAAATTGTGGAGATCAGGGTTCTTCTGAAGTCTTATAGTGTCTGCCCTTAGACACAATAGATGACAAGTGTTTCCTATTTAGATGTTTAAAAGGTGCTGGAGTTTTAATTAATCTCTTCAGGATTGGGAGAACCTGGAAGAAAAAAAATCTAGCTATGTTAATAGAGATTCTTTACAGATGCAAAATTTCCCCCAGAACAGCTTTGCTGGGCCATATCAAGATAGGCAAAGAAACATGTTTTGGGGTAAAATATTTTGATTTTCTTCCTTGTCCTGTGATGTTATGCCAGAGTCAGGTTGGAAAGTAAGTCATGATAGATAGTGTTAAATAAAACCCATCTGATGAGAATTTGTGGTTTGTAGGGCATGACTCTCCAGGCCCCTTAGATAGGAATTTGGGCAAGATTAAAAAAAAAAAATTCAAAGCTTAGTCTTCATAGGTATCCAAGTCAGACTGTCTGTATTTGAATCCAGGCTGTACTACTCACCAAATAACCTTGGGCTAGTTATTATATTTGTTTCCCTGGCAAGATTTCTCCACTGGAAAATCAGGTATTAGGGGTATCTAATCATAAGGTTTTTGTGAGCTTTTAGGAAGACAATCCATTTAAAGCACCTAGGAAAATGCCTAGCACACAGTAGGTAACCATTAATTTCTTATCTCTATGATTAATATAGAATATTAGTAACTATTGTTAAGCTGCTTCTGTTGAAAGACCCTTTTCCTGACTTGTATTAATCAGGACTTTCTAGAGGGACAGAACTAATAGGATAGATATATATATGAAAGGGATTTTATTAAGGAGAATTGACTTACACAATCACCAGGTAAAGTCCCACGATAGGTCGTCTGCATGCTGAGGGGCAAGGAAGGTAGCGGTGGATCAGTCCGAGTCCCAAAACCTCAAAAGTAGGGAAGCCGATAGTGCAGCCTTCAGTCTGTGGCCAAAGGCCCGAGAGCCCCTGGCAAACCACTGGTTAAGTCCAAGAGTCCAAAAGCTTAAGAACTTGGAGTCTGATGTTCGAGAGCAGGAAGCAGCCAGCACGGGAGAAAGATGAAGTCCAGAAGACTCAGCAAGTCTGCTCTTCCATCTTCTCCTGCCTGCTTTATTCAGCTGGCAGCTGATTAGATGGTGCTTACCCAGAGTAGGGGTGAGTCTGCCTCTCCCAGTCCACTGACTCAAATGTCCATCTCCTTTGGCAACACCCTCACAGACACACCCAGGAACAATACTTTGCATCCTTCAATCCAATCAAGTTGACACTCAACCATCACAAGTCTTGTCCTGTGTACTTGTGCTCACAGAGTAAGGGCTAAGGTTGAGTCAAGGTCAAGGTCCAGTCAAGGCTTTCCTCTTGATATGGTTTGACTGTGTCCCCACCCAAATCTCATCTTGAATTGTAGCTCCCATAATTCCTACATGTCAAGGGAGGGAGCCAGTGGGAGGTAATCGAATCATGGGGTCGGGTCTTTCCCACGCTGTTCTCCTGTTAGTGAGTAAGTCTCATGAGATCGGATGGTTTTATAAAGAGGAGTTCCCCTGCACATGCTGTCTTGCCTGCCACCACGTAAGACATCCCTTGCTCTTCCACCATGATTAAGAGGCCTCCCCAGCATGCGGAACTGTGAGTCAATTAAACCTCTTTCCTTTATAAATCACCGAGTCTCGGGTATGTCTTTACTAGCAGCATGAAAACAGACTAATACACCTTTCCTGTGAAACTTCGCTCTGTTTCTCAGATAAAGTGAGTATCCTCTCCGGGTTCCCTGGGCATTCCTCCACACTGAATTGGAATTAACTGTTTAGCTGGGCTCCCTCTCTAGACTGTAGGTACTCTGAAGACAGGAACTGTGTTATTCTCCTCTGAACCCCATAACAGTTTGTTGAATAAATACATGAATAAAAAAGAGCAGAGACGCTCCTGAGGGACAGCATAGAAGAGGTTATTGAAAACATGGAAGAGGTTGGGATGAGAATAAAAAGGGTCTCACAAATTTAGGGAAAGACTGATTGTTCTGTAGCCATGGTAACAAACAGCCATCAGAACCAATTTTAAATCTGTTCAATTACTTCATGACAACTAGCCTCAGTGAATATGCTTTTGCAAACCAACAAATCAATGTCAGCCTTTGCTTATGAAAATCAGCTAATAAGAATGGATTTGGGGCAGGTGTGGTGGCTCACACCTGTAATCCCAGCTACTCAGGAGGCTGAGGCAGGAGAATTGCTTGAACCTGGGAGGCAGAGGTTGCAGTGAGGTGGGTGGGTAGATCACTTGAGGCCAGGACTTCGAGACCAGCTTGGGTAGCATGGTAAAACCCTGTCTCTACTATTAACAAAAATACAAAAATTAATACAAAAATTAGCCTGGTTTGGTGGCACACACCTGTAATCCCAGCTACCCAGGAGGCTGAGGCAGGAGAATTGCTTGAACCCGGGAGGCAGAGGTTGCAGTGAGCTAAGATCACACCACTGCACTCTGGTCTGGGTGACAGAATGAGACTCCATCTCAAAAAAAAAAAAAAAAATTAGCTGGGCATGGTGGACATGGTGGCAGGCACCTGTAATCCTAGCTACTTGGGAGGCTGAGGCATAAGAATCACTTAAGCCCAGGAAACAGAGGTTGCAGTGAGCCAAGATCACTCCACTCTAGCCTGGGCAACAGAGCAAGACTCTGTCTCAAAAAAAAAAAAAAAAAAGAATGGATTTGCTTCATTAAAAATACCTCCAAGTGACAATAAATCAATGTTATGTCTCACTTATGTGACCACACTTCTACAGATGATGTCAGCCTATTTATATCTGTGAACTTCTCAAAAACCCTAAATGAGATCAGATCAGCAGTCTGGTCTGCTCCTGGAGACCATGCCTGACCAGGGTAGTAGTATAGTTCTCCTTCATTATGGAAGCAATAAATTCAGTTTTGCTCTTTTATTTCAGGTATTGAGTGCTAGTTTCATCATTCTTTAACAACTCTGATACAGAATTTTTTTTTTTAGGTAAAATTCACTTAACAAATGTCTTACTCCATCTGGGTTGCTATAGGAAAAGACTTTAAGTGGGATAACTTAGAAACAACAGAAATTTAATTCTTTCAGTTCTAGAGGCTGGAAAGTCCAAGATCAAGGCACCAGCAGATTCAGTTTCTTGTAGAAGGTGACTTCTATGTGTACTCACATGGCAGCAAGGGCTTGCAGGCTCCCTCACAGCTCTTTGTAAGAGCACTAATCCCATTCATGGAGGTGGAGCCCTCATGGCCTAATCACTTCCCAAAGACCCCACCTCTTAACACTGTTGCATTGGAGATTAAGTTTTAGCATATGATTTCCAGGGAAACACATGTTTTGAAAATAGCAACAAAATTCACCATTTTAAATATTTTGCAGCATATAATTTTGTGATATTTTAGTGTATTTACAATATTGTACAACCATTATCCTTATCTAATTCCAGAATATTTTCTTTACTCCCAAGGGAAGACTTGTACCTTCCAATTTCCTTTTCTGTTCATTCCCTGTCAACAACTAATCTGTCTGTCTTTATAGATTTGTTTATTTTGAATAGTTCATATAAATGGAATCGTACTGTATAAGGCCTTTTGGGTCTGCCTTCCTTCACTTAGCATGTTTTCAAGATTCATTCATGTCGTAGCAAGTATCAGTACTTTGCTCCTTTTTATGGCCAAATTATAGTCTACTGCATGAACATAGTACATATTTATTTAGTTTTTTGAGACAGGGTCTCACTCTGTCACCCAGACTAGAGTGCAGTGACACCATCATGGCTCACTGCAAGCTCCATCGCCTGGGTGCAAGCAATTCTCCTGCCTCAGCCTCCCGAGTAGCTGGGATTACAGGTGTGCTCCACCAAACCCAACTAATTTTTGTATTTTAGTAGAGATAGGGTTTCACCATGTTGGTCAGGCTGGTCTCGAGCTCCTGACCTCAGGTGACCTGCCCGTCTTGGCCTCTCAAAGTGCTAGGATTACAGGCATGAGCCACCATGCTGGGCCTATACTACATATTTTTAATCCATTCATCTGTTAATGGACACTGGGCTATTTTCTACCTGCAGCTGTTGTACCTAATGTTTCCATAAATGTTGGTGTACACATATTTGAGTTCCTGTTTTCAATTTTTTGGGGGTATTTTACCTATAAGTAAAATTGCTGGGTCAACTGGAATATCTATGTTTAATTTTAGAGGAACTGTCAAACTGTTTTTCACAGCGGCTGTACCATGTTTCTTCCCACCAGCAATGAGCAAGAGATCCAATTTTTCCACGTCCCTGCCAACAGGTTATTTTTCATTGTTTTGAATACAGACACTTAGTGGGTGTGAAATGGTATCTTGTGGATTTGATTTGCATTCCCTAATGACAAATGATGTTGAGAATTCTTTGGTTATTTGTATATCATCTTTGGAGAAATATTTATTCAAGTTCTTTGCCCACTTTAAAATTGGGTTGTGTGCTAATTGTTGAATTGTAGAGTTTCTGTATATAATCTGAATGTTGTGCCCTTATGAGATGTGATTTGCAAATATTTTCCCATTTTGTGCATTGTCTTTTCACTCTCTTGATAGTGTCCTTTGATACAGAAAAGTTTTAGTTTTGTTGTTGCCTATGCTTTAGCATCGTATCTGTAGGTTTTACATGCTTTTTGTTCTTTCATCACTTCCTTTTTTAATTTAGTTGATTTTGTTTGTGTGTGCTCCGATTTTAATTACCTTTTTCTTTACATATATATAAAAGTTATTTTCTAACTGGTTACCTTGGGCACTACAATGAACAACTTAAACTTACAACAACCTACAGTAATTAACACTAATTAGTATTAATAAACACCAGTTTGACTAGTATACAAAAACTGTGCTCCTATACATCTGTATCCCTTTCCCTTATATTGTTATTACCACAGATTACATCTTTATACATCCTGGGCCCATTACTACAGATTCATAATTATTGTTTTATATATTTGCCTTTTAAATCATATAGGGAAAAAAGAGGAGTTACTTAACAAAACACAATAATACAGGATTTTGTATTTACCTGTGTAGTTACCTTTACTAGTGTTCTTTATTTCTTCTATGGCTTTGAGTTACTGACTAGTATTCCTTCATTTCAGCCAGAAGATTCTCTTTAGCATTTCTTGTAGGGCAGATCTAGTAGCAACAAACTTCTTCAACTTAAAAAAAAAGTGGAATTTTCTTAATTTATCCTTTATTCTTGAAGAATAGTTTTGCTGTTTAGAATTTTTGGTTGACAGGTCTTTTATTGTTTTTGTTTTTATTTTCTAAAGACTTTAGATGTGTTATCCTACTGCTTTCTGGTCTCTGTGGTTTCTGATGGGCAATCGGTTGTTAATCTTGCTGAGGATCCATTGTACATAATGAATTGCATCTCTTTTGCTGCTTTTGGCATTCCATATTTGTCTTTGGGTTTTGACAATTTGCCTATAATGTGTCTTGGTGTGGGTCTCTTTAAGTTTATCCTGCTTGAGTTTCTTGGATGTGTTTATTCATGTCTCTCCTCAAATTTGAGAAGCTATTATTTCCTAAAATATTTCCTTCAAATATTTTTCTTCCTTTTTTTAATCTCTCTTTGGCACTCCGGTGATGTGTGTATATGTTGACATGCTTGATGGTGTCCCACAAGTTCCTTGGGCTCTGTTCATTTTTCTTTCTTCTGTGTTTTCTGGTCCTTAGACTGGTTAATTTCAATTGCTTTATCCTTCAGTTTGCTGATTCTTTCTTCTGTCTGCTCAAATCTGCCATTGCATTCCTCTAATGAATTTTTCATTTCAGCTATTGTAATTTTCAGCTCCAGAATTTCTATTTGATTCTTTTTTACTATTTCTTTATTGATGTTCCCTATTCATTCATACGTTATTCTCCCGTTTTCCATCAGACTTTTTCTTGGTTTCCTTTAACCTATTGACTATATTTAAGAGAGTTAATTTGACATCTTTGGCTAGTAATTCCAGTGTCTGGGCTTCCTCAGGAATGGTTTAACTCTTTTAATCTTGTGAATGAGCCATACTTTTATGTTTCCTTGTATGCTTTGTAATTTTTTGTTAAGAACTGGATATTTTGAGTATTGTAATGTGGTAGCTTTGGAAATCAATTTCTCCTCCTCCTCAGTGATTGCTGATTTTTGCTTTTTGAAGGCTGCTACTTAGTCCACTTGCTAACTGATTTTTTCAAACTATATTTTTTTTTTTGCAAAGTGTGTATTCACAGTTGCATTTGGCCACTGAAGTTTCTGTTCTACTATCTATAGAGTCATCAGTGACCTGACAAAGATTTTTTGGATTGGCTCCCAGAATGGGAAAAAAAAAATTGTCACCTTAAATATTCTAATGGATGCCACCAGGGAAAGCCATTACAGCCCATGAAGGCTGAATCCAAGGCGAGCATTAGAGACAGAAAAGCAGATTAGTGGTTGCCAGGGGTTAGGAGAAAGGGAGAATAGGAAATGACTGCTAAAGGATATGAAATTTTCTTTTTGGAGTGATGAAAATATTAAAAAATAATTTAGATAGAAATGACGGTTGCATAACTCTGAATATATTAAAAACCAGATAATTTTTTAAAAGGTAAATTATATATCAATAAAGCTGTTACAGAAAAATCTAAACTGGATATTTCAAAGGTATCAAACTCAGTGTGTCAAACATCAATTTTTTTTTTTTTTTTTTTGAGACAGAGTCTTGCTTTGTAACCCATGCTGGAGTGCAAGTGGCATGATCTTGGCTCACTGCAACCTCTGCCTCCCGGGTTCAAGTGATTCTCCTGCCTCAGCCTCTTGAGTAGATGGGATTACAGGCATGTACCACCACACTCGGCTAATTTTTGTATTTTTACAGAGTCTCACCATGTTGGTCAGGCTGGTTTCGGACTCCTGACCTCATGATCCACGACCTCAGCCTCCCAAAGTACTGGGATTACAGGCATGAGCCACTGCGCCCAGCAAACATCAAATTCTTGTTCTTCATTATCAAACCTTCTCTGTTCTGGTGATCTCTGGAGCTTAGTGAGTGTATCACTATCCATCTACTTATGCAAAATAGAAACTCCTAGGGTCATGATTGCCACCTGTCTCTCCCTTCCCTTAGTATTTAGTTCATCCCTGAATCTTATCAGTTTTGTCTCTTAATTACATCTTTAATTTTTCCACTTGTCCATATCTTTATTGCCCCATCCCAAAGCTGCCATTATCTCTTGTAAACAAAGCTTTTTCTCTGGCCTCATATCTACAATCATGTGTCACTTAACAACAGGGATGAGTTCTGAGAAATGTATCATTAGGCAATTTCGTCATTGTATGAATATCACAGAGTGTACTTACACAAACTAGATGATATATCCTACTATATATCTAGGCTATAGCCTATTGCTCCTAGGCTACAAACCTGTACTGCACATTACTGCTCTGAATACTATAGGTGATTATAACACAATGATAAGTACTATACTTTTATACAACTAGCAGCACAGTAGGTTTGTTTACACCAGCATTGCCACAACACATGAGTAATGTGTTGCACTATGATGTTCCAATGGCTATGACATCACTTGGTGATAAGCATTTTTTGGCTCCATTATAATCTTATGAGACCACTGTCATACATGTGGTCTGTCATTGACTGAAACGTTGTTATACAGTGCGTGACTGTACATGTTTAATATGCTCTTGCCCCTTTTCAGTTAACCATCCCTACAGCAGCCAGCAATGTTGGGACCAGGCAGATGCTTACTGCATCAGTAGAGCAGGACACTAGAAAATTGAGGCAAATTTTTGATATTTTGTAACAGGACACAAAATTTCTGCAAGTCACAGACAATGCAGTTCACTCTTACTTAAATAGGGAGAAAATGTATTATTTACAAGAACTAGGCTCTAAGTTGGGGCTCAGCCATGTCTTGAAGCATCTATATTTTTTGTATCTTTGCATTCTGTTGCTTCCCCTCATGATGGTAAGGTGGCTGCCAGTTGCAAATAGGCAGCATGTTCCCCTATTCACACCCAGTGGAAGAAGGAAAACCTCCCCCAACTATGGAATATGTTCTTCCCTTAGCTTGTATTAGGCAAATTATATATGCACCTGTGGATCAGGGAAAGGCCAAATATTCATTGGAATGGACTGATTAAAGTCAATCCATGGATGGGTGGATAGTTGAACAAAATTGAAGATCTGTTAGGAAGAAGAAAGTGATGTGCTATGGTCTGAATCTGTGTCCCATCCCCCAAATTTATGTTTGAAATTCCATCCCCACGATGGTGGCATTAGAAGGTGGGGACTAGGCCAGGCACAGTGGCTCACATCTGTAATCTCAGCACTTTGGGAGGCCGAGGCAGGTGGATCACCTGAGGTCAGGAGTTCGAGACCAGCCTGGCCAACATGGTGAAACTCCAACTCTACTAAAAATACAAAAAATTAGCCAGGTGTGGTGGCACATGCCTGTAATCCCAGCTACTTGGGAGGCTGAGGCAGGAGAATCACTTGAACCTGGGAGGTGGAGGTTGCAGTGAGCCGAGATTGCACCATTGCACTCCAGCCTGGGGGACAAGAGTGAAACTTCGTCTCAAAAAAAAAAAAAAAAAAAGAAGGTGGGGACTTTGGGAGATGATCAGGTAATGAGGATGAAGCCCTCATGAATGGGATTAGCATCCTTATAAAAGAGGCCCAAGGAAGATTGTTTGCCCGTTTTGCCATATGAGGGCACAGTAAAAAGATGGCCTTCACCAGATATCAAATCTACCAGTGCCTTGATCTTGGACTTCCCAGCCTCCAGAACTGTGAGAAATAAATTTCTGTTGTTTAAGCCCCTCAGTCTATGGCATTTTGTTACAGTAGCTTAAATGGACCAAGACATGGAAGACAGATGCTTGTCCTTGATCTCATATGTCTCTTCTTTGGTGCAGAGCTTTAAATATACAGAAGGGGCCACATATCTTGCAAAAAGAGGAAGGCAGCCTTAGCAAAATATCATTTCCAACATGAGAGATTTCACCCTTCATTTTCAGTGTTCAAAACTGAAAATGCACTTGATTTTACGTGGGACAAACAAAATAATTATAACTTAGTAAAGAGCTTTTTAATTTTTCTAATTGCATTACGATAAAGTTAGAATGTAAAAAATGCCCTCTGGGGCAGGGTGCTGTGGCTCACACCTGTAATCCCAGCACTTTGGGAGGCCAGTGCAGAAGTATAGCTTGAGCCCAGGAGTTTGAGATCAGTCTGGGCAACATACGGAGATCTCATCTCTACAAAAAAAATTAAAAAATGAGCTGGACATGGTTGTGCATGCCTACAGTCCCAGCTTAATTGGGAGGCTGAGGTGGGAGGATCATGTGAACCTGGGAGGTCAAGGCTGCAGTGAGCCATGATAGTGACACTGTACTTCAGTGACACAGTGAGACCTTTTCTTAAAAAAAAAAAAAAAAAAAAAAGGAATGCCATCTGGGATTCAATATGGTCATTTGTTTTTTCTGATTACAAAGTCTACTGAACATAATGGCAAAAGTTCACTGGTTACAGCAACCAAAAGTGGAAGTCTTCCCTTTTGTGCTAAGCACTTAAGCAAAATATATTACATATCTACAGCAGTGCCAGGTAGCCTTAAGTAAAAAGGGAACATATTTTAGGCACAGTTGCAGGATTAAGTTGAAAGACTTGAAATTGTTCTCTGAACAAACAGGCGTAGATACTGATATGGTTTGGCTGTGTCTCCACCTAAATCTCATCTTGAATCACAACTCCCACAATTCCCACATGTTGTGGGAGAAACCTGGTGGGAGGTGATTGAATCATGGGGGTGACTCTTTCCTGTTCTATTCTTGTGATAGTGAGTTGGTCTCGGTCTCAGTCTCACAAGATCTGATGGTTTTAAAAACTGGAGTTTCCCTGCCCAAGCCCTCTTTTCTTGTCTGCCACCAAGTGAGATGTACCTTTCACCTTCTCCCATGATTGTGAGGCCTTACAGCCACATGGAACTATAAGTCCAATCAACCTCTTTCTTTTGTAAATTGCCCATTCTTGGGTATGTCTTCATCAGCAGTGTGAAAACGGACTAATACAGATACATTAATGATGATTAAGTCCTAAAAATCTATTCTATTACAATCAAGCACAGCTAGCCTACAGATAAGGGATGCCAAAGTATAATCTTCATAAAAAGATGTTACTCATTTGAAAGTATACATGTGTCACTGACACTGAGGATGTGTTGAGGCCCAGGCAATTCATTTCCTTATACCACTGTTTGGCAGCTCCTGGAACTATACTGTAGAAATTCTGATTATTCTTCTTTTTTTTAATAGAGATGAGGTCTGGCTGGTCTCAAACTCCTGGGCTGAAGCAATCCACCCACCTCAGCCTCCCAAAGTGCTGGGATTACAGGCGTGAGCTACTGCACCCGGCCATCCTGACTATGCAGTCAGAATCTGTAGTTGGTTGGTTAAAGAAAAAAGTCAGCTATATGGGGCTTCATAAAATTATTATATATATCTTCAAAATTTTATTTTTAATTTAAAATATAAACAGGTTTATCTACCCATCATTCCTTTGATGTCAGGCTAAGACCTTTTCTTTGCGTATGGGCCTGCTGATGGGGGCTGCACAGAGGACATTGATTAGCACAGCATGAAGCATTATCAATTTCAGCTTCAGTAGAATGAGGACTCAAGACACTTGTGAAGCAAAATGAGGGCAAAGTCCTATATTTTGACACTTCTCTCTCCCTCCCAAACATTCATGGTTGCTTTGCCCACACCTAATTCCACAGCATTTTTTTCTTTAATAACACGTCTTTATCAGGTCTTTCCCAAGTTTTCAACTTTTTTTCATAGAGATTACTCTCTTCACACTCATAATTGTTTGATTTTGGTAATATTGAAATAAATTACATTGTTATTAAGTACAACTTGCAAAAACAAGTTTTGGAACAAATACAACTGATTTTTTTTTTTTTTTGAGTTGGAGTCTTGCTCTGTTGTCCAGGCAGGAGTGTAGCGGCACAGTCTTGGCTTACTGCAGCCTCCGCCTCCTAGGCTCAAATAATTCTCCTGCCTCAGCCTCCTGAGTAGCTAGGATTACAGCGGCCCACTACCACACCCAGCTAACTTTTGTATTTTTAGTAGAGATGGGGTTTCATCATGTTGGCCAGGCTGGTCTTGGACTGTCCTCAAGTGATCGGCCCACCTCGGCCTCCCAAAGTGCTGGGATTACAGCCGTGAGCCATCATGCCCGGCCAAATACAACTGATTTTTGGAAAGCATACAACTCAGGGAGAGCAGTGATTAGCTTACCAAGGAGCAGACGACTTCGTAGTAGGGGAAATTTGGGTTCTGTGCATCAGGCATTATTTTTCACAGAGAGCAGAGACTGGCTCAAAAGTCTGAATCATATAGGTAGCTAACGAAAGCTGAGTTAGTTTAAGAAATGGAAAAATCTAGGCAGGCCATGGTGGCTCATGCCTGTAATCCCAGCACTTTGGGAGGCTGAGGCAGGAGGGTTGCTTGAGTCCAGGAGTTCAAGACCAGCCTGGTCAACATGGTGAGTCCCTGTCACTGAAAATTTTAAAAAGGAAAAAAGGAAGTCTAAATTCAGGGGCTTAGCACCACTCAAACTTTCATGAAGGTGAGCAATGCTGAAACCCTGTGGAGAGGGATGCTGACAATGAAGGCTTGGGCAATCCATTCTTGGCTGGGTCTCTAGCGGGCCTGACAATGCTTCTCAAAGCCTGAGCCTCCATTTGCATGTGTTTAGTGTCATGAACCTAGTCCCAGCTAAATGCTCTAAAATATTTAAAAACAACACCCTTTAAAGGAGACAGGAAAGGAACTGCTCCTAGTTTTGTTTAATAAAGTATTAAAGTCTAAAGTATCCTTAAAATGGGTCAGAGAGAGTGATGGCTCATGCCTGTAATCTCAGCACTTTGGGAGGCCCAGGCAGGTGGACAACTTGAGCCCAGGAGTTTGAGATCATCCTGGAAAACGTAGGGAGACTCCATCTCCACAAAAAAAAAATTTTTTAATTTGCTGGGCCCAGTAGCACAAGCCTGTGGTCCCAGCTTCTCGGGAGGCTGAGGCAGGAGGATCGCTTGAGCCCAGGAGGTTGAGGGTGCAGTGAGTCGTGTTTTCCAGCCTGGGTAACAGAGCCAGCCCCTGTCTTCAAATAAAAATAAATAAATAAATAAAACTCTCCAAGAGCACCCATTTGTAGACACTGTGGGGGGGACTATCCTGTCTACTGGTGCCCTCTTGTGTTAAAACAGCAGGTCTACATGGGAATTATGAAGCTTTAAGGTGCATGTGTCTGAGAGATCTTCATTCACCTTGGATTGCACATTAAAAATTAGCCCCAAAACGATTCAAGTGGTGGTGCTTGAGGTGGGGCCATGGAATCAGAAGTGTTTTCTCCCCACCTCCTAAACTGTGTAAAATGAAATTATTAATGTATTACTTTTACCAGTAAAACACACACACACTAAAAAACAGAACAAAACACCACCACAAATTACCACTACAGTTAATTAGTTACAACAAGCAGACCCAGACTGGGCACAATGGCTCACACCCGTAATCCCAGCACTTTGGGAGGCTGAGGCAGGAGGATTGCTTGAGGCCAGGAGTTCAAGACCAGCCCGGGCCATATAGCAAGACCCTCTCCTCTACAAAAATATAAAAGATTGAGCTGGGCATGGTGGCATAGGCCTGTGGTCCTAGTTTCTTAGGAGGCTGAGGCAGGAGGATTGCATGAGGCCAGGAGTTTGAGATTGCAGTGAGCTATGATTGTGCCACTTGCACTCCAGCCTGGGCAACAGCAAGACCCTCTCTCTTAAAAAACAAAACAAAACAAAACAAAACAAAAACCTAAGCAGACCCAATTTAAAGTTTTGTATGGAATGACCTGGAGCCCCAGCATCGGGTCCCCCTTTGGGTAATTCTTACTGAATTCAATGGGAAGATAAAGCAACTCTTAAAATTTCCCTATTGTTTTGCCTTGTAGGGGTGAAGAGTACTTTCCCTCAGCCCTCCTGAAGTTTCAATTAATCTGAGTCTATGAAATGAACGGACAAGAGACTAAGAGGAGAAAAGGGACACACATTTAGTACATGTGTTACTGGAAAGGGATCCCGATCCAGACCCCAAGAGAGGCTTCTTGAATCTTACACAAGAAAGAATTCAGGATGAGTCCATAGAGTAAAGTGAAAGCAAGTTTATTAAGAAAGTAAAGGAATAAAGAATGGCTACTCCATAGGCAGAGCAGTGGCATGGGCTGCTTGACTGAGGATGCTTATAGTTATTTCTTGATTATATGCTAAATGAGGGGTGGATTATTCATGAGTTTTCTGGGAAAGGGGTGGATAATTCCTAGAAGTGAAGGGTCCTCCCCTTTTTAAACCATATAGGGTAACCATATAGGGTAATTTTCTTACGTTGCCATGGCATCTATAAACTGTCATGGCACTGGTGGGAGTGTCTTTTATCATGCCAATGCATTATAATTAGTGTACAGTGAGCAGTGAGCATGACCAGAGGTCACTTTGGCCGCCATCTTGGTTTTGACAGATTTTGGCAGGTTCTTTAACACATGCTGTTTTATCAGCAAAGTCTTTGTGACCTGTATCTTGTGCTGACCTCCTGTGTCATCCTGTGACTTAGAATACCTTAACCCTCTGGGAATGCAGCCCAGTAGGTCTCAGCCTCATTTTACCCAGCCCCTACTCAAGACGGAGTCCTTCTGGTTCAAATACCTCTGACACATGCATGGAAGCATCACAGGAAAGTGAGTACCCAATACCCACTGAGATTTAGAAGCTATATCCCCTTCTTCATAGGGGAGAGGGAAATAGCGGATGTAGGCAACTTTTAGAGGAAAAGCAAATAGTTTTTAGGGGAGGTGAATGGAGACAAAGAACAGATAATGGTGTAGGATGAAGTTCATCGGGCTCTGGATGTGGTGTTTGACTTTCAGTCTCTTCCGTGATGAGTTTACGCTTCCTTGGTTGATGAAAAAACAAGGGAGGGGATAGAAGACAATTGTGTTCTCTTTTGGCAGATCTTTAGGTAGATAAGGAAACCTCAAAGAAAAGCCTCTTCCAACATCTTCTGATTCCCAAGTACCTTCAATATAAAATTATCAGCGTACCAAGGTGCCATATTTGGGGGTGATATCCCCTGGACTCTTCCAGTCTCACATAGTTGAAGAACTTAAAGAGAGGCAAAGCCTTTAGGAAAGGTGAATCTACCTCTGTTTTCCCCATTTGCATTTAGGAAGCCCACTGAATTACAGAATATCTATCTTAAAAGGTTTAGTCTTCCAATAAAGCAACAGAGAATATGCTTAAGATCATGAACTCTGGAGCCAAAATGCCACTTACTAGCTGAGTGGACCTCTGGCAGTTACTTAAACTTCTTTGTGCCTCAATTTCCAGTTCTGCAAAATAAGGATAGTAATATCACCTACCTGATTAAGACAATTAAAGGAAATAATGTGCAATTAACGAGTTACATGTAAACTGCTTTTAACAGTGCTTGGCATGTAGTCAGCTCTATGCAAGCTTAATAAATGCGATTTTTTAAAAAGTCAGACTTGACAAAAGTATATTAGGGTTAAAATAGTTCTTCTGTTATTTCTCCCGCTCAGTATTCTTATCTCTCAAGATTTTTGCTAATAATAATTTCTGTTACGCCTCAACTTAAACTGATGCTTAATGGAATTTATGTTATATTTAAGGGAAAGTAATCTAAATTGCTAAGAAGACAGGTGTGCAAAATAAAAAATGTTTGGTCTTTGTCCCTGGTCCTTGGCACAGAGCTTCTCAGACCCTTGGAAATTACTGGGTTTTTTTTTTTTTTTTTTCTTGAGACGGAGTCTTGCTCTCAGGGGGAGTGCAGTGGTGCCATCTTGGCTCACTGCAACCTCTGCCTCCCGAGTTCAAGCAATTCTGCCTCAGCCTCCCCAAGTAGTTGGGATTACAGGCGCCCACCACCATGCCTGGCTAATTTTTGTATTTTTAGTAGAGATGGGGTTTCACCATGTTGGCCAGGCTGGTCTTGAACTCCTGACCTCAAGTTATCTGCCTGCCTCAATCTCCCAAAGTGCTGGGATTGCAGGCATGAGCCACCATGCCTGGCCAGAATGTACTCTTTTGTATGCTAATGAGAACACAGGGCTAGAGGATCAGAACTCTCAGCCCTGACCCACAAACTCCAGGGAGGTTAGAGGGGCTACAGACCGGATCATAAAAACTCCTGAATGATTAGATTTGGAAAGCTTCCAGGCTGGTGCTGTGCTGGGAGGCTGACGTGCTCAAAGAAGGAATGGAAACCCTGTGCCATCCCATCCCATCCCATGGCCTCGGCACTTCTTGCTTTCGGCTGTTCCTGAGTTGTACCCTTGTAATACATCTGCAGTAGTAAATACATACTTTCCTGAGTTCTCTGAGTCATTCTAGAGAATTATTGAGCCTGAAGGATCATGGGAATACCCCAATTTGGAGTTGGCTGGACAGAAGTATGAGTAGTTTGGGTACCCTATTTGGTGCTGGCAAATGAAGTGGGGGTAGTTTTATGGGAGTGTGGGGTCTGGGCTAACTCCACATAGCACCAGAACTGTTCTGAATTGCTGGACATTCAGTTGGTGTTGGAGAATTGGTTGCTGGTGTTGGAAAAACCACACATTTGGTGTCAGAAAACACAATGGGGCTTCAAGTGGATAAGATGACCTTTGATGACGTCATGTGCCATGGCAATTAATATACAGCAGTCCTTCCAAAAGTCATCTTCCTCCCAGTGTGGAGATGCTCTAAAGAGATGCTGACGGTGCGCTGGGAGAAACCCAGATGTAAATGGATGTGTGTGTACATGCTGGGGTTTAAAAATATGAGCATGGGCTGGGCACAGTGGCTCATGCCGTAATCCCAGCACTTTGGGAGGCTGAGGCAGGTGGATCACCTGAGGTCAGGAGTTTGAGACCAGCCTGGGCAAAATGGCAAAACCCCGTCTCTACTAAAAATACGAAAATTAGCCGGGCTTGGTGGCATACACCTGTAGTCCCAGTTACTCAGGAGGCTGAGGCAGGAGAATCACTAGAACCCGGGAGGCAGAGGTTGCAGTGGGCTGAGATCATGCCACTGCACTGCAGCCCGGGTGACAGAGCAAGACTCTGTCTCAAATAAATGAAATAAAAAAAAAATGAGCATGAACTCTTTGATGCTATTCCCTTCAAAAGGTACAGCCTAATTCCCCATCCCTTCAGTGTAGAATGGACTTAGTGACTCACTTCTAACAAATCAAATTCATTGGAAATGATCGTGTACAACTTCAGAGACTAGGTCATGAAAGGCGCTGTGGCTTCCATCCTCTCTGGGATCACTCATTCTGGAAAAAGCCAACTGCCATGTCAAGAGAACACCCAGGTAGCCTTGTAGAGAGGCTCACGTGATGATGAACTGAGGCCTTTGGGCAACAACCATGTTAGTGCGCCATCTTGGAAATGAATACTGCAGCTCCAGCATCAGCTAGGCCACACACAGATTGATTCTCAGAAACTGAGTGAGCTAATAAGATGTGTGTTGTTTTAGTTTTGGGGGTAATTTGTTACATAGCATACATAACTACCACAGTGTGTGCTTATGGATGAAGTGAAGTTTCATCACTCTTTCTAGACCTTACACTATTCAACTGGTGAAGATCCATCATCCTGACCGAAGAGCTAGTGCCAGATTGCAGTAAGATGATTTGATAAAATGGTTTCTCTCTTTTCCCTGCCCAGTTACTACCTCATGTCACATGGATGTCTGGGTTCTCCTAACCACTTAGCTTATTTGTCTAGAATATTTGGGATGCAGTTTGAGTGTAGTCTCAAGTGAGATAGAGTGCCACTAGAAGAAGGCTGACAGCCTGGCTATGCAGAAGCCCCAAAGAGTGAAGTTTGCAATAATCTGTCTGGGCTTTGGTTCTCTATCCTGAAGAATCAGAAACTATGTTTCATCAGAATATTTAGAAACTCATAGGCTAAACTGACAAACTGGGGACAGAATCACACACACAAAATTCACATGAGACTGATGTATAAACCAGAGAATTTCTCTAAATTTACTATGTGCAGAATGAAATGTTGGTGCCCTTATGCAGAATTCTCCCTTTTCCTGAACAATAATAGTTTAAAGCCCATATTAACAATCGGAAGATGGTTCAGTTAGGCTTGTAATTAGTGCCAAAAGAAGTGGCAAGTCTCAAGGTATGTTCTCCCTAAGCCACATACCTTGGGTCTTGATAAACTAGTCCTAACTGAAGTAGAGAACACTTTTGGTCACTGAATTACTCACATCTCTTGGATGCAGGACTTCCTTTTCATGGATAACACTGTATACACAGTGTCACATTTTGTTTCTTCAAACCCCATTTTGGTGAGTTGGTAATTTTGGTTATTTTCCTTCCTGAAATGAGTTAATATCATGTAATAACCTACAGTGTACCTGGGAAGCATTGAGACTCTCCTCACTATGTGTAGACTCTCTGGTGTTTCTTCTTATCAAGTCCTTAGAAGGTATCTCACTGCTGCCCCACACAGTACCTGTGTAGTTTGGAGAGGCCATTTACTTAGCATATCAGAGCCTGTCCAGAGAGAATACATTAGAACCAGTATAGAATTTCAAAGACTGTCTTGTAATTTCTCATTTCTTTTATCTAGAAAATTTCCATGATCAACAACATTCTGAACTGATCACCAGGGGGTTGAAAAATGAATAAATAGCAGTTAACAGAAATAGGGGATTGATGTTCTCCTTTTCAAAAGCTCACTGTTTCATCCACTACAGTATAGTTTTCCAAGTTTAGTCATGAGTATTCTCACCAAAATCATTCCAATTTTGAACAATTAGGCTAATTTGCGCTGTCAGTTTCAGAAATTCAAAAATATATTTTTTTCTATGCACAATAAAAATTAAATTTTGAGTCAGGAGTTTGAGACCAGCCTGGGTAACACAGCAAGATCCTGTCTCCACAAAAAGTTAAAAAAAATAAAAAAGCTAGGCATGGTGGCTTATGCCTATAGTCCCAACTACTCAAGAGGCTGAGGCGGGAGGATCACTTGAGTTTGAGGAGGTCAAGTGATCCATGTGAGCAAAGATTGTGCCACTGCACTCCAGCCTAGGTAACAGTGTGAGATCCTTGTCTCTAAAATAAATAAATAAAAAAATTTGAGAAAAATCTTAGTATTTTAGTATCTTAGTATTAGTCAATATCTACTAATTCAAAAGTTGAGAAGTATGTTCCAGTAAATTTATGCACTTGAATTATTTTAAAAATTTGGAATTATAAAATTCTCAACATTTTGCTCACTACATAGACAACAGAATAATAAAGCTCAATGATTAGTGATTAATACTATGATAAAATATTAATTTCATAAATTTGTATAAATTTCAAATTTTCTTTTAGTTTCATTGTCCTCAGAAACCCAAGAATGCCACTAATTTGTATTCCACTGAAGACATCTTTCCCTGATTACGTTTTACCAAAAATAAAAAATTGTATTTTTCTTTTTTTTTTTTTTTTTTTTTTGAGATGGAGTCTCGCTCTTTCACCCAGGCTGGAGTGCAGTGGCGCGATCTCAGCTCACTGCAGGCTCCGCCCCCCGGGGTTCACGCCATTCTTCTGCCTCAGCCTCCCGCGTAGCTGGGACTACAGGCGCCTGCCAGCTCGCCTGGCTAATTTTTTGTATTTTTAGTAGAGACGGGGTTTCACCGTGTTAGCCAGGATGGTCTTGATCTCCTGACCTCGTGATCCGCCCGCCTCGGCCTCCCAAAGTGCTGGGATTACAGGCGTGAGCCACCGCGCCCAGCCGTGTATTTTTCTTAAAAACAAAGTGAAGTCTAAATTAATTCAATAGCTACTGAAATTTCACCTGAAATTTTAAACGCTACAAATCCACAGGAGGAAAAAGTAAACACATTAGCTTTAATACAACTAATACATAATAAAAATTAAGAGAAAAGATTAATTCAAGTAGAAAAACTGATTAAAGTATGCTCACTAAAGGTCCTGTTATTAGCAATTTTTATTCAGTTTAGTCTCTGCTAGAATATAAATACATAACAGTATGTCTTTTCTTGTCAAGGGTAGTCTTTTACATAACTAAAATTTGTGGCTAGCAGTTTATATAACAAAAGAAAAGCTAAATCTGTAAATTATCAGAAAAGCAAGGATACAGGAAAATAATACATTTATATAAATTACAAAGGACAGTTACAATGAAACTCCATTAGTTTCCTCTCAACCCAATTTTACAAAATAAAGTGAACGTGTATTATTCTGAGTTGTTAAGAGTACATAAACACTGTGGGCCCATTCAAAAGACAGTGGTCAAAGACAAAATGTTATCTTCATGTCATATACTGTTCTTAGTTCTTTACTGGAGTTGAGCTTCCTTTCATAGTCTTCTTTAGGTGGTGGTAATTTGGCAAGATTTTCATCAAGAAATCCAGCTGTAGTGTCTGGGGCTAAAAAGATGAGGTAATTAAGGCTGACTGGCAGAAAGCAAGTCAAGAGTACCACGCAGCGACCAGGTGTGGTGGGTCATGCCTGTAATCTCAGCACTTTGGGAGGCCCAGACAGGAGGATGATTTGAGCCCAGGAGTTCCAGACCAGCCTAAGCAACATTGGGAGATCCTGTCACTAAAAAAATTTTTAAATTAGCTGTGTGTGGTGGCACGCCCCTGTAGTCATAGCTACTCGGGAGGCTGAGGTGGAAGCAGGGCACTGGGGGCGCAGGTGGATTGTTTGAGCCCAGGAGGTTGAGGCTGCAGTGAGCCATGATTGCACCACTGCACTCCAGCCTGGGTGACAGAGCCAGACCCTGTCTCAAAGAAAGAAAAAAAAAAAAGTTCCAGGTAGCAATGGTTATTAATAAGTTGTGGAATTACAGGTGCTTTTCATTGACTCATTTTTGCTTACCTGCTTGTTTTTTTTTAAATTTATAATGAACATATACTAAGTTTGGTTACAAGAAAAAGCCAACAGATTTTATATATTTATATAAAAATATACAGAAATCAGTTTTCAAACTCGCGTTTGTAGATTTCATCCTGGCTTCTGAAAAGTTAAAAAGTTCCAATTACAGAAGACCACATAAGTAAAACACCCAGAGTATTTTGTTTTCCACATGACCTACAGAGCCACACAGCTGAGGTGTACTTGAATACACCTGTCTGATCTTCACTCTTCATATACCAGTACTGCCCAGATTTTCCTGATTGTAAACCTCACTGCAGTACTTGTGAAAAACATAGATTTTTAGGCCCCTGCCCTAGCACTGTGAGTCAGTAAGTCTGGGGAATCTTTATTTTTAATAAAGACCTCTATATAATCCTTATAATTAGTGAAATTTGGGCATATTATAAAATATTAAGCTTCAGATATTCTTGCTCACTTAATTCTAATCTCCCTTCCCCAACACCAGCTTCATTTCCCACTCTTCAGTCATTTTTGCTGTTATGCAGAAAGTAAAAAAAAAAAATGACTGGATTTGATCTTATTTCCTTTTTAGTCTATAGAGTAATACTTGCTTAAAATAATAATAATAATAATGAAGCCAAACATTACAGAAATACAGAGTAACCCAGAAAGAACTCGAGTTTTGATTTCTGATAAAATATGGCTAAGAATCAGAGGCAAAGTTATGTCTTGAAACTATTCTTTTTTTCTTTCTTTTTTCAAGACAGAGTCTCACTCTGTCACCCAGGCTGGAGTGCAGTGGTACAAACAGAGCTTACTGCAGCCCTGACCTCCTGGGCTCAAGCGATCCTCCCACCTCAGTCTCCAAAGTAGCTGGGACTACAGGTGAACGCCACCATGCCCAACTAATTATTTTTTATTTTTTGTAGAGATGGGGTCTCATGACGTTGCCCAGGCTGGTCTCGAACTCCTTCCCGGGCTCAAGTGATCCGCCCGCCTTGGCCTCCCACAGTGCTTGAAACTATTTTCTTTGGTGGGAGGAAAAGGAGGCTAGGTAACTAAAGAAATACATATCCAATGAGCCAAGCAATGTGGCTAGAAACTGCAGTACAAATGTCTTATGTCCAAAGGAAGCCCAAATGCCCTATCTTTTTCATCTCCTACTCTAATATTAAACTCCAAATATGTATTCTACATTATTCTTGATCTGAATTTCTAGGAGGAGATAATTTCTCAAGCCAGGAAAATATCCAAACACACTTTCTTATTCACAAGCTGTGTTTATTATGAAGCTATGGCAATAAACTAAATAGACACACCCCAGTTAGAGGCACAGGATAAATGTAGTATGGTCATTCCTTAACCTTGAAGACTGATACTTTAGGAGTAAATCAATATGGCTTGTACACTTTGTTTATGCATTGTCAGTGACAGTGCATGAGACCAAGAGTAACATTTCTGGATCTTTTCTCATAACTGACTTGTCATTGTCATCCTTGTATATATTTTTGATATTAACCTAAAGACTAAATAATTGAACTGCAATTAAATCCTGGTTTTAGGGATTGAACTGCAATTAAATCCTGGTTTTCGGGATGTTTCTCATTGTTTTCTTTTTATTTATTCATTTTTTGAGTTGCAGTCTCTGTTGCTCAGGTTGGAGTGCAGTGGCATGATCATGGCTCATGGCAACCTCACACTCAAGCATTATGTTCCCACCTTAGCCTCCTCAGTAGCTGGGCTATAGTCATGCCCCACCACACCTGGCTAAGTTTTTCTAGTTTTTGAAGAGACAGAGTCTCACTATGTTGCCCAGGCTGGTCTTAAATTCCTGGCCTCAAGTCATCCTCCTGCCTTGGCCTCCCAAAGTGCTAGGATTCCCAAAGTCACTGAACCTGGCCTCTTTTGTTTTAAGTTATGTTCTTCTTAAATAGTGTACCTGCTGCCTCATGAAGACAATTACATTGTATTTTGGGAAAATTAGCAGATAGAACCCTTTTTAAAGAGAGGTTCTAGTACCTGCGGTCGCTCAGTCTGCACCCGACGAAGGCAGTCTGCACCATAGATCACCGTATTCTCAGGGATGACTTCAAATGTATTTAGGTTGCAACAAGCCCCAATGATGCAGCCACTTGTCAATATTACATTTCTGCCTACATATGCTGCAATAAAAACATAGAAAGAACTGCAACTTAAGACATCAAATGATTCCAACACTTTTTTTCCTAAGATGATTTAGGTATAAAAATGTAAACTGGCCTTCAGAAAAAAGTTAAAGAAAATACATCAGTTTGGAGTTTGTATGGACAACACAGAGGCAGGCAGTACAAGCCAGGGTCAGATGGATTCAAAATGGAGCTCTGCTGCTATTTGTGTGACCTTGGGAAAGTCACTGCAAAGTCTCTAAGCTCAAGTTCATCTATAAAACGAACAGGCCATTCTACTTCACAGTTTAAGGAATAAATGCGATAACAGATGTAAAGTGATGAGCACAGGTTTGACACACAGTAAGCATAAAATAAACACAAAATGCTGATGATAATAGTGATAATTGATAATCCAAATTAAAATAAAAGTCATTAAGTAGATTAACAAAAAGTATAATTTTATTATTTAAAAAAGAAGCATTTTCTTTCATGCCACTCAGGACCAAGAAAGATAACCCACTAGTCTAAAGAATTGTCATCATTCAGAGGTTCTTTCTGGACCTTGGTGGGACAAGCTTTTGAAGTTGCTTCCCAGTAGTGACAGTGACTTTATGTAATCTCCTGTCTGGTCCCACTTACAAGCACATGATATTTCTTTCTGACTGGCTAGGGAAAAGTATTCCTGAAATTAAAGAAAGCAACTGCTAGAGACACTGTGACTTTTTTCTCCCCTTTAATTCTACAACAACAGTAACCAACTAAAATTTCAGAGACTAGTATTTAGTAGAAATCTTTTCCGAATCTTTCATTTAAACTTTATGGTTTAATTCAATCCTGTACACAGCTGATTTTAAATTTAATGTATTTAACATTACCAGATAACCACATAACCAGATTAGGTTCCTTAGTGGCAAACAATTAGTTTGCCAGCTATTGTAGCCCACTTCCAAGCACAACACCTTGCCACAGTTTCCATTAGGTTGTTTCCCAGGACACCACAAAGAGAAAAGAGGTCACTGCTTTGACAATGAAACTCTGAACGTAGCTTACCTTTTGATTCAATGACATTATTATCTCCCATCTTCATGGCTTGGGAATCTGTAAGCCAGAGTTAGGTAAATACTATAAATATGTTCACCTTTAGTCCCCACTAACACAGTATAACCTTATATTGCACTGGGACAGAGGACAGGGGTGTCAGAGGGGCCACACAGGCTCACCCTTGCCAGAACTCTTTGCTCTGGGCAATCTGTGGTAACGGCTTAATTTTTAAACATAAATATCTCTAGGTATAAATAAATGACTTGTGTTTTTAAAGAAATGAGCACTTTATACCGTGATTTTATGAGTAAAATATTTTCATAATTGTTTCAAGATAATTAAAACTATCCATCACCCAATCACTTAAACACTGTTAAAAGTCTGATATATCTTTATATAAATATATAGAATTTCCTGTATATAAGTGGGAATCAAACTGTATAAACTCTTATAGCTTATTCAGTTCACTTAAATTTGCAAGCATTATTCCATGCTATTAAAATCTTTAGGCCAGGCAGGGTGGCTCACATCTGTAACCCCAGCACTCTAGGAGGCCAAGGTGGGAGGACTGCTTGAGCCTCGGGGTTCAAGGACCAGCCTGGGCAACAGAGTGAGACACTATCTCTACTAAAAATAAAATTAGCTGGGCACGGTGGTGTGCACCTATAATCCAAGCTACTTGGAAGGCTGAGATGGGAGGATTGCTTGAGTCTGGGAGCTGAGGCTGCAGTAAGCTATGATTGTGCCACTGCATGCTGGCCTGGGTGACAGAGCAAGATCCTGTCTCAAAAAAGATAAAATAAAATAAAATCTTTAAAAACATGATTTTAAATGACTGCTTAATGGTCCTAGTGGTTTTACGCTCATAGTTCAATTTATTTAAATATCTTGCTATCATTGAACATTTAGACTTTCCCTTCTAAATATTTTCTACTATATATTGTATGTTTTGCTGACACCATAAGATTTTACTATCTTTTTTTTTTTTTAATCTTTTTGAGACGGAGTTTCGCTCATTGCCCAGGCTGGGGTGCAATGGCGCGATCTCGGCTCACCGCAATCTTCACCTCCCGGGTTCAAGTGATTCTCCTGCCTCAGCCTCCCGAGTAGCTGGGATTACAGGCATGCACCATCACGCCCGGCTAATTTTGTATTTTTAGTAGAGATGGGGTTTCTCCACGTTGGTCAGGCTGGCCTCAAACTCCCAACCTCAGGTGATCCGCCCGCCTCGGCCTCCCAAAGTGCTGGGATTACAGGCATGAGCCACCGCGCCTGGCCTGATTTTACTATCTTTTTAGAGTATAAACTAAGCAAAAGAACTGGAGACATTCTAGGGGGGAAAAAAGACAACACATGAATAATGGAATATTTTCACCCCTACACACCGTTTTCTTGAATCAGACAATGCACTGTCTACCTAAAACTATATAGGAACCACACTGACACAAGCTGGGGTTCTTGAATCAAGAAGGAAGCCAGCATTGCTGTTTCTATGTTTACTGTCACTCAGCCATTGCTACCTGTCAACAAGCTGTAGTACCAGCAAAAGAAGTGGTTACTTTCAAAGTGCTGAGCTAAAGATATGTGTGTGTCTGCATTTGTCTAAAAATGGCATACTTACTTTACTCTATTGACTTATTTACAGGAACAGAAAGGACCATTTTTAAAATATATACTATTCAATAAGTCTGTTCAAAGAGCTAGATGACCTACTTTTATTTTTATTTATTTTTTTTTTGAGATGGAGTCTCCCTCTGTCACCCAGGCTGGAGTGCAGTGGCACAATCTTGGCTCACTGCAACTTCTGCCTCCCGAGTTCAAGCGATTCTCCTGCCTCAGCCTCCCGAGTAGGTGGAATTTCAGGCGTGTGCCACCGTCCCCGGCTAATTTTTGTAATTTTTTTTTTAATAGTAGAGATGGGGTTTCACCATGTTGGCCAGGCTGGTCTTGAACTCCTGGCCTCAAGTGATCCGCCTGCTTCAGCCTCCCACAGCGCTGGGATTACAGGCATGAGCCACCGCACCCAGCCTGGATGACCTACTTTTAAAAATGTAATTATAATATATATTATGAATGTAAGTACATTTGATAGACAAATTATGACAATTTTACAATTTCTACAGGAGAAGACTTAGGTACTAAAGGAGAGCCAGAAATTATTTATGGTAGATTATTGTAAAGGATACAACAGCCAACTTCAAACACATTATTGGTGCCAATGATCATAGGTTTTGGTTCTGGATCTTCAGTGTCAGGAGTGATATTATCTGGGTAACTGTAAACAGAAGAAACAATCATCTAAAAAGTCAATAACACAATAAGCAATTTTCTTCCCATTTTTGAATTTGGGTTAATTCTTTCAATTTTACCTACATCAAGTTTAAAAGACATGACTATGTAAGTTATTTCTTTTTTTTTTTTTGATATGGAATCTCTCTCTATCACCCAGGCTAGTGCAGTGGCACCATCTTGGATCACTGCAACCTCCGTCTCCGGGTTCAAAAGATTCTCCTGCCTCAGCTACCCGAGTAGCTGGGACTACAGGCATGTGCCACTAGGCCTGGCTAATTTTTGTATTTTTGTGGAGATGGGGTTTCACCATGTTGCCCAGGCTGGTCTCGAACTGATCTCAGGTGATCCACCAGCCAGGGCTTCCCAAAGTGCTGGGATTACAGGTGTGAGCCACCACGCCCAGCCTATGTAAGTTATTTCTTAATTCAAGCGATTCATTCGTCCTGTGTGCTAGAGAAGGCTTGATTTTGAGTTGAAGAGAGCTACTGAAAAGTGAAGAAGTCATTGGTGTGTAGAGAAGAACAGCCTTCCTTAGTTTATTTATTTTTTATTTTTTTGAGACAGAGTCTTGCTGTGTCCCCCAGGCTGGGGTGCAGTGGCACGATCTTGGCTCACTGCAACCTCTGCCTCCCAGCTTCAAGCGATTCTCCTGCCTCAGCCTCCCAAGTAGCTGGGATTGCAAGGTGGGGTGCCACCACGCCCGGCTAATTTTTTTTTTGTATTTTCAGTAGAGATGGGGTTTCACCATATTGGTCAGGCTGGTCTTGAACTCCTGACCTCGTGCTCCGCCCACCTCAGCCTTCCAAAGTGCTGGGATTACAGGCGTGAGCCACCACGCCCAGCCTACTTTATTTTTTAAATTCAAAGTCCAGTGGGTCTTCTCCAGGACAAAGGAAAGAAGATGCTAGCTATCTTTTTAGGCTGTTAATTAGAATCAAAATCATGCCTAACTTGAAAATTTTCCACCCTTAATAATCATTTGGGATTGTGAAACATAAACAGATATTCACATAAAATAATTATTGCTATTAGTTAGTTGAAATATTTGGAAGATAAAATGTTTGTGTTCTAAGAAGAGGACGCCATTTTTAAATGGTGCTTTATCTCTGACTGTTGAGTTACTGCAGAATATAGTTGCTGTTAATTGACTTACACTGAAGGTGCCAAATGTATTTTAAATCCTAAGTAAGCATTAAATCAGTCTTTTTCTGACAGTTAAATATTTTCCCAAGGTCTTTCTTACAAATTCCATACATGGTTGCTATAAATTAGGTATAAGCTTGAATTCCTTCCCAAAATTTTATCTAGAAAGAACTTATAAATGTTTATGAAAAATTCATAGGTATTACAGTCTAGTTCACTACGATCATGCGCATGTTCTAGTATTTTATTATTTTTTAATCTTTACAGTTTAAAAATTGCCTCTAGGACTCCACATTTTTCAACTATAATTCTGGGTGTCACCTGTGCAAAACATGAGAAAAAATGTATTAGAGTTAAATTCACGTGTTTAGGCATGAGTAATAACATTTCAGCTAGAACCAAAAAATCAAAAAAAAAAAAAAAAAAAAAAAACTGCAGGGTGGTGGGCGCAGCACTTGGAGGCTTCAAGTGCTCAGGAAATGTTTGCTTATGGAATGGGTGAGATAGCCACATGTAAGGGAAAGATGACCAGACCGAGCGTCAAAGATTCTAGGCAGCTACTCAGCTCTCTCATCTTGGAAAAGTCTTTTCCCTCATATGGTTTTTGGTGTGCTCATTTACTTATGTTGAAAAAGATCCTTAATGTTTCTCTAGCTCTAAAATAGTAGGCCTCCTGGATGTCAGTTGAAAAGGTTCTTACAGACAGCTGAAATTAAGAAAAACCATTACCCATGGTACTTGGTTCACAGTATGTATAAGAGTCTTACGCATTTATGATAAGGGCCTGTTCTTCTATTAGGTTCCCTTCGCCAATCACTATTGGCCCGGCCTCCGCAATAATTCGTGCTTTAGGGTGGATCACTGTCCGAGGTCCTGTTAAAAATAGTTTGAGAAGAAATTATTGGTGGAGGCTATGCTTCCAACAGGAGGGCGGAAGGTGACTGAGGATGGGTGAGGCTGTTGGGAGGAACATTTTCTAAGTATGTGCCAGGCACCAAGCTAGGTACTTCACAGATACTATCTCCCGGGCTTTATCATCAGTAGTCAGGGCCAAGTTGCAAGCCAATGTGAGTGGAATGGCACAGGCACTACAGCCAGACAGCTCTGGCTCAGCCTTCACTCGGAAGCTTCCCGTGATCTCAGCGGTGAAACAGAGGTGATGACAACACCAGTCCCTCAGGGTTGCTGTAAGGGCTAGGGGTGATAATGTTGGAGACACAGCATGTGACACAAAGTTGGCAATAAAAATTAATTCCTTCTTTTCCCTCAGCAAGGTAACGCTCTCTTTGCTTAAGATGTTCTGCTTTCTTATGTGAGCGTACCTCCGAATTAGTCTTTTTATCACGTAATTGAGAAGAAATATGGAGGCCGAGGCGGGCAGATTGCTTAAGGTCAGGAGTACGAGACCAGCCTGGCCAACATGGCAAAACCCCATCTTTACCAAAAAATACTAAAATTAGCCAGGCATGATGGTATGTGCACCTGTAGTCACAGCTACTTGGGAGGCTGAGGCAGGAGAATCGTGTGAATCCAGGAAGCAGAGGCTGCAGTGAGATGAGATCATGCCACTGTACTCCAGCCTGGGTGACAGAGCAAGACCCTGTCTCAAAAAAAAAAAAAAAAAAAGGAGAAATATGGGTGGACAGAAGTCAGAAATTACGGGATCTAACAGCTTTGTTTCTCTGTCAGTGTCCCTGTTACGAGCACACCTACTAAAAGGTGGCACAGCTTCTGCTGTCTGGCCCAGGATATGATTCAAACCAGTGAAAGCTGAAAAGGTTAAACGGAGGCAGAAGGACCCAAAGGTGATCACTGGAGTCCTAGGACTTTGGCGTGGGGAGCCCTGAGGCGATGCCTCCAGTCTCGAATTGAAAGGAACAGCCAAGGCCCTCATTACTCCCACTTCACCAGCACAGTCTACCCTGCCCTGAGCCTGGAATGCTAACACACTCCCTCCCAGCTTTATCTACCACAGGCTGAGGGTTCTGGTGATAATGAAACCACTGATGAGAAAACATAGCCTCCTTTAGCCTCTCTCCAATATCCATCCCACGTAGCCCTCAATACCAAGGCAATTTTTATGGGTAAACAAGTGCAGATGAAGTAACTGACTCTGAAAGTAAGGGAGGGTGGACAGAAGTGTTGACAGGGGGTGGGGGATTAGGAAAGTGACACTGTCCAAGAAATTCAGTATTCAATTGTGTAAATTGGGTTTTTTTTAGTTTTTTTTTTTTTTTTTTAAGAGACAGGGTCTCATTCTGTCACCCAGGCTGGAGTGTAGTAGAGTGATCATAACTCCCTCCAGCCTTCAATTCCTGGGCTTAAGCAATCCTCCTGCCTCAGCCTCTTGAATCGCTAGAACTACAGGCTAGCTAATTTTTAGAGATGGGGTCTCACTATGTTGCCCAGGCTGGTCTTGAACACTTGGTTTCAAGAAATCCTCCTGCCTCAGCCTCCCAAAATGCTGGGATTACAGGCGTCAGCCACTGTACCCCACCTAATTATATAAACTGTCAACTCATAATTCTTATCTGCCTGTGACAGCTGAGATGCCTCACTATATGTTATGGGGCAACAAAAATAAATACATGTTATTTTTGTCCTTTTGAATTTGTTATCTTGAAAACTGGGAATGCTTAATATACACTCATTCACAAATGTCCTAAAATAAATAAGGAGGCGTTTCTGGTGCCCAGAGAATTGGAGAGAACCTCAGGGATGCCTATTCTTTTTCCTGATGAGGAATTGCTGGGGGTTAATAATGAGGGTGGGGGCCTAAAGCAGGGTGCTCAGTCCAACATCCCAACATTTCTTATCAGGACATACAGTCTGGTAAGAAATAACAAGAGAGTGGCCTTGATCTCTCAGTCACTTCTGGCTTTCCAAATCTTCAGCTATTAAAGTAAAATTTCCCAGGCATATTCTCCTATTCAGGATGGAAGATTTCAGGACACAAGATGGGATGGAACTCTGAGATCCCTGGAAAGCTTCTCAAGTTGAACATGAGTGTAAATGTGTGCATCTAGTCTTTTCTTTAAAACAAACAAAAAATATATATGCATATATACACACATATTCACATACATATATATATAAAATAACATGATCATTACAAAAAATTACAAAAAAATAGGTAACTATTCTTAAAAGTTGGAGTATATTATTCCAGACGTAAGCTCCACTGTACACTTAAGACATGTAAATATTGCTGGGGGCGGTGGCTCATGCCTGTAATCCCAGCACTTTGGGAGGCCAAGGTGGGTGGATCACTTGAGGTCAGGAGTTCGAGACCAGCCTAGCTAACGTGGTGAAACCTTGTCTCTACGAAAAATACAAAAAAAATTAGCCAGGCATGGTGGTGCACACCTGTGGTCCCAGCTACTCAGGAGGCTGAGGTGGGAGGATCGCTTGAACCTGGAAGGCGGAAGCTGCCATGAGCCAAGATCACATGACTGCACTCCAGCCTGGGTGACAGAGTGAAACTCTGTCTCAAAAAAAAAAAAAAAATCTGTAAATATCACTCCCTATAAGCTATATCTCATTAAAAAGTTTAAAAATAAATACGATTTAGAGAAAAATATGCATTTCAAGCACATACTTCTTTCAAACCAATAAATAGTACCTATTCTTCTGCAACTTGCTTATTTCATGGTAATTTTTCCATGTGAATATATCTAGATAGATATTCTTTTTAATGGCTGAAAAGTATCTCATTTCATATTAATATACCATAATTTATTTCACAGGTCCCTTAATAAAGGCATTTAGACATCACCACTTTCGGGGCTGCGATCCTAAACAACAGGGAAATGAGCAGTGGATTTCTTTTAAAGGAGAAATTGTAAGGCTTCCAGCTGTGGGAACCAACTGAAATTTGTAGTTTGCACCATACCAGGTTTACATTTTACGTCAAAATATTCTATGATAACAGGACACAATCTGCCTCTTTTAGGTTCTTTGTAATCAAAGCCCCAGCCCCACTCCCCCCTTGTCTAGAAAGTCTAGACACCGGACTCTATCACCTAAAGGTGATGTGCTTACTCTCACAAAGGCTTGTTTTCTCATCTATAGAAAGAAGAGATCTGTAACCTACTTCATTGGGCTGAAATGTGGATTATATGAAATAATGTTTGAAAGAGGGATTGTGGGATCTGGACCACGGTTCTTAAAAAATGGGAGATTTATCACTATTTGCTACTAAGAGCTAATGCATAACTTTTTCATAGTAAGCAAAATAACTAATTCTGGTCTGGGACACAGAAGAAAAAGAACCACTTTGCACCTCTACTCAGGTATCAGGGTAATACCTCCTGTTAGCTAAGGGGAAAAATTCCACACCACATGATCGGACAGTAAAAAGATTAATGAAAGTATTTTCCATAACTAGCTTTAAAAATCTTAGATATGGGGCTGAGCACAGTGGCTCACACCTGTAATCCCAGCACTTCAGGAGACTGAGGTGGGAGGACTACTTAAGGCCAGGAGTTCCAGACCAGCCAGGGCAATGAGTCAGACCCCCTTCTCTACAAAATGAAAAATTTAAAAAAAATTGGCCAGTTATGGTGGGGTGCACCTGTGGTCCCAACTACTTGGGAGGCTGAGGCAGGAGGATTGCTTGAGTCCAGGGGTTCGAGGCTACAGGGAACAATGATTGTACCACTGTACTCTAGCCTGGGCGACAGAGCAAGACACTGTCTCTGAGGAAAAAAAAAAAAGATAGGAGGAAGTGATCGTCACATCTGTTACAGAAAGCAGATTCTCTGCCACTGCTAGATAAGTAGCCAGAGACACTAGATATTCTGCCGGTGGTTGAGCTGTAGCTCTTGACAAGACAAAGATACCCCTGGGACCTGTGTGTTTCTTTAAAACTTATGAAAACAAGTGATAGTTTCATTTTTCCCTTTCAAAAATGACTAAGTAATACAAGTTTCTTATATAAAGAACCCAAACAAATAAGCACACTTTTAAAAATTTTTTAAATTTTTTTCGCAGAAGATACCAGAAGCACGCATTTTTAAAAATTAAAATAGGCCAGGTGTGGTAGCTCACGTCTGTAATCCCAGCACTTTGGGAGACCAAGGCAGGTGGATCACTTGATCACAGGAGTTCGAGACCAGCCTGGGCAACATGGTGAAACCCCACCTCTACTAAAACACAAAAATTAGCCGGGCATTGTGGCAGGCATCTGTAATCCCAGCTACTTGGGTGGCTGAGGCAGGAGAGTCACCTGAACCCGGGAGGCAGAGGTTGCAGTGAGCCGAGATTGTGCCACTGCACTCCAGCCTGGGTGGCAAAGTGAGACTCTGTCTCAAAAAAAAATTAAATAACCCCAAGTCCCATAAGACGTCTTGCACAATATTTAAAAAATAATATGTGCGCTATTTTAAGCAGGTATTTTATTATTATTACTCTTTATCATTATTAATAATTAATAAACAAGTAACTGGAAAATGCCTGGTTAGAAATCTGAGGGCTGTGTCCAGAGAGGGAAAGCACCGCTGCATTTAGGCGAGACCAGTGATTTAGACACCACCTCCACCTGCTGGCAGCATTGCCAAACTACAGGTCCCAGTGTTAAGTGGCTGAAATAAAAGTTTGAGAAATGATCAACTTTAAATTGTGAGGTGACAGCAAATGTCACGGGCAATAATACATCAAATGGCTTCTCTCAACTTCTTGCGGGTCTTTTTTGGGCACAGACTGAAGTGGTTAGCATAAGCGTACTTCAGGATTTATAACCGCTAAGATTTTGGTTTGGTGAACTTTGTTTTTTTTTTGGATACGGAGTCTCGCTCTGTCGTCCTGGCTGGAGTGCAGTGGCACGATCTCGGCTCACTGCAACCTCCACCTCCCAGGTTCAAGCAGTTCTCCTGCCTCAGCCTCCCGAGTAGCTGGGACTACAGGAGCCGACCACCACGCCCAGCTAATTTTTTGTATTTTAGTAGAGACGGGGTTTCACCATGTTGCCCAGGCTGGTCTAGAACTCCTGAGCTCAGGAAATCCGCTCGACTCAGCCTCCGAAAGTGCTAGGATTAAAGGCGTGAGCCACCGCGTCTGGCCTGGTGGACTTCTTAAAGGAAGGCTGTGATTTCCGCGAATGATGCGGATAATTCTGCTTTGTCTGCGTGGTCTATTGAGGTTAGGCAGCAGAGAGCCCAGAGCCCAGCAACTCAAGCACCGTAAGAAACAGCACACTGAAACGTGGCCA
This sequence comes from Hylobates moloch, assembly GCF_009828535.3. Classification (NCBI taxonomy): domain Eukaryota; kingdom Metazoa; phylum Chordata; class Mammalia; order Primates; family Hylobatidae; genus Hylobates; species Hylobates moloch. The sequence goes on along the minus strand of NW_026652297.1, from coordinate 34,891,862 downwards.
CGGTTCACTTCATGCTTTTCTGATGCCGTAAGCACTTTTATTACACCCAGATCGGGTCTGAATTCAACATAAAGTTTAAGGGTCTTGAGGTTAAAGTGCTTTAAAAATAAAAATGTCACCATGGAAAACATTGTTTGAAAGCCTGCTGTGAACCCTGGTGCTCCTTCTGGCAGGGTAGTTTGTGTATTTTCTTACCAAATGTGCTGAAGCCCTATTTGGCTTATCTGCTTGTTTGGATAAATGTGTCTAGAGTTGGAACTGCCTTACTGGCTGATGAATTATTTTTCTAAATGGTTGGCTGGGCTTGGTGCCACATAGCCAGAAAGATATTCCTTGCATCCAATTTCCATTTCCCTGGTAAAGGACACTTTCCCTGTCTATCTTTGCCACAGAAGCAATCTTTGTATACATTTCCATTTGTCAATAAATAATTCAAAAGGCCTTAAGCTCTGTTTTTTTGACAACTAAACAAGTTTCTTGAACTGTAAGCTGAAGTACCTGTAAGAGTGCTTTATAGGCGATAATTTCTCAAGTCAAAGCCACTGTTCTGCCTTACTGAAAAAGACTGCTGCAATGAAAGGGAGGCTTCTGGTCTGTATTAAAACTCTCCTAGAGAGACTCAGTAAGTGGGACAAAGTGCTTCCAGCACAAAACATTTCCACCGAGCCGAGTTCTGCCTTCACATATTGATGTCCTGACCAAGTTCTGTCCCGGCCTCTCGCCCTGTAATGGACCACGGGACTGTGCTTCAAGGTACCTTTCAGAAAGGTTATCAGCTCTCAAAATAAAGATTTACAGGAAATAATTCATGGCCCATGAATTAAGGCAGACTAACTAAAAATAGGCTTGATGCTATGAAACCTTATTTACCCAAATTATAATTAACAAGAGGGCTGTTACTTTTCCCAAGCTCTGTCTCTGAACAGCCTTGAATAAGGGGGTCAGGCTCCAGCAGAGCTTCAAGTCATAGGGTTTCTGGTTAAGGACCATACTTCCAAGCATCCAGCTAGTTTCTCTGAAAAAACAAATACCTGCTTTTCTAGGAAAACAGATCGGGTTTAAAGTTCCATTAGCCTGAAACATAGCAAAGGAAAACATTAAACATTACTTTCTTCCTGAAATATTTCAGAATGGAATAATTTGTAAAAGTATACATGACTAGAAGATGGAAAATTACACAAAACATCCTGAAAACAAATCTATGAATTAAACTACAGTTTATTGTTACTTAACTCAGATAAACTAAGCAAAAACAACAATAAAAGCCCTAAAACGAAAAATAAGGCAGGGTGGGGAGAGTTGTAATCAGATGACTTATCTCCACTCTTTGCTTTTATAATTATATCTCCCAGGAGCTTTTTAATCTGATGCATTACATCAGAAAAATGAATTAATAGAAGCCAAAAGACTTGAGACATTTTATACCAAATAAAACAATGACAAAAATGATTATCTAATTACCAATTCTGGAAAATTCCCATACTATACAGTTGAAGATAAGAAACATATATAACAAAAAGGAGACAAGAATTGTAGAAGACAGAACCATGAGTAACTATATAACTCTTCTGAACCTTCATTTTTCCTCATATTTTCCTTAACTTTTAAAATTGAGTTCTCTTCAGTATTTGAGCAAAAATTTTGTTTCGAAACACTGGGTCAAAGTAAATATAACAAGTATTCACTTGGAGGCCGTCTGCTGTGATAAACTTTAAATCGCTAGAGATTTCTTTCCTTAAAAATGTATTACCATTTCTCATGTTATAATCTGTGCTAACTTTGGGAGGCCGAGGGGGGTGGATCATTTGAGGTTAGGAGTTTGAGATCAGCCTGACCAACATGGTGAAACCCTGTCTCTACTAAAAATACAAAAAAAAAATTAGCCAAGTGTGGTGGCACATGCCTGTAATTCTGGCTACTTGGGAGGCTGAGACATAAGAATCGCTTGAACCCAGGAGGTGAAGGTTGCAGTGAGCCAAGATCACACCACTGCACTCCAGCCTGGGCAACACAGCAAGACTCTCTCTCAAAAAAAAAAAAAAAAAGAAAAAGAAAATCTGTGTTAAAATGTCATTTTAACTATCAGAATTGTGCACCACCAGCTAGTGGTCAAAAACTAGCTGAAGGGCCAAGAGCAATGACTCACACCTGTAATCCCAGCACTTTGGTAGGCCAAGGCAGGAGGATCAATTGAGGCCAGGAGTTTGAGACCAGCCTGGGCAAAAATACAAAAATTAGCCAGGTATGGTGGTGCGTCACTGTAGACCTAGCTACTTGGGAGGCTGAAGTGGGAGAATCACTTGAGTGCAGGGGTTCGACACTGCAGTGAGCCATGATCACACCAGTGCGCTCCAGCCTGCCCAACAGAACAAGACCTTGGTTCTAAACAAACAAACTAGATGGAAAGTAGATTTAAACAATGCACTTCCTTATATAATTTCTTTTTTTTTTTTTTGAGACAGGGTCTCATACTGTCATCCAGGCTGGAGTGCAGTAGTGCAATTATAGCTCACTGAGCCCTCTCAAGTAGCTGGGACTACAGGCATGCGCCACCACATGTGGCTAATTTTTCCCTTCCTTCCTCCCTCCCTCCCTTCCTTCTGCTAATTTTTCTTTTTTCTCCTTCCTTCCTTCCCTTTCTCTCTCTCTTCCTTTCCTTTCTTCTTTCCTTCTTTCTCTTTCCTTCTCTCTCTCTCCCTTCCTTCCTTTCCTCCCTCCCTCCCTTTCCTCTTTCTTTCGTCTCTTTTCCTTCCTTCCTTTCCTTCCTCCTTTCCTTCCTTTCTTCCCTTCCTCCCTCCCTTCCTCTCCTTCCTCCTTTCCTTCCTTTCTTCCCTTCCTCCCTTCCTCTCTCTCTCTCTCTCTCTTTTTCTCTTTCTTTCTGGTCCCACTATATTTTCCACACTTGTCTTGAACTCTTGAGCTGAAGTGATCCTCCCAACCTCAGCCTCCCCAAGTGCTAGGATTATAGCCATGAGCCACGGCATCCAGCCTATACTTCCTTAAATAATTTCAACATGTAGGGAAGGTAGGAACATAAGAGTGATAAAGAAGGGGGAGGAGCACAACGTAGTGAAAACCAGAGAGAGAAACAGGAAAGTGAATACTGATCCCTGATACCCCTAAAACTCAGTCCTAGGCAGTGGTCCACCAATCACTGGCAGCTACCTTCCTTGCACAGGATAATGCCTTTACAGCCCAGAAAAGCTTCTGTAAAAGATGTTATTTCAAATCTGAAATACATACCCCCCCACCACATAATGTCTGTGTATATTTATGCCTGCAGATGTATCTATACTATCTACATATCTATCTTATAGTAGACATTGTATACTTATTTAAAATGGGGTTGTCGTTGGGCCAGGTGTGATGGCTCACTCCTGTAATCCCAACACTTTGGGAAGCTGAGGCAGGAGGATCGCTTGAGCCCAGGAGTTTAAGACCAGCCTGGCAAAATAGCAAGACCTTGTCTCAAAAAAAAAAGAAAGAAAGAAAAAAAAAAAACCAAAATGGGGTTGTTGTAACATTGGGGGATTTAAAAAAAAAGAAAAGAAAAAATGTAAAATGGGGAAAAAGTAGAAATGCCAGGGAATATCTACATAATTAATTACATCACTTCAGTCTTACTTTCCTTCTAACTGAAGAATGCATTGTAAACTACTATAAGGTATTATTCCTAGAATATCATGATGATAGCCACAATTATAATGCAGTAAAATGGTGAGTAAAAAGAACACAGATGAGCATTCTGATAAATATGTGGTCCCAGTCTGCAGTAGAGATTGTAAAAAATTAAAAAACATGACTCCTCATTTTACTTCATGAACACTTTGCAAGTGGTTTAGGTAATACAAAAGACAAAGAGTTAACACAGCACTGAAAAGAAATAATTAGATCAACCAACCTGGCAAATTCTTTTTTTTTTTTTTTTGAGACGGAGTTTCGCTCTTGTTGCCCAGGCTGGAGTGCAATGGCGCAATCTCGGCTCACCGCAACCTCCGCCTCCCAGGTTCAAGCAATTCTCCTGCCTCAGCCTCCCGAGTGGCTGGGATTACAGGCATGAACCACCACGCCCAGCTAATTTTGTATTTTTAGTAGAGACGGGGTTTCTCCATGTTGAGGCTGGTCTCGAACTCCTGACCTCAGGTGATCCGCCTGCCTCACCCTCACAAAGTGCTGGGATTACAGGCGTGAGCGCCACCGTGCCTGGCCTAACCTGGCAAATTCTTAACAATGTTCCATAATACTGGCACAATCTCCACTGGTTTTATAAGACAAGATGCCTAAATTGTTTGGAGGCTTAGATTTTTTTGGAAAAAAAAATGACGTTACAGGGTTTTTTTTTTCTCTATTAAAGAAACTGTTCATTTAAGGAAATAAAGCGTATTTCCTCTCTGAAAGTGTAATAGTTCACTGAACACTTTAGTCTGGTAGCATATAGGTGACACGTGGCTACTGGTAAGAATGAGCTCACACCAATAAAGCTACAAGGGCACCATATCCAGGTAAACCCCAGGTAAAAGAACAGAGTAAAATGTTTAAGGAGCTTAGTCAAGTTCATGTAGGTAAAACGTTGGACTTGAACTCTGGCAAGGCTACACTGAGAAGATCTGACAGCGTTAACAGCAAACATTTATTGACAGCTTACTACTCACAATTTTCACGTTCTCTTTCAAGAAACCTAGGAGGTAGATACTACTATTTTGCATGTTATGAAAATTGCTCATTGCCATCCAATATCTCTTCTCCTCTTTTTCCTTGTAATAGAACCCTGATCTCATTAGCGGCTGCAATGCAACCAGCTAAGACTACATCTCCCAAACTCCCCTGCAGCTTGATGTGTCCATGAGATTGTCTTAGCCATGAGACACACAGAGAAGGGTTGTGTGGAACTTTCAGGAAGGCTATTTAAAGGGAGCTGACTCATAGCTGGAACACATGCCCTTTTGCTTCCATGCCTCCCCTTTCTCATCCAAGATGATGCTTGGTGCTCTAGCCATCACTTCCTGGCCTGCAGGGCCAGAGCCCCATGCTGGACAATCAACTGATCAGCCCTGCATTACTTACCTCGAAACTTTTTATATGAGAGAATAAACCTCTGCAGGTGTAAGCCACCCCTACATGCAGCCGAACCTGATCCTGATACGCACAATTATATAAATGGGAAAAAAAAATCAAGATTAGAGAGGTTAAGTAATATGTCCAAAGTAACCCAGCAAGAAAGAGCAAGGAGCAAAGTAGCCCAGGTCTGTTGACTCCATGGCCCACGCTCTCCACGAAGCTCCACAAAGGCAGCACCTTTGTCTGCTGTGCTTACTGACGTGTCCCTAGCACTAGCACGGTGCCTGGCACATCACAGGTACACAACAGATCTCTCTTAAATACACGAATGACTTTGTTATACAGCCTCATTAGTATTTCAGATACGAGTTTAAACACAGCCTCCATCACACTATATTCTTTCAGAAATTTTAAACACATAGGAGAAAATGCATTATTTTGTCAACAAAACTAGGACATCAGTGAAATAAACATGGAAGACAGTATCTAATTGTAAAGCACTAAAATCGATTAAATCACATCAATTCTTGAAAAACAGTAAATAAACTATTTCTTACCGATAGTTACATCTCCTCTGATTTCACTTTCTACACACACAACTGCTCCAGGAGCAATCTTCACACTGTAGCAAGAAAAAGGTAACATATACCAGGGGTAAGATTAAAAATACTGCTGGAGAAGCTACCGTGACACTGTAATGAAAACAAGGTTTAAAAAATGATGGAAAAAAAGGCCAGGCACAGTGGCTCACACCTGTAATCCCAGCACTTTGGGAAGCCGAGGTGGGCGGATCACCTGAGGTCAGAAGTTCGACACCAGCCTTACCAACATGAAGAAACCCCATCTCTACTAAAAATACAAAATTAGCCAGGCGTGGTGGTGGGCGCCTGTAATCCCAGCTACTCGGGAGGCTGAGGCAGGAGAATCGCTTGAACTCGGGAGGCAGAGTTTGCAGTGAGCCAAGATCGCGCCATTGCACTCAAGCATGGGCAACAAGAGCGAAATTCTGTCTCAGGAAAAAAAAAAAAGATGGAAAAACGAAAAGTCAAAGGTAAGAGGGTAAGGTTTTAATAGATTATAAATTTTTCAATTGGTATATTGTCCATCATCCCAAATCACATGTGCTAAAACGCTTGAGAAGAGTTTTGAATCTTTTCTTTTAATACCAGCATGTTTCTAAACAGCAAAAAGCTGAAAACGACCTAGATATTCATCAGTGGAAGATTAGTTAATAAACTATGGCACACTATGGACTATTACATGGCCATCAAAAAGAACAAATAATCCCTTGTCAAGATTTTGGAATGGCTGAGCACAGTGGCTCACACCTGTAATCCCAGTACTCTGGGAGTCCAAGGAAGGAGAACTGCTTAAGCCCAGGAATTCAATACCAGCCTGGGAAACATAGTGAGACCTCATCTCTTTTTTTTTGAGATGGTGTTTCACTCTTGTTGCCCAGGCTGGAGCGCAATGGCACCATCTCGGCTCACTGCAACCTCCACCTCCCGGGTTCAAGCTATTCTCCTGCCTCAGCCTCCCTAGTAGCTGGGATTACAGGCATGTGCCACCACACCTGGCTAATTTTGTATTTTTAGTAGAGACGGGGTTTCTCCATGTTGGTGAGGCTGGTCTCGAACTCCCGACCTCAGGTGATCCACCTGCCTCAGCCTCCCAAAGTGCTGGGATTACAGGCGTAAGCCACCATGCCCGGCGACCTCATCTCTTAAAAAAAAAAAAAAAATTGGAATGATCTCCAAGCTATATTGTTAAAAGTAAAAAAAGTTAAGTGAGAAAATGGACAGTATGTAATATGCCATTATTTTTGTAAAGGCAGGAAGAAAAAATATACATTCAAACTATTTAACAATGAGCAAGGTAATACTTAGAAATTTAAAATTTACAAATATTTCTGTTTACTCTCATATATATACATACACACACGAGAAACTTTTTACCAAGTAATATAAATTGTAGTACAAATTCTTCAAAAGACTCTAATAATTTCCATATAACTTATTGATGCTTTTTTATATTCTGCTGTTATCTTTTGTTTGACAAAGCTATATGTAAACACTGACCCTAGCTGAACCATGAGCTGACATGAGGAAGTGCATCAAATGACTTCTCCATTACAGTGATAATTATTAGGAAACTTCTTTTCATTAAGAAAAGAATTTTTCTAAATGGCAATGACATTCATAGTGTTAAATCTGCTGCTCTCAGCTACTATGAAATAACACTAACATTTTAGATATTTTGTCTTTGTAATTTTGTTTGGATTTTTCAAAATTTCGATTTCCAATTGTTCCAGTATACAGAAATACAACAGTTTTGGGCTGGGCATGGTGGCTCACACCTGTAATCCCAGGACTTTGGGAGGCCAAGGCGGATGGATCACTTGAGGTCAGGAGTTTGAGACCAACCAGCCTGGCCAACATGGCAAAACCTTGTCTCTACTAAAAATACAAAAATTAGCCGGGCATGGTGGCGACCTGTAGGCCCAGCTACTGGGGAGGCTGAGGCAGGAGAATGGTATGAACCCAGGAGGCGGAGCTTGCAGTGAGCCGAGGTAGCACCACTGCACTCCAGCCTGGGCGACCGAGCGAGACTCTGTCTCAAAAAAAAAAAAGAAAAGAAAAGAAAAGTGTAAATGTTTGTGCAAGAACGCTTACGTAAAAATATTAAGGCCGGGTGCGGTGGCTCACGCCTGTAATCCCAGCACTTTGGGAGGCCGATGTGGGTGGATTGCGAGGTCAGGAGATCAAGACCATCCTGGCTAACACAGTGAAACCCCGTCTCTACTAAAAATACAAAAAATTAGCCAAGCGTGGTGGTGGACGCCTGTAGTCTAGAATGGCGTGAACTCGGGAGGCGGAGCTTGCAGTGAACCGAGATTGCGCCACTGCACTCCAGCCTGGGCGACAGAGCAAGACTCTGTCTCAAAAAAAAAAAAAAAAAAAAAATTCAAACACAATTTTATCTATTCTATCTATTTTAAAATACCATATGCATACATCTAAGCAAAGACTGGTAAGTAACAAAGTAAAAACCTCTTCCCCCCTCTCAGGTTGGACATCACTGAATGAGAAGAAGCACGAAAGTCATAAAGAGAAAGGGAGCAGGTAAGGCTGGGAGGAAAAGCAGGACCAGCCCATGAATAAGCTTGTACACCATGACCAGGGATTTGAATTTGCACCTGTAGGCAAGAAGTCACTGAAGGATTCCTATTCCCAAGCCAACAATGTCACCAAATGGTATGCAGATAATTGACACTTGTATGAAGATGTACTTGGTGGTGGTGGGGGTCAGGGAGGCAGTTGGTCTAATCCTACAGAGATAATGCAGGCCTGAAATGCTGTATTAGTCCATTTTCACACTGCTATACAGAACTTCCCTGAGAATGGGTAATTTATAAAGGAAAGAGGTTTAATTGACTCACAGGTCCACATGACTGGGGAGGCCTCAGGAAACTTACAATCATGGCGGAAGGTAAAGGGGAAGCAGGCACGCTCTTCACAAGGCAGCCGGACAGAGAGACAGTGTGAGCGCAGGAAAAACTACCATTTATAAAATCATCAGGTTTCACAAGAACAGCATGGGGGAAACCACTCCCATCATCCAATCACTTGGATGACGGGTCCCTCCCTCAACAGGTGGGCATTATAATTCAAGATGAGATTTGAGTGGGGGCACAGGGCCAAACCATATCAAATGCACTGGTAGCACATAGGAGAAGCTGCAGGTATGTCTAGGAAATAGAAACAAGACTTGGCAACAAACACATTTAATAAAAATCTGGTTTCTAGGCAACGTTGAAGGTAGGTACTTCCCATTCCTTGTTACAGGCCCTATGGACCACAAAGTGTGTACAGTCGCATCCCTCAGCATCCAGTATCTGTGGGAGATTGGTTCCAGGACCAATCCTCAGATGTCAAGTCTCTGATATAAAATGCTGCAGTATTTGCATAAAGCCTATACACATCCTCTCATACTTTGTCATTTCTAGATAATTTACAATACCTAATACAATGTAAATGCTATGTAAATAATTATACTGTATTGTTTACAGACACAATTTTTTTTTCCTATTTTCGATCTGAGGTTGGTTGAATCCATGGATGTGGAACCCATGGATATAAACAGCAAACTGTATTTGCTTTCTTCTCTGTGCAGGGGAAATAAGTTTGACTAGTGTATTAGTCTGTTCTCACAATGCTAATAAAGATGTATCTGAGACTGGATAATTTATAAAGGAAAGAGGTTTAATTGACTCACAGTTCAGCATGTCTGGGGAGGCCTCAGGAAACCTACAACCATGGCAGAAGGGGAAGCAAACACGTCCTTCTTCACATGGTGGCAGAGAGAAGAATGAGTGCCCAGTGAAGGGGGAAGCCCCTTATAAAACCATTAGATCTTGTGAGAACTAACTCACTATCATGAGAACAGGATGAGGGAAATGGCTCCCATGATTCAATTATCTCCACCTGGTCCCTCCCACAACATGTGGGAATTATGAGAACTACAATTCAAAATGAGATTTGGGTGGAGACACAGCCAAACCATATCAACTACAGAAGGATGGGGATGAGGGGCATGGAGTGAAATAAGGAAACTGGTGCCATCCTGTCCCCTTCCTGGGAAGGGATGATTCCTGTTGGGGAGGGAAGCTCAAATTTCATGGCTCAAAATCAGCTGCTCTGACTCAGCTTCATTTATGCCAGAAAAACAAACAAAACCAGCTTGGGTCACATGGTAAAAAACCCCATCTCTACAAAAAATACAAAAATTAGCCGAGTATGGTGACTTACACCTTTACTCCCAGCTACTTGGGGGGCTGAGGCGGGAGGATCGCTTGAGCCCAGGAGGTAGAGGTTGCAGTGAGCTGAGATCGCACCACTGCACTCCAGCCTGGGTGATGGAGTGAAACCCTGTCTCAAAAAAAAAAAAAAAAAAAAAAAAAAAAAAGAAGGAAAAAAAAGAAAAACAAAACTAATCTAAAGTCAGGAGCTAGGGAGCAAGGTCAAAGCCTCTAGGTTTCTGATCTGGAAAACTAATGGCACCATCTGAGAATAGCCTATGGGAGGAGGGGTAGATTTCAGAGAAAAAAGTCATTTGGCTAAATTTTAGATAAACTCAGTCTGAGGTGTCTATGGAATGGTCACCAGACATACCCAATAAGCGACTGAAAATACAGATTCTGAAGCTCATAAGAGAGTTCTAAAAATACAGCTCTGAGACTCAGAAGGGTAAAGATTCTTTCATTAACATGTCTCTCCATCATTTCTATGCCAGAATCTTCCCCCCAAGTATTCCCTAATATACATGCAAAGTAAGATGAGAACTATTTTTAAGATTGTACCAATTTCCCTACTGGTGTGATGAACTAAAAAAAAAGAAGACATACACAAATTTTTCTTCCACAAATTGGGGTGGACAAACCTTCACACCACAATGTATTTTTAAAGCTCTAAGTAAACAGAAAAAATGTATTAAATAGAAGAAACTAATAATCCCCGAGTCTATCTTCAAGAAATGGTTTTGAGAATAGACACAGCTCCAGCTGTTTCCATCATTTTGTCAGGCTCTGACTTTTTACAAGGCATAAGTCAATGAAATCCTACCAGTGGTCCTTCTGGGTGACACAGTCTGTCAAGAGTCAATCAGGGCCAGGTGCAGTGGCTCATGCCTGTAATCCCAGCACTTTGGGAGGCCAAAGTGGGCAGATTCCTTGAGGTCAGGAGTTCGAGACCAGCCTGGCCAACATGGTGAAACCCCGTCTCTACCAAAAACACAAAAATTAGCCAGGTGTGGTGGTGGGCACCTGTAGTCCCAGCTACTCTGGAGATCGAGGCAGGATGATCACTTGAACCCGGGAGGCAAAGGTTGCAGTGAGCTGAGATTGTGCCACTGCACTCCAGCCTGGGCAACAGAGTGAGACTCCATCTCAAAAAAAAAAAAAAAAAAAAAGGAATCAGGCATGGTGCAAAGCTTTCACTGCGCTCCAGCCTGAGCGATTCTGTCTCAAAAAAAAAAATAAGTCAGTCTGCTGAAATAACAGAAAATATGTAGCCCTCCTGTTGTATTGGAGAAGAAAGAAAGATTTTAGTAAGATTAGAAGAAAATCACCTGGTCTAACCCTCTCATATTATAGAAGAAAAAACTGAAATTCAGAGACTAGAAATTTCTTGGAGCAGAGTTCATTCCTGGGGCATCACTGTCCTGAAATCAGTCATCTGTCTTCTAGTTGAAAGTTTTCTGGAAACATCCTGTCACTCCAGATGTTTTTCCATGATAAATGAACAACACTGTCCTTGAATGTATCACCATCTGTAAATGTCATTTCTCTGATACTTTTCATTTAAAGTGGGTTTTTGTGTTAAAATATGCAATTTTATTAAGCCCTGGTCAAATAAATTAGCCTCTATAAAATGTCTCTGTTTTAGACCTTATTTCTCATTACAATTTTCCATTTCCTCAGCTTCCTTCTCATTATGAAAAGAGCATTATCTAACATTTAACTTGTCCTGGGCAACTGAGAGTAGGACAGACTCACAAGTGCCCCCTGCCTTCAGTTTTACGCCCAAGGGAGAGATCCCAGGTAATGCTTGCGTCACAATCAGCACACTTCTCAGTGGGGCAGGCTACTAGGCCAACTAAAACGTGGTCCCAATATCTCTGCAAGGACCCCTCTGTATCTTGGAGTGGTGGGAGCAGAGAGGTGAGCCGGCAGATGGGAGGGCAAGACTTAACCTCAGATCTGTTAAAGTAACAAGTCAACAATACCTTAATCTTCAATGTAAGCTACTATCTACTGCACATAATATTTATAGTACATCTGTTCCTCTTTAGCTTATGAAAAAAGATTACAGAGTATCTACTTAAATGGAAGAAAAATCTAAATTTTAATTTATGGCACCAGAAACAATGTCTGTTTTCTTTGTCAAAAAGAGTCAGCAGAGGGAGCTCAACACTGCTGCTGTTCGAAATCGCGTTACTTATGCACTTGTCTCATCCCAGCCACCAACAGCCCCCAGCAATGAAGACTACCGGAGAAGAAGCCAAAATTCCTGTCCCCACATGTTTACAAAGGAGCTTGTCCACTCCACGCCTGGCAAAAAATGTCACAGTTCTAAGCTTATACACTATTGGTGGGAATGTAAATTAGTTCATCTATTTAAAATAGTATGGTGATTTCTCGAAGGACTAAAGACAAGTACCATTGGACCCAGCAATCCATATAGAACTACCAATCCAAATGGAACTACCATTCGACCCAGGATCTACTCAAAGGAAACCATTGTATTAAAAAGGCAACTGCACTCCTATGACTATCACTGTACTATTCACAATAGCAAAGTATGGAATCAACCTAAGTGTTCATCAACGGATGATTGGATAAAGGAAATGTGGTGTATCTATAGCATGGAATACTACAGAGCCATAAGAAAGAAAGGAATCATGTCTTTTGCAACAACATGGATGGAACTGGAGGCCATTACCTTATAAAATAACTCAAACAAAATCAAATGCACATGTTCTCACTTTTAAGTGGGAGCTAAAATGAGTACACATAAACATAAAGAGGGAAATAACAGACACTGGGGACTCTAAAAGCAGCGAGGATAGGAGGGGTGTGAGGGCTGAAAAATTACTCATCGGGTACAATGTTCACTATTCGGGTGATAAGTACACTAGAAGTCCAAACTTCACCATTACGCAATATATCTACGCAACAAATCTGCGCATGTACTCCTTGCATCTTAATATATAGTGTATGTGTGTGTCACAGTTCAAGTCCAGGCGCGGCCCCCCTTTTGACAGCGACGTAAATCCCTTTACATACCCCACCCTCCACAGACAGGAAGGGCCTGGGGTGCGGCCAGCACTGGCGTGGGGGTCTCGCAACATGCAGCAGAGAATCCAGCGCCAAGCCGTGGGGTACCGCCGCGCCAAGCACCGCCGATTATGCGGGAGAAGGGAGCCGGCCTCCCCCAGGAAAAAGCTGACGTCACCCTCCCCTCACAGACCCGCCGGGAGACCCCTCTGCGCAGGCGCATGTGGGGAGGGACGGCCAGACAGGAACAAAAATCTTCCAGGCAGCGACTCCGCGTCCCTGCTCAACCCTCCCCGCCCCCACTCTGTCGCCCCCTCCCTCAGTGGACGCCAGGTCTGGGCTTGAGGTACCTTCAGCCCGAAGGCCCAGGATGAGACACCCTCTGAGTCGCCACCATTGGCGACCAGGAACAGGTTCCACCCCTACGGAAAGCTGAGAAAGGGCTTTTCTCAAGCAGCAGACCCACCTCTTTTGAGTCTTCTCCGCCATGGTACTGCTCCAATTGGAGCGGAGATCGACACCACCGCCTGGGTAGAGCGATAATTCCACATGCGATTGGAGAGCCTGGCAGGGTTGGGAGAGGGGCGGAGCCGGGGTGGGGCGGGAACCCTGCGTGGGGCGGGGGCCCGGAAGGTTGCGGCTCTTGTTTGCGTCGGGTCTGGGCGCACAGGACTGTGCGTGGCAGCGGTGTGGGGCCGCCCGCGGATTTTAGCCCTGCCCAGAGACGGGTAGACCCTAATTTGGAACAGCCATTGGCTGGGCACAGGCCAGCACTTTGGGAGGCCGAGAGGCCAAGGCAGGAGGATCTCTCGAGGCCAGGAGCGCGAGACTGCGAGACTAGCCTGGGTAACATAGTGAGACCCTCTCTTCAAAAAAAAAAAAAAAAAAAAAGCCTGCCGGGCGCGGTGGCTCAAGCCTGTAATCCCAGCACTTTGGGAGGCCGAGGCGGGCGGATCACGAGGTCAGGAGATCGAGACCATCCTGGCTAACACGGTGAAACCCCGTCTCTACTAAAAATACAAAAACTTAGCCGGGCGTGTTGGCGGGCGCCTGTAGTCCCAGCTACTGGGGAGGCTGAGGTAGGAGAATGGCGTGAACCTGGGAGGCGGAGCTTGCAGTGAGCCGAGATCGCGCCACTGCACTCCAGCCTGGGGGACAGAGCGAGACTCCGTCTCAAAAAAAAAAAAAAAGCCTGTCATGGTGGCCTGCGCCTGTACCCCCAGCTACTCGAGAGGATCGCCTGAGCCCACTGAAGCTGCAGCGAGCGCGAGGATGCCACTGAACTCCAGCCTGGGCTAAAAAGCTAGATCGTGTCTCTGATAAAAGAATAAAAGCTGTTTATTGCAATCCAGTGCGCGTCATTATGCCCTCATTTTACCCACTCGCGTAGGCGTAATTACACCCTAAAGGTATTCCTCTGACCTCGCCGATGCTCCTTTTCAGCCTCTGCCTTTATCTACTTATTAGGGTTCCTCCTGGCCCTTTTCTCGCTCTATATGAGCGCATCCTTCCTATAGGTTAAGTGCCCTCTACCTGCTTGCTCTCTAATGAATGTCTCTGGTTCTGCCCTCTGTGCCGATCTTCACACCTGACATTCGGTTGACTAATTGACATCTCCGCTCAGAGTTGTATGGAACCTAAAACTTACAGAACATGACTTTCGATTAACACTGCCGTCCTCCCTCCAACCTGCTGCTTTTTTGATCCACACCATTTGCCTAGTTGCTCAAGCCAGACACTCAAGAGTCACCCTGGCACTCCTCACTCCTACATCTGTAATAGATCTGCAAGTTCTGCTTGTCCTAGCTCGAGTCTCATGCTTACACTTTACCCTGTCAACCTGACCATCTCTCTAATCTCAGCCGATGTGTCTCTCCCAATTGTTCGCTCATTCTGTACTTGGCCTCTGAAATCACACCCCCTCATCTCCCACCCCCAACCCTGATCCAAGTAGTTCTCTTGTAGTCAAAATCATCCTTTAGAAGACAAATTGAGGCTAGGAGCGTGGCTCAAACCGGTAATCCCAGCACTTTGGGGGGCTGAGATGGGAGGATCGCTTGAGGCCAGGAGTTGGAGACCAGCCTGATCAACACAGCAAGATCCCGTTTTTGTATTTTTTTCTATAATGTACTTTTTTTGATGTAAAAAAATTAAAAATAAGAGCCAAATTCAGTTATTTTATTTCAGCTTCCTCTTAAAATCCAAACTGCTTTCCATAACCTATCTCTGAGCTACATCCAGCCCCTGCCTACTTCTCTCTTCCTCTTTCTTTGTGTTCGATCACACCCTCATTCTCCAAAAAAGCAAAGCTGACTCTCCACCTCCAACCGCTTCCACTTGCCCCCACCCTAACACCTTCTGACCCTTTATGTCTCGGACATCACAAACTCAGCTTCCAACCAGAGAAACAGAACTAGTACTAGATGGATATCAAAAGGCTTATTGTAAGGAATTGGCTTACATGATTGGGGAGCCCCAGCTAAGCAAGTCCACAATCTGTACACTAAGCTGGAACTCTCATGCAAGGGGTGAGGCTGTTGTTCACAGGAGGAATTTCTTCAGGGAAGCCCAGCTCTGCTCTTATGGCCTTCAACTGATTGAATCAGGCCCACCCAGATTAGCTAGGATAATCTCCCTTCCTTAAAGAGAACTGATGATGGGCTTTAATCACATCCACAAAATACCTTTACAGCAGCATCTAGATCAGTGTTTGACTAATGACTTGGGAATGTAGCCCAACCAAGATGACACAAAAAACTGACCATCACACTCAGGGAAACCCTCCTTGACTGCCTTAGTTCTTTCTGGCTGCTATAACAAAATACAGTTGGCCCTTTGTATCTGTGTGTTTGACATCTGTGGCTGGTTGACATCAACCCACGTTGGATCAAAAATTTGGGGGAAAAAATTACACAAGTTTCCAAAAAGCAAAACTTGAATTTGCTGCATGCCAAGTACTACATTGAAGCCACATGAATGAAGTGGTATGTAGGAATTGTATTAGATATTCTGAATAATATAAAGATGATTGAAAGGATACGGGAGGATATGCATCAGTTAGTTATATGCAAATACTACACCATTTTATATCAGGGACTTGAGCATCTGCAGATTTTGGATCAGGGTGTCCGGGAACCAGTTCCCCAAGCATACTGAGGGACAGTTATACCTTAGACTGGGTATAGTAGTCCTTCCTTATCCTCGGGGGATACATTCCAAGACCTCTAGTGGATGCCTGAAACTACAGATAGTACTGAACCCTCTATATACTATGCACACATTTCCTTTTCTTCATTACCAGTTTCATGGGTAAAAGATTTATTCTTACCGTAGATCTTAGCAACCTCAGCATATAGTTTTTTTTCTTTCCTTTTGAAATCAAGAAGTTTTCACATTTTCACTTAAAGCATTTTACAGTTTCTCTTTGGCAGATCCAAATCACCTGCATCACTACTTTTGTGCTTTGGGGCCATTACGAAGTAAAATAAGAGTGACTTGAACACAAGCACTGTGATACTGCAACAATGTATCTGATAATTGAGAAGGCTTTAATGGGCAAGTAGTACCAACAGTGTGGATACAAAGGGATGATTCATGTCCTTGCCTAGAGAGAGCAGCATGGTACGAGAGTTCATCATGCTACTCAAAATGGTGTGCAATTTAAAACTCACGAATTGTTTATTTCTGGAATTTTCTCTTTAATATTTTTGGACTGACGTTGACTACAGGTTACTGAAACCACAGAAGATGAAACCATGGATAAGTGTGACTACTGTTATTTATAAACAAAGACATTTATTGCTCACAGTCCTAGAGGCTGGGGAATCCAAGATCAAAGCACTGGACATTCTGTGTCTGATGAGAGCCCTCATCACCTAATCACCTCCCAAATGTCCCACCTCTTAATTGCCAGGTAGTCAATAAAATATCACATGTGAAGCTTGGCAGAGAGGACAGAACCTTGAAGGTTTTATTTCAACATATGAATTCTGGAGGGACAAAAACATTCAGACCATAGCACCATCTAATCAAAAATAGGCTACCCTTCCTATTCTAATTATTTTCTCTGTGGGGTAAGGATTGCACTCATCACCAGCTATACTTACTTATCTTACCATTTCCCCCAAAGACTTAAGTTCCATGAAGGTAGGGCCATGTGAGTTTTGTTCCCACTCTTTACTCAGCACAAACCACAGTGCCTGGTGCATGGTTGATACTCCCCTAAACTTGTTGAATAAGTATATGAATGAATTTAGAGTATTCTGTCGCTGCCAACCATGTAAACACCTACCTATTTTCAAGCAATGTCTATCTATATTAATTTGAAAGACTTCTATAGCATACTTGTAAAGGACCATTTTATCAGTATTAGGTACAGTGTCTAGGACCTATAGGCTTTTTGGGGATCAACGAACTGTTTGAAACCTGAAAATAAAATGTACTGATTCCAGAATGCAAAAAGTACAGGTAGGAATTAATTAATACTAAGGCCAGGCACAGTGGCTCATGCCTGTAACCCCAGCACTTTGGGAAGCTGAGGCAGGTGGATTGTTTGAGTTAGGAGTTCGAGACTAGCCTGGGCAACATGGCAAAACTCTGTCTCTACAAAACATACAAAAATTAGCGAGGCGTGGTGACATGTGCCTGTAGTCCCAGCTACTTGGGGCCTGAGGTGGGAGGATCACTTGAGCCCGGGAGGTCAATGTTGCAATGAGCCAAGATCATGCCACTGCACTCCAGCCTGGGCAACAGAGCGAGAGCCTGTCTCAATAATAAAATAAATAAATGCACACATACTTTTTTTTTTTTTTGAGATGGAGTTTCACTCTTGTTGCCCAGGCTGGAGTGCAATGGCATGATCTTGGCTTACTGCAACCTCCACCTCCCGGGTTCAAGTGATTCTCCTGCCTCAGCCTCCCGAGTAGCTGGAATTATAGGCACCCACCACCATGCCTGGCTATTTTTTTTTTTTTTTTTTGTATTTTTAGTAGAGACAGAGTTTCACCATGTTGGCCAGGCTGGTCTCGAACTCCTGACCTCAGGTGATCCACCTGCCTCTGCCTCCCAAAGTGCTGGGATTACAGGCATGAGTCACCGCATCCAACCTCACACATACATACTTCATTCAGTGTCTACAAAGCAACTTTTTCCTTAACAAATCAACTGCAATTCAATTCTTCTATACCTAGAAATTATATTTAATGTGGGATTTGGTTTCATTCAATATGTTTAATACAATGTTAGCTTGTTTAGTTCCTTAGGGAGCCCTCTTCTTCCCTGTTGGGAATAGGCCCCCAAAATCTGGCCATAAACTGGCCCCAAAACTGGCCATAAACAAAATCTCTGCAGCACTGTGACATGTTCATGATGGCCATGATGCCCATGCTGGAAAGTTGTGGGTTTCCCGGAATGAAGGCAAGGAACACCTGGCCCACCCAGGGCAGAAAACCGCTTAAAGGTGTTCTTAAACCACGAACAATAGCATGAGCGATCTGTGCCTTAAGGACATAACTAGCCAAACCCATCCCTTTATTTTGGCCCATCCCTTTATTTTGGCCCATCCCTTTATTTCCCATAAGGAATATCTTTAGTTAATCTATAATCTATAGAAACAATGCTTATCACTGGCTTGCTGTCAGTAAATATGTGGATAAATCTCTGTTTGAGGCTCTCAGCTCCAAAGGCTGTGAGACCCCTGATTTCCCACTCCACACTCTATATTTCTGTGTGTGTGTGTCTTTAATTCCTCTAGCGCCGCTGGGTTAGGGTCTCCAGGACCAAGCTGGTCTTGGCAAGTGGCGCCCATACATGGGGGCTCATAACCCACGTTGAAGGGTCATCAGAGCGACGGTTGGAGAACACAGAACTGAGCTGGAGGACACCCAAGTACTCTTAAAGCAATCCCCATGGTGAGTAAGAAGGGGAGCTCGGAAGCATCAGAGTAACAATGGGACAAATGTGGGCTCTGTTTCATTCCACTTTGTAACCTTTTCACACTGATGATGAGGAAGGAGAGTATAACGAAATAACAGAATAGGTTACAGAGCAGGTTTATTTGCTAGCTAAAGCTAAAGTGGCAAAGGAGGGAGAGGTTCATCCCTACCCTTCTGCACCCCCTCATTATTATTTTGAAGAAAAAGAGTGGTCTTGCCCTCCAGATCTTTCTTTTCTGGAGGACACTGGGTGAAAAGTAGTTGCCCCAGTGACTGTTCGAGCAGCGCCTCCAGCGACCACTCTCAGTCCTATTCAGGCAGGAATTCAGCAAGCTAGACAAGAGGGTGATATAGAGGCTTGGCAGTTCCCTGTTAGAATACACCCACCTGATCAACAGGGAAATATTACAGCTACATTTGAGCCTTTTCCTTTTAAATTATTCAAAGAATTTAAACAAGCTATTAATCAGTATGGACCAGGTTCTCCTTTTGTAATGGGACTTTAAAGAATGTTGCTGTTTTCAGTCGGATGAGTCCTACTGACTGGGACATTCTTACTCGAGCTTGTCTAATTCCCACTCAGTTCTTATAATTTAAAACTTGGTGGGCAGATGAAACTTCCATTCAGGCTGCTCGCAACACCCAGGCCCAACCTCAGATTAATATCACTGCAGACTAACTTTTGGGGTCGGCGGCTGGGCTGGTTTAGATGCAGAAGTGGTCATGCAGGATGATGCCGTAGAACAGCTTAGAGGAGTGTGCATTAGAGCTTGGGAAAAAAATCACTTCAGGTGGAGAGCAATACCCTTCCTTTAGTGCTGTAAAGCAGGGACCAAAAGAACTGTATACGGATTTTATAGCTCGGTTACAGGAGTCTCTTAAAAAAGTAATTGCAGATTCGGATGCTCAAGATAGAGTGTTGCGGTTATTAGCTTTTGACAATGCTAATCCCGATTGCCAGGCTGCTCTGCGACCTGTTAGAGGGAAAGCACATTTAGTTGATTATATAAAGGCCTGTGATGGTATTGGAGGTAATCTGCATAAAACTACTTTCTTGGCACAGGCAATGGCAGGACTGAGAGTGGATAAAGGAAATACTCCATTTCCTAGAGCTTATTTTAACTGTGGGAAGCGTGGTCATACTAACAAAGAATGTAGAAAAAATCAGGAAGTCAGGCCACCAGATGGGGGAATAAAGAAAACTGATGAGCCTGAAATACGTACAAAATGCAAAAAAGGAAAACATTGGGCTAACCAGTGTCATTCTAAGTTTGATAAAGATGGGAACCTGATTTCGGGAAACACCCTGAGGGGCCCATCCAGGCCCCATTCCAAACCAGGGCATTTGTGGCTCAGGCCATTTCCTCACCCCTGTACAATGTCTGTCCCCTGCCACAGCCAGTAGTGCCACAGTAGATTTATGCTGCACAAAAGCTGTGAGCCTTCTGACTGGGGAACCCCTGCAAAAGGTCCCAAGAGGAGTCTGTGGACCCTTGCCAGCAGGGATGATAGGATTACTTTTAGGAAGGTCTAGTTTAAATTTAAAAGGGGTACAAGTACAAACAGGAGTCATTGATTCAGATTACAATGGGGAAATTCAAATTGTTATATCTACTTCTGTTCCCTGGAAAGCAGAGCCAGGAGAGCACATAGCACAGCTCCTGATTGTGCTGTGTGTGGGAATGGGGAAAAATGAAATTAAACAAACAGGAGGATTTGGAAGCACAAATAAGCAAGGCAAAGCAGCTTATTGGATAAATCAAATTACTGATAGATGTCCTACCTGTGAAATAACTATTCAGGGAAAGAAATTTAAAGGTTTGGTAGATACAGGAGCAGACATTTCAATCATTTCTCTACAGCACTGGCCATCCGCGTGGCCAATTGAACCCACTCAATTTAACATAGTTGGAGTTGGTAAAGCCCCTAAAGTATATCAAAGTAGTTATATTTTGCATTGTGAAGGGCCCGATGGACAACCTGGGACTATTCAACCAATTACAACTTCTGTACCTATAAATGTATGGGGAAGGGATTTGTTACAGCAATGGGGAGCACAAGTTCTAATTCCTGAACAATTATATAGCCCTCAAAGTCAACATATGATGCATGAAATGGGGTATGTCCCTGGTATGGGACTAGGAAAATGTTTGCAAGGTTTAAAGGAACCACTTCAATTAGAAAGACACAGTTCCCGCCAAGGTTTAGGATATCATTTTTGATGGCGGCCATTGTTAAGCCTCCAGAACCTATACATTTAAAATGGTTCACAGAGTAGTCAATTTGGATAAAACAATGGCCGCTAAGTAGAGAAACTGGAGGCTTTAGAGTAATTCATTATTGAACAATTAGAAAACGGGCACATAGCTCCAACATTTTCCAGTTTTTGTAATTAAGAAAAAATCAGGTAAATGGAGAACGTTAACTGACTTAAGAGCCATTAATTCAGTTATACAACCTTAAAATAATAACTTAGGGTAGAGGTTATGCTTGTGTTTCTGCAGGACCAAATCAACAGCTGATTTGGATACCATCAAGACACCTGAAACCTTATCATGAACCAGATGCCGAGGAAGAGATTCCGGGAGGATCCTGAGGATCCCCTGGTTACAGCCATGTCAAGACTGATGCTGAGGAGGACCCCAACTGTCACGAGCAACACCTGTCGAACACAGCCACCCACCTGAGGACATATCAAGAAGCTGTCACAGGTGGCAGAAGAAAACCTGAGGAAAGTGGGACAACCAGTCACAATGAGTAATTTAATGGTAGCGATGATAGCGGTGATCACCATTGCCGTGAATATTCCTTCAACAAGGGCTGACACAAAGAACAATTTTACTTATTGGGCATATTTATCAATCTTGGCTGGCAATAATGCCTGGATGTAATCACTCTGTGACACAGTTACACATGCTTTCTGACCTCAGTATTTACCATAATAAATCTGCTCCTATAATTGAGGCATACCACCCTCAAAAACCTATTTGTAAACAGAATTGGACCTGGCCAGAAATAATGAACGTAGTTGTTTGGGAAGATTGCGTTGCAGAACAGGCAGAGGTGCTGCGCAACAATTCCTATGTAATCATTATTGGTTGGTCCCCTAAAGGGATGTTTAGCTTAAATTGCACCTCTCAGTCTGCGTGCCATGGCCACACTATATTCAGCTGGTCGGAACAAAACGGTCAGATGGTAGAAATGGTATGGCAAGAGTTCCTATTATTTGGAACCATGGTGATATAGTGGCACCTCAACCTCAAATGATATGGCCCGCTGTAAAAGCTAAACATAAGGACTTGTGGAAACAATTAATAGCTCTTAATAAGATCAAAATTTGGGAAAGAATAAAAAAGCATCTAGAAGGACACTCTACAAACTTGTCTTTGGATATTGCAAAATTAAAAGAACAAATATTTAAAGTATCCCAGGCACACCTGACATTAATGCCAGGAACTGGAGTGCTTGAAGGAGCTGCAGACAGATTAGCAGCTAGTAACCCATTAAAATGGATAAAACACTTGGATGGTCTGTGATTTCAATGATGATTGTGCTTTTAATCTGTGTTGTTTGTCTTTGTATAATCTGCAGATGCATATCCTGACTCCTGTGACAAGTAGCTCACCGTGACAAAGCTGCCTTTGCTTTTATTGCTTTGCAAATCAAATAAGGGGGACATGTTGGGAATAGGCCCCCAAAATCTGGCCATAAACTGGCCCCAAAACTGGCCACAAACAAAATCTCTGCAGCACTATGACATGTTCATGATGGCCATGACGCCCATGCTGGAAGGTTGTGGGTTTACCGGAATGAGGGCAAGGAATACCTGGCCCAACCTGGGCAGAAAACCACTTAAAGGTGTTCTTAAACCACAAACAACAGCATGAGCGATCTGTGCCTTAAGGACATGCTCCTGCTGCAGATAACGAGCCAGAGCCCTTCCCTTTATTTCCAAAAAGGAATACTTTTGGTTAATCTATAATCTATAGAAACAATGCTTATCACTGGCTTGCTATCAATAAATATGTGGGTAAATCTCTGTTCGAGGCTCTCAGCTCTGAAGGCTGTGAGACCCCTGATTTCCCACTCCACACTCTATATTTCTATGTGTGTGTCTTTAATTCATCTAGCACCGCTGGGTTAGGGTCTCCACGACTGAACTACTCTCGGCATTCCCATTAACTGTTGTATTGTTGCCTAAGACTTTGTGCCTTCTGTGACCTAGAATAAGCCACCCATCTGTTTGCAAACATCCTTTCATAGTGAGCCAACTTAAGCATTTCCACTCTTCGAAAATCCTTTTCGATTCCCTATTTCTGCAGGTGATTGTTTCTTTCTTTATCCCCTACCATACACCTGTGTACCTACAGTTCATTAACAAAGGTATTTATTTCCATTTCTGTCTCTCTAGTAGACTGAGAGCCACATGAGTGCAGGGACAATGTGTTACTCATCCCCATATTACTAATGCTTAGCAAACAGTCTGTCATAAAGTGGTAGCCCAATAATGCTCATAATGTTAATTATTCAATCACTTTACCTTCAGCTACACTCAACCAGCCAGCTTTATATGCCATTATTTACATGCTTTATCTGATTTTCATAATGGTTCTGTTGAGACAGTCATAATTATGTCTAATTTTAAGGTGAAGCTTAGTCCCAGAGAGGTGATGTGACTTGCGCAAAGTTCCCCAATCAGTAAGATTCTTTTGGATTTTCTTCTCTGTGCAGAGCAGTCTGATATGTTTGGGTCTATGTCCCCACCCAAATCTCATCCCCAGTTGTAATCCCCACGTGTTGAGGAAGGGAAGTGACTAGATTATGGGAGCAGTTTCCCCATGCTGTTCTCGTGATTGTTCTCACGTGATAGTTCTCATGAGATCTGGTGGTTTTATAAATGGCAGTTTTTCCTGCACTCTTACTTCTCTTTCCTGTTGCCTTGTGAAGAAGGTACTTGCTTCTCCTTTGCCTTCCACCATGACTGTAAGTTTCTGGAGGCCTCTCCAGCCATGCAGAACTGTAACTCAATTAAACCTCTTTCCTATATAAATTACCCAGTCTCGGGTAGTTCTTTACAGCAGTGTGAAAATGGATGAATACAGTCTCTCACTAAAAGATGGTCCTTGCCCTGAAGATGCTCATGTCAGATTTTCCTGTCCTTTATTGACAGCTTGCTCATGCATGTGCCTTTGGGGAGGCAAAGCAGCTGGTCAGGGACAGCCCTGGAATGCCCCGGGTTCAGGAGATGGATCACTACTAGCCAAGAGATGTCTTGCCTCTAGTAAGTGTGGGTGGCAAGCCACCCAGGCGCCGAGGCAAGAGACTGAGGACACGAGCTGTTCCAGTATAATAAAATATAAAACAAGAATAGTTATACCAGCTATAGATCTTAGATATGATTATATATGAATATCATTAATCATTAGTTTGTAGCAATTACTCTTTATTCCAATATTATAACAGTCCTCGCTCTATAATCATAACTTAGGAAAAACCAGGCCATACGGAGATAGGAGCTGAGGGGACATAGTGAGGTGTGACCAGAAGACAAGAGTGCGAGCCTTCTGTTATGCCCAGACAGGGCCACCAGAAGGGCTCTTTGGTCTAGCGGTGATGCCAGCATCTGGGAAGACGCCCGTTGCCAGGCGGACCGTGGTCTAGCGGTAGTGAAAAGTGTCAAGGAACAACACCCGCTACTTAGCAAACCGGGAAAGGGAGTTTCCTTTTCCCCAGGGGAGTTTAGAGAAGACTCTGCTCCTCCATCTCTTGTGGAGGGTGTGATATCAGTCAGGCTCGCCTGCAGTTATCTGCAGGCCTAACCGTCTCCCTGTGATGCTGTGCTTCAGTGGTCACACTCCTAGTCCGCCTTCATGTTCCATCCTGTACACCTGGCTCTGCCTTCTAGATAGCAGTAGTAAATTAGTAAAAGCACTAATAGTCTCTGATATGCAGAGATAATGGCATAAGCTGTTTTTCACTCTGTCTCCTCTCCCTCTCTGCCTCGGCTGCCAGGCAGGGAAGGGCCCCCTGTCCAGTGGACACGTGACCCACGTGACCTTACCTATCATTGGAGATGACTCACACTCTTTACCCTGCCCCTTTTGCTTTGTATCCAATAAATAACAGCGCAGCCAGACATTCGGGGCCACTACCGGTCTCTGTGCATTGGTGGTAGTGGTCCCCCAGGCCCAGCTGTCTTTTCTTTTATCTCTTTGTCTTGTGTCTTTATTTCTACACTCTCTTGTCGCCGCACACAGGGAGAAGCCCACTGACCCTGTGGGGCTGGACCCTACAAGTAAGTCTTTTCTGTATTACTTGTCAAGAAAAGATTCTCTTGAAATGTTTCCCCTCTACACTTTGGTATCCTCAAAACCTTTTTTTTCTTTTTCTTTCTTTTTTTTTTTTTTTTTTCTGAGACAGAGTTCCACTCCTGTTGCCCATGCTGGAGTGCAGTGGCATGATCTCAGCTCACTGCAACCTCTGCCCCCTAGGTTCAAGTGATTCTCCTGCCTCAGCCTCCTGAGTAGCTGGGATTACAGGTGTCCACCACCATGCCCAGCTAAATTTTTGCATTTTTAGTAGAGACAGTGTTTCACATTTTGGCCAGGCTGGTCTTGAACTCCTGACCCAGATGATCCACTCACCTCGGCCTCCCAAAGTGCTGGGATTACAGGCATGAGCCACCACGGCTGGCCTCCTCAAAATCTTTTAAACAAATATTTACTGGTTATATAGTATGTTCAGCAGTGTTCTATGTGCTAGGGATATAGTAATCTACAAAACAAAGTCTTTCCCTTGTAGAGCTCAGGTTGTAAAGGGGGCAGGCAAATGAATTGAGAAATAGATACATAAGAGGTACTGATAGGAAAAAAAAGTAGCATAGGAGGAGAGTTGTGTTGAGGAAGGGGAATCTTGGTTTTTGCCATAAGAACCTGCCTCCAGCTGGGTGCAGTTCCTCATGCCTATAATCTCAGCACTTTGGGAGGCTGAGGCAGGAGGATCGCTTGAGCCTGGGAGTTTGAGATCAGCCTGGCCAACATGGCAAAATCCCATCTCTACAAAAAAATATAAAAATTAGCTGGGCATGGTGGCACATGCCTGTAGCCCCAGCTTCTCAGGAGGCTGAGGTGGACGGATAACTTGAGCTGGGGAGGTGGAGGTTGCAGTGAGCCAAGGTTGTGCCACTGGACTCCAGCCTGGGTGACAGAGCCAGACCCTATCTCAAAAAGAGAAAAAGAAAAGAACCTGCTTCCCTTCCTCCTGGTCACATTCTTGTTTCCCCTTTTCAGTCCACAGCGTTGTCTGTCAACAGTTGGGAAATGAGATTTTTCAGTAACTTAGTGAAGAAAATATGACAACATGATGACTGAAAAGGTAAATAGCATACTATGTCAACGAAACAAAACCACAACTTCCAAAAGCAATGTTTTTAGTGCATGTCATGTTTAATGTTACATCAAAATGTGTTTTGGTTTCCATAGTGCAGTTCCTCAATCAGAAAGCCGGTTTTTATTCTGCTTATCTCCAGAGCTTTTGTTTGCCTTTTGCTCACCCTAGCCGTGCTAAACCAGATAAAAAGACCAGAGACAGCGTGATTGAGATTACTCTTGGAGGAAGGCATCAGTTAAGGACCCTAGAAAAGACAGACTCTTTTGTTCTGGTTCCTAATGGAGTGGCTTCGGCTGTTCTTTCTCCATCCTGTATCATTTTACCAGGGGGCTGCATTTCCCTTTGCACTTCTCTTCAATTATCTCTGTATCATGGATTCATTCTCTGCTCGTGCCAGGTAGGCTGGATGGCTATTTTTACCCTTACATCCAGAAATACTATAGTGACTGGGTGAGGTGGCTCACGCCAGTAATCCCTGCACTTTGGGAGGCTGAGGTGGGCGGATCACTTGAGGCCAGGGGTTCAAGAACTGCCTGGCCAACATAGCAAAACCCTGTCTCTACTACAAACGCAAAAAAAATTAGCTGGGCATGGTGGCTCACGCCTGTAGTTCCAGCTCCTCGGGAGGGAGGCAGGAGACTCGTTTAAGCCCAGGAGGTGGAGGGTGCAGTGAGCCGAGATGGCGCCATTGCACTCCAGCCTGGGCAATGGAGCAAACCTCTATCTAAAAAAAAAAAAAAAAAATTCAGAAATACAATAGTAGGGCAAAAAGCAGAGTAGACTGCAGATGTGAAGATTACAATATATTAATTACACTTGTTTTTAACTTACTCTCACTGTCATTGATTATTGATTGCTTGATAATGAATATGTATAATAGAGTAAAACTAAACTGGAAATTCACATCCCGTCTGCACTGACATAAGGTTTGCTGGGTTCACGTTAAATGGCAGATGGATGAAAATAAACTCTCAGGAGAGATGGTTGTTGCAATGGTACAAGAATTCTCCAAATGGATACATCTCTGTCAACTATGGATTTCAGATATTCTTGAATAGTCCTAATTTTATGGAATTTTATCATTTTCAATCAAATTAAATTTTATATAAAGTTACATCAGTATAAGTTTTATTATAACTAAACGTGATTTTTAAGGTGCCTTTATATGAATTCTCGGAGAAATGAAATAAGTCAAAATGAATCTTGTTAGATTAGCTATATGATAATTTGAAGTTCAAAAATTATTGTCACTAGTGATGACTTGATTGTAATGATTTTTTTAATATCAAATAACTTGAACACATTAGAGACAGCACCTATTTTTTTAGATTGCTCATATAAGATTTTATTTTTTTAACATAATCAAAAGGCAAGAACTTAACTGAACATAGAATAGAAATGGTGAGTGTACTGTTAACATGGCTACATGATTTTCTGTTAAATTGAAAAGTCGCAAATACATTTTTTATTTAATTTATTTATATGTATTTTTGGGGATAGAGTCTCTCTCTGTCACCCAAGCTGGAGTGCAGTGGCACGATCTCGGCTCACTGCAACCTCCACTTCCTGGATTCAAGGGATTCTCCTGCCTCAGCCTCCCCAGTAGCTGGGACTATAGGTGCACACCACCATGCCCAGCTAATTTGAAATACATTTTAAAAAATAATTCCAACTTTTATTTTAGATTCAAGGGGTACATGTGTAGGTTTATTACATGGGTATATTGTATGATGCTGAGGGTTAGGGTACGATTGATCCCATCACCCAGGTAGTGAGCACAGTACCCAAGAGTTAGTTTTTCAACCCTTTTTCCCTGACAGTCCCTATTTTTAACAAGGTTTTGTGGAATGTCCTTTTGTAAAGTGAAAATCTGTTGCCAAAGGGCCACTTCCTAATAATTCACTTATTTTGGGAATTAGGATTTTTATATATTGGAATTCTTAAATAAAATATAGCTGTATCTAACGATCAGTTAGGATTGTGGAATTTGATTAAACAATGGTATGATCACGTGTTCACAACTGCCTGATGGCTGTTAACTTCACTTATGGAGATTGGAGTTGGGGAACAGCTGTAAAGAAGTTTCCTTTTGAGAAAGATTCTCAAAACAATAAAGCAACGTGAGTGCAAAAATAAGGATTAATCCTCATGGAGTTACCTTAGGGTGAAGATTGCTCAGTTTCTGGCCGGATGCAGTGGCTCACCCCTGTAATCCCAGTAACTGGGAGGCAGAGGCAAGTGGATAGCTGGAGCCTAGGAGTTTGAGACCTGCCCAGGCAACATGACAAAATCCCTGTCTCTACAAAAAGTACAAAAAATTAGCCAAGTGTGGTGGTACATGCCTGTAGTCCCGGCTACTTAGGAGCCTGAGGCAGGAGGATCCCTTGAGCCCAAGAGGTTAAGGTTGTAGTAAGTCGTGATCATGCCACTGCACTCCAGCCTGGGCAGCAGGGAGCGACTCTGTCAAAAATAAAAAATAAAAATAAAAAAGACTTCTCACTTTGGATTCAGCCTGTTGAGTCTTGACTCCCTCACCTAACTAAGTGTCCTTGTGTATGTCAGTATACTTCACCCAAATGCCCTCTTCTTATCTGTAAAACAGAAAACATAATGCCTATCTCATGGGGTTATTTTAAGTATTAAATAAATATATTTTTCATAAAGGATTATTAGCACTATGCCTAGAATGAAATAAGCAATCGCTAAGTCATACGTTCTACATTGTCCATGTACAGACAATTTAATGTTTATAAATCTCCTAGGGGAGTTGCCTCTGGGTGGGAGGGTTGCTGTGTAAAGGATAAATGTTCCCCCTTTTGTTTTCCCATAGCAGGGAAGTGAAGGCTTGGACCACAATGTTAACTGGGGTGTTGAGGGGGGAAGTCACCCCAAGCATAGGCTCAAAGAGAAGCACAGGAATGGCCCAGGCTTTTGAGTAATAGATGCTCTCACACTAAGACACTTAATGCTCTCCCCCAAGAAAAAAAGAGGTTCTTGCTAACCTGTACTTGGCACTGTGCCCGGAGCCGTGACACACATTTGCCCTGCAGTGGTGTTTCCTGGTTCTGAGTTGGTAGAGAAATCCTAGGCTTCTTTGAGTCGCTTTCCCAGCGAGTCAAAAGGACTAGTGAGTCCTTTTTTCTTTTCTTTTCTTTTCTTTTCTCTTTTCTTTAGTTTTCTTTCTTTTCTTTTCTTTTTGAAACGGAGTCTCTCTCTGTTACCCAGGCTGGAGTGCAGCAGTGCGACCTCAGCTCACTGCAACCTCTGCCTCCTGAGCTCAAGTGATTCTCCTGCCTCAGCCTCCCGAGTAGTTGGGATTACAGGGGCCCGCCACCATACCTTACTAATTTTTTTTGTATTTTTAGTAGACACAGGGTTTCACCATGTTAGCCAGGCTGGCCTTGAACTCCTGACTTCAAGTGATCTGCCTGCCTCAGCCTCCCAAAGTGCTGGGATTACAAGTATGAGCCACCACGCCCAACTATTCCACACTTTTTCTGACCCCTTCATTCAGCTTTATTAATTTGGCAACAATTAAGAAACAAGCCTCCATATAATGCAGAAGGAAGAACCAAGTGTGCATGATGTGAACCTTCCCAGGCCTCTGCAGATCCGCATCTCCTTGGCTTCTGAGAGAGGCATGATTCACAAACCATTTCATCAATGTGGGTATTTTACAACATTAAAAAAACACTGGCCAGGCACCCTGGCTCATGCCTGTAATCCCAGGACTTTGAGAAGCTGAGGCAGGAGGATTGCATGAGTCTGAGAGTTCAAGACCAGCCTGGGCAACATGGCGAATCCCCATCTCTACAAAAAATATAAAAAAAATTAGCCAGGTATGGTGGTGCATGTCGATAGTCCCAGCTACTAGGGAGGTTGAGGTGGGAGGATTTCTTGAGCTGGGGAGGTCAAGGCTGCAGTGAGTCATGATCGTGCCACTGCACTCCAGCCTGGGCAACAGGGACCCTGTCTCAAAAATAAGACAAAACACCGCTCTTTTCCTCCCTGGCCACCTGAAATTGGCCACTATCATGAAAGACACAGCAGCTATCCATTCAAAGGAGTTCATAATCAACTGATGACTTGGGTGGAAACATATGGTCGTGGTCATCCTTCACTCTGGGAAGGCAACAGTAATAAGAAAGAAATCTGGGAAAAACTAGCCAAAATGTACAAGATCTCATGGACATGATATATAAGATGGAGATCATCTTTGTATTTAGATTCTGACCCCATTTTGTTGTAGCAAGATAACTGGCATGATTTATGATTCCCTGGATTATGTAAAGAAAAGTGAACCAAAGCATAAACTTGCAAGACATAGCCCAGATGAGAGAAAAAGACGTCAAGAAAACAGCAAAACGAATGCAAGGACAGAATGAAGAAAGTCAGGGGGCCCCAAAAGCCAGTGTTGGTGCTGACAAAAAAGTACAGATTCTGCAATGGCTGGGCGCGATGGCTCACAGCTGTAAACCCGGCACTTTGGGAGGCTGAGGTGGACGGATCACCTTAGGCACAGTGTCTAAGACTGTACCAGGAGTTCAAGACAGTGTCTAAGACTGTACCAGGAGTTCGAGACCAGCCTGGCCAACATGGTGAAACCCCGTCTCTACTAAAAATACAAAAATTAGCCAGGCACGGTGGCAGGTGCCTGTAATCCCAGCTACTCTGGAGGCTGAGGCAGGAGAATCGCTTGAACCCAGGAGACAGAGGTTGCAATGAGCAAGATTGCACCACTGCACTCCAGCCCTAGCAACAGAGCCAGACTCTGTCTAAAAAAAAAAAAGATTCTGCAATGACTTCATCTGCGGTGATTGTGCAGATTTTTCGTGACAGGATATAATAAACTGTAACAACTTTTTGGGTTTTTTTAGAGACAAGATTTTGCACTGTTACCCAAGCTGGAGTGTAATGGTGTCATCATAGCTCAAGCGCAGCCTCTAACTCATGGGCTCAAGTGATCCTCCCACCTCAGACTCCTGAGTAGCTAGGACTACAGGTGTGCCACCATGCGTGGCTATTAAACAAATTTTTTTTGTAGAGATGGGATCTTGCTATATTGCCCAGGCTGGTCTCAAACTCTGGCCTCAAGCGATCTTCCCTCCTTGGCCTCCCAAAGTGCTGAGATTACAGGTGTGAGCCACTGTGCCTGGCCTAAACTTTAATAAGTATAAACTTTAATAAAACAAAACAAAATCCTAACTCATAAGATCTTAAAGTGCAGGAGTAAGGATGAAGGGTGGATATAAAGATTTTTCCGAGTTTTCACTTTTCAAAGGGAAGTGTTGAGTCTCCTTTCTCTGTCAGCCTCTGGAATGCTTCTGGGTAGCACAACCCTGTGAAAAGGAAGGTGCTTGTCTTGAGAGGATGCCTAGGCCGCTCTTCTAGATCCTTAACACTAGGTTCACAGCACTTTTCAGTCAGACGACGTACCAGGAGATTTCAAAGATGTCCTTGCTAGCCAGACTTCCAGGACTGTCAGGGGCAGGTGGTGGAATACCTTGGGAGGGAATCCCTTGAATGGTGGGCATCAAAGAGAGAGGTTCCAGGGCCGCTAAGGCAGGAATTGAGATTTGTCTCCAGGTCAAGGGTGTGGCTCATGCCTGCAATCCTAGCATTTTGGGAGGCCGAGGGAGGAGGATCGCTTGAGGCCAGGAGTTTGAGACTGGGCGACACACCAAGATCCCATCTCTAAAAAAATAAAAAGCTAGCCAGGCATGTTGGTGCATGCCTGTAGTCCCTCCCAGGTGGATCACTTGAGTCCAGGAGGTCAAGGAGGTGAGCCATGGTTGCAACTCTATACTCACCCTGGGTGAAAGAGAGAGACCCTGTCTCAAAAAAAAAAAAAAGATTTGTCTCCGAGGCAGAAATTTACAAATTTACCCTGGCTCTTTCTCCCGTGATTCTTTTCTTCTGAAAAACAAAAGGAAGGCCCCGGAGTGCTAACAGTGCGGCTACTTTAGGTGTTGTGTGGGGACTACCCAGATCGGGTTCTCCGGAGTGACATCTGCAGTGATTCCTTTGCTGTGTGGTTCTAAGTCATTCTCCCCAGGGTGTCCCTTCTCTTTCAGGTACCTCTTTCTCCTGGCTGGAGGAGGTGCCCTGGCCGTGGCTGCCATGGGTCCCTATGCCGTGCTCGTCTTCACCCCTGCTGTCTGTGCCGTGGCTTTCCTCTGTTCCCTGGCCCCGCAGCAAGTCCACAGGTGGACCTTCTGCTTTCAGATGAGCTGGCAGACCTTGTGTCACCTGGGTCTGCACTACACTGAGTATTATCTGTATGAGCCTCCT
Organism: Hylobates moloch; assembly: GCF_009828535.3. Taxonomy (NCBI): domain Eukaryota; kingdom Metazoa; phylum Chordata; class Mammalia; order Primates; family Hylobatidae; genus Hylobates; species Hylobates moloch. Next base: position 34,859,357 of record NW_026652297.1, on the reverse strand, counting down.
TCCGTGAGGTAAGCAGCCTGTTCGTTGGTCATGCTCAGCCCACCTGCGGTTTGGATGCACCACGGTGGCAGCAGAGAGAACCTGGGTATTGGGTTGGAGTCCTAATTCTTCCACATTTGACCAGTGTGACCTTGAGCAAGTCATTTTACCTCTTTGAGACTCATTTCTTTTTCTGGAAAAAGATATGGGGCTAACGATACTGTGTTGCACTATTGTTGTGAATGTTAGTGTAACCGCCCAATGGGTTCACCTTCTCCACTGCCTAGACAGACAGGGGAATTGCAGTAGAGAAAGAGTAATTCACAGAGAGCTGGCTGTGCGGGAGACAGGCCAGTTTTATTATTACTCCAAGCATTTGGAGTAATCATAATCAGTTTCCCCGAGCATTTGGGGATCTGAGTGTTTAAGGATAATTTCGTGGGTAGGGGGAGGCCAGTGAGTTGAGAGTGCTGATTGGTTGGGTTGGAGATGAAATCATAGGGAGTCAGAACAGTCTTCTTGTGCTGAGTCAGTTCCTGGGTGGGGGCCACAAGATAAAATGAGCCAGTTTATCGATCTGGGTAGTACCAGCTGATCCGTCAAGGGCAGGGTCTGCAAAATATCTCAAGCACTGATCTTGGCCTTAGAATAACAATGTTATACCCAGGAGCAATTTGGGGAGGGTCAGAATCTTGTCATCTCCAGCTGCATGACTCCTAAACCATAATTTCTAATCTTTTGGCTAATTTGTTAATCCTTCAAAGGCAGTCTAGTTTCCAGGCAAGAAGGGGGTTTGTTTTGGGAAAGGTCTGTGATTGTCTTTGTTTTAAACTGTAAGCTATTAACTAAGTTCCTCCCAAAATGAGTCCCAGGAATGACCAAGGACAGCTTGGAGGTTAGAAGCAAGATGGAGTTGGTTAGGTCAGACTTCTTTCAATGTCTCAGTTATAATTTTGCAATGGCAGTTTCATTAGAATGAATATAAATGTGATTCTGTGACTAATCATCGCTGCCACGTGTTGCCTACGTGGTGCAGTGTCTGGCACTGAGCAGTAGTTGTCATTGTGCCTGAGAGGGAGGGCAAAGCAGGAATCCTAGAGCACACAGAGCAGGCCTGCCCAGAAGTGACTCAGCACTGTCTGCCAGCCGCAGCATGGGTTGAGTGGACACTCCGCTTGCAGGTAACAATCTTCCCATGGCGGCTGCTGGGAGAGGCAGCTGCTGTGTCAATGTTTTCCTTCCTTCAGACTCAGCTGTACCCATCTTGCTGAGGAAGGGTAGGCACCCTATCTAGAAAACAGAAATCAAGAGCTAATTACAGTCTAGAGAAGTGTTGTTATGAATCAGCAAGATCCCTGAGATGAGGGGAAACACTGCTTTGTGATCTGGAGATCTCATGTTCCTGACTCTCTCTGGTGATCACAATTGGCTTCAGGGTCACTCAGAGCACAGAGGCTGTGATGCTCCAGGTGGTCACCTATCTGATTCTAGCCTGTGGTTGGTTCACTTGCTTTGCCATCCTGACTATACCCAGAATTTTTTTTTTTTTAATTTTCCTGTGAAGACTATTTTCAACACTTTGGGAGGCTGAGGCAGGCAGATCACTTGAGGCCAGGAGTTCAAGACCAGCCTGACCAACATGGTGAAACCCTGTCTCTGCTAAAAATACAAAAATTAGCTGGGCATAATTGGAATCCCAGCTACTCGGGAGGCTGAGACAGGAGATCGCATCACTGCACTCTAGCCTGGGTGACAGAGGGAGACACTGTCTCAAAAAAAAAAAAAAAAAAAGAGACTATTTTCACCAAAGGCTTCAGGTTGGCTGTTCTAAGTAAAAGGCAAGATGGCAGGTGGGTGGGGCGTAGGAAGTACCAAATGGGATGGAGTGAATCAGGATTTCAGTAGGGAGCTGGGGCCTGATGGGGCTGGGAGGGCAAGTTGAACAGGATCTGGCTGGATGCGAGGGAGGCTGGAGCAGATCTGGTATGGGGGGCTCTGCTAGTCGGGCACGGCTGCTGCCATCACACAGTGCCACAGACTGGGTGGCTCAAACAACAGAAATTCATTTCCTCACAGTTCTGGAGGCTGGAAGTCACTGATGATGGCATCAGCAGGGCTGGGTTCTTCTGAGGCCATTCTCATGGCTTGCAGGTGGCAGTGTCCCCCTATGTCCATGTGATGGTCACTCCTCTGTCTGTGCATGTGTCTGTGTCCTAATTGTCTGTTCTCATAAGGACTCTGTGCATACTAGATTAGTGCCCATCCTAATGACCTCATTTAACCTTAATCACATCTTTAAAGACCCTAACTCCATATACAGTCACATTCTGAGGTACTGGGGTTAGACCATAAGCACAGGAATTTTGGGGGCACATTCAGTCCAGAATAGAGAGTGAGTGAGCAGGTTTTGGTGGCATTTGGAGGCTACCTTGCTTTCAGTGAGAATCAGTCAAGTGAGGGGGTCAGTTTTTCTTAAATCTTCAGACACACAGATAGAAACAGCAGCAGTTAGAAGACTTGTTTTCTCTCCACAGGACAGCGTTTCTGATTGTAGAGTGTGTCATTGTAATTTTCTTTCCTTTTTTTTTTTTTTTGAGACAAGGTCTCACTCTGTTGCCCAGGCTGGAGCACAGTGGCATGCTCATGGCTCACTGCGGCCTCGACCTCCCGGGCTCAAGCAATCCTCCCACCTCAGCCTCCTCAGTAGCTGGGACCACAGGCATGCACTACCACATCGGGCTAATTTTCATATTTTTTGTAGAAACGGGGTTTTGCCATGTTGCCCAGGCTGGTCTCAAACTCCTGCGCTCAAGTGATCAGCCCACCTCACCTCAGCCTCCCAAAGTGCTGGGATTACAGGTGTGAACCACTGTGACCAGCCTAATTTTCATTCATTGTTCTCCTCAATAATCTTGCCAGCAGGATCTTTGATGGTGAAGCAGTAAGAGCTCAGGTGATTGGTTAAGACCATATTTCAAATTGCTAATGGCTCAGCACACACTGTGAACCATTCCTCAGTACAAATCCCACATTAAGCAAAGTCCTACAGCCAAGTTTGTATTTAAAATCTTCAGCTTCCTATCTTCTTCACTACCGAGTTTTTGTTTCCTCTACGGCAAATTTCTCCCAAGTCTCTGATCCTAATCTTTGTAGGCCTTTCTTGGAAATATTATAATCAACATTTCCCACAATGTTCCTCATCATTCCCTTATTTGCATTTCTGACTAATGTTTAATTTCCCCACTTTCTTGATCCTGCCTGATGGCACCCTAAATAACAAATAGAAAGAGGCTCCCTAAAAGAAAATGATGGGGCTGGGCGCGGTGGCTCATGCCTATAATCCCAGCCCTTTGGGAGGCTGAGGTGGGTGGATCACTTGAGGCCAGGAGTTTGAGACCAGTCTGGCCAACATAGTGAAACCCCGTCTCTACAAAAAAAAACCCTACAAAAATTAACTAGGCGTGGTAAAGCATGTCTGAAGTCCCAGCTTCTCGGGAGGGAGAGGTGGGAGGATCACTTGAGTCTGGGAGGCAGAGGTTGCAGTGAGCCAAGATGGTGCCACTGCACTCCAGCCTGGGCAATAGAGTGAGACCGTGTCTCAGGAAAAACAAAACAAGAGAAAAGAAAAGAAAAAAGAAAAGGATGCTTATGGCTGGAAGCAGTGGCTCACACCTGTAATCCTAGCACTTTGGGAGGCCGAGGTGGGCGGATCACCTGAGATCAGGAGTTCAAGATCAGCCTGGCAGACATGGCGAAACCCTGTCTCTACTAAAAATACAAAAATTGGCTGGGCATGGTGGCATGCACCTGTAATTCCAGCTACTCAGGAGGCTGAGGCAGGAGAATCGCTTGAACCCAGGAGGCAGCAGAGGTTGCAGTGGGCGGCTGAGATTGTGCCACTGCACTCCAGCCTAGGCCACAGAGCGAGACTCTGTCTCCAAAAAAATAAAAAAAGAACATGATACTTATTTAGGAATTGGGCATTACAGTGGGAATATGTGTGCCGTCGTATGTGTATTCAGGTAGGTAAAGGAAGACAAAGTTTTTTTGTTTTTTTTTTTTGAGATGCAGTCTCGCTCTATCACCAGGCTGGAATGCAGTGACACAATCTCGGCTCACTGCAACCTCCGCCTCCCAGGTTCCAGCGACTCTCCTGCCTCAGCCTCCCGAGTAGCTAGGACTACAGGTGCGCATCACCACGCCCAGCTAATTTTTGTATTTTTAGTAGAGATGGGGTTTCACCATATTGGCCAGGATGGTCTCGATCTCTTGACCTCGTGATCCACCTGCCTCGGCCTCCCAAAGTGCTGGGATTACAGGTGTGAGCCACCACACCCAGCCGGTAAGAGAAAGTTTTTTAAGAGAAAAATAAGGAGCATTACATAATTGTTTTGAAATCATTATCCTTGAGTACAGGCTCAATGACAAGGGTGATGCCAGTCTGTGGTTGGGCAGGCAGTGGCTGGGCAGGTGACCTCACAAAAGTATTTTTTTGTGTAGGGTTGCAATGGTTTTTGTGCAAGGTTGTGGTTTTTGCAGTCTTTTGTGGTAGTTTTTGTTATCAGACATACAAGCATTGAGAACCCTCTCTTCATACCTTTTCCTGGCTCTGTTTGTCAGAAGTGTTTTGTTTTGTTTTGCTTTTTAACACAAGTGACTTCATTTTTCTTTCTTTCTTTCCTTTTCTTTCCTTTTTTTTTTTTTTTTGAGACAGGGTCTCACTTGGATGAGTAAGCTGGAGTGCAGTGGTGCAATCATAGCTCACTGCAGCCTTGAACTCCTGGGCTCAAGGGTTCCACCCACGTCAGCCTCCCAAAGTGATGGGACCCACTGCACCCAGCCATGATTCCATTTTTATTCCCACAACTTTCAAATTGGAGTAGTGTGTGGTTCTGAATTAATTCAAGAGTCTTCAGCTGTTAAAGTAAAATTTCCCAGGCAAATTCTCCTATTCAGAATGGAAGATTTCGGGATGGAAGATGGGATGGATCTCTGAGATCCCTGGGAAGCTTCTCAAGTTGAACATGCATGTAAATGTGTGCATCTTTTTTTCTTTAAAACAAACAAAAAATATATACACAAATATACACACATATTCATACAGATATACATATATTTATTTATAAAACACACATGATCATTACAAAAAATTCAAACAAAGCAATAAGTGAAAGATATTCTTATGCTAATCTCATTCCCTAGAGGTAACTATTCTTAAAAGTTTGGGGTATATTAGTCTAGACTTAAGCTCCACTGTATACTTAAGATCTATAAATATTGCCAGGGGCAGTGGCTCATGCCTGTAATCCCAGCACTTCGGGAGGCCAAGACAGGCAGATTGCTTAAGCCCAGGAGTTTGAGATCAGCCTGGACAACACAGTGAGACCCCATCTCTATAAAAAAATAAATAAATAAGATTGATTTATTTTATTTTAAGATTTATTTTGTGTGGGGTCCTGCAGGCCATGAGATTAATCTTAGCTGTACAGACCTATCTATTTCCTGTGAGATCACGTATGACAGACTAGAATAAGAGAGAGAATAAATACAGAGTATTTTTATGTTCTTTAAAAAATTATCTTGCAGGTTCTGCATCACTCTTTCTTCTCTCATGCTCTTGACCCAGAGGGTCACGTCCCTCTCTCTGGACATTTGTGAGGGGAAAGTGGAGGCAGTATCTGGAGGCATCAGGAGCAGGAGCTCTTTGTCTGAGCATGTGTGTAAGGCACTGCCCTATTTCAGCTACTTGCTCTTTTTCCCTGCTCTCCTGGGAGGCTCTCTGTGCTCCTTCCAGCAATTTCAGGCTCGTGTTCAAGGGTCCAGTGCTTTGTATCCCAGGCACCCTTTCTGGGCTCTGAGCTGGAGGGGTCTGCAGATTCTTGGACTAGGATGCCTAAACGTGGCAGTGAGCAGGGTGGTGGATGCAGGAGCGGGGCTGACTGATTGCCAGCAATTCGAGTGCATCTATGTCATGTGGACCACAGCCGGGCTTTGCAAGCTCACCTACTACTCCCACTGGATCCTGGACGACTCCCTCCTCCATGCAGCGGGCTTTGGGCCTGAGCTTGGTCAGAGCCCTGCAGAGGAGGGATATGTCCCCGATGCGGACATCTGGACCCTGGAAAGAACCCACAGGATAGCTGTGTTTGCAAGAAAGTGGAACCAAAGCACGGCTCGATGGCTCCGACGGCTTGTATTCCAGCACAGCAGGGCTTGGCCGTTGTTGCAGACATTTGCCTTCTCTGCCTGGTGGCACGGACTCCATCCAGGACAGGTGTTTGGTTTCCTTTGCTGGGCCGTGATGGTGGAAGCTGACTACCTGATTCACTCCTTTGCCAATGAGTTTATCAGATCCTGGCCGATGAGGCTGTTCTATAGAACCCTCACCTGGGCCCACACCCAGTTGATCACTGCCTACATCATGCTGGCTGTGGAGGTCAGGAGCCTCTCCTCTCTCTGGTTGCTCTGTAATTCGTACAACAGTGTCTTTCCCATGGTGTACTGTATTCTGCTTTTGCTATTGGCGAAGAGAAAGCACAAATGTAACTGACATCTTTCCCTGGCTTTCATCTTAAACACCCAAGAAACAGTTTAGAAAGTGCCAGATGACGCATCGATAATGCATACATTTGAACTTTTCCATAATAAAATTTTTTCTAAAGTTTTGGATGGATATACCCAGTGACTTGCAGTAGGAATTTGTGTATCTACTTTAGCAAGCTATTCTGCTGGTACTGAGGATACAAAAAGGAAAAAGATGTGGTTTCTTCCATTAGGGTTTACAGTCTAGATGTGGAAGCAAAGATTAAGTAAAGTGATAATAAAAACACAAAGTGCTGTGAACAAGATGGCAAACGCTCTATATATAGACACCCCAAAATTGAGTGTTCAGTTGGCCCACCTGATCCTGGAATGGGAACTTTAGCAACACGAAACCAAAACAAAACCTAACTCATTATCGTATTGGTTTGTTATGTGGACTACAGACTTACATCCATTATTAAGTTTGAAATTTTTTTTTTCTAAATTTGGAAATTTGTGCCAGGTGCAGTGGCTCATAACTGTAATCCCAGCACTTTGCAAGGCTGAGGTGGAAGGATTGCTTGAGGCCCAGAGTTTGAGACCAGGCTGGGCAACACAGCAAGACTTTGTCTCAAAGTATATATATGTATATACTTTGTGTATACATATATATGTGTGTGTGTGTGTGTATATTTGGGTGGGCATGGTGTATGCACCTAAAGACCCAGCTCTTCTGGAGGCTGAGAAGGATCTCTTGAGCCCAGGAGTTCGAGGCTGCAGTGAGCTGTGTTTGTGTCACTGCACCCCAGCCTGGTTGACAGAGGGAGACCCCCATCTGCTAATTTTTTGGGGCCAGGCGCTGTGGCTCACAACTGTAATCCCAGCACTTTGGGAGGCCGAGACGGGCGGATCACAAGGTCAGGGGATCACAAGGTCAGGAGTTCAAGACCAGCCTGGCCAATATGGTGAAACCCCGTCTCTTCTAAAAATACAAAAATTAGCCGGGAGTGGTGGTGGGCGCCTATAGTCCCAGCTACTTGGGAGGCTGAGGCAGGAGAATCGCTTGAATCCCGGGGTTTGGAGGTTGTAGTAAGCCGAGATCACACCACTACACTCTAGCCTGGGCGACAGAGCAAGATTCCATCTCAAAAAAAAAAAAATTTTTTTTTTTGAAAATTTAAAAAAATAATTGTGCTAAAAATAAATGGCTGATATTATTCCCAGGTATATGTTAATAAAGTAAAAACCCACAAGATAACTATTTACATAATTGTTAAATACAAAGCTGACTCATAAACATGTCTTACAAAGAGATCAATAACACGAAGTAAACACTATTTTAATATGACTTTGAGGGTGGATTTGATTCTTTTTTTCTTGGCATATCCTAAATAACTCCCTCTGTTTCTTCCTGTTAGGATTTAAAATACACGAGAGAAAGGTTTCAGGACTTCTAAATTATGCAGTAGCAATGTCATTTAACTAGCACTTACAAATTACTGCCACATCTGCAGGTCACCTGTACTGTTATGTAATTACCATTTTTCTTTAATCAACTTTAATTCAACTTACTTATAAAACTTACCCTCCTTCTAAGCAATGGCAGTGATGAAAATTGGGTTTGGTGTGCTAATTCTATTTTACTCCAGTACTCACTAAAAGAAATACATGCTTGTTCAAATATAAAAAAAAAACAAACCTTTTTATTTGTGTACTGTGTAAAACCATCTGCTTATCTAAGGTGACATCTATCCCACCATACAAAGCATTGTACAGGTATCTCATCTTGTTGAGTATTCCAAACCTATCCTTCTCATCATTTTCAAAATGTAAAATTGCAAATAAGCTTTTTGATATGGTTTGGGTCTCATGTTGAATTGTAATCCCCGGTGTTGGAAGAGGGGCCTGGTGGGAGGTGATTAAATCATGGGGGTGGATTTCCCCCTTGCTGTTCTCATAATAGTGAGTGAGTTTTCACATGATCTGGTTGTTTATAAAAGTGCGTAGCACCTTCCCGCTCTTTCTCTTCCTCCTGCTCCAGCCATGTAAAACGTGCCTCCTGCCTCTTCACCTTCCGCCATGATTTTAAGTTTCCTGAGGCCTCCCCAACCATGCTTCCTGTACAGCCTGTAAAACTGTGAGCCAATTAAACCTCTTTTCTTTATTAATTACCCAGTCTCAGGTAGTTCTTTGTGTGTGTGTGTGTGTGTGTGTGTGTGTGTGAGTGAGACAGGGTCTCGCTCTGTCACCCAGGCTGGAATGCAATGGTGTGATCTCAGTTCATTGCAACCTCTGCCTCCTGGGTTCAAGCAATTAAACCTCTTTTCTTTATTAATTACCCAGTCTCAGGTAGTTCTTTGTGTGTATGTGTGTGTGTGTGTGTGAGAGTGAGACAGCGTCTCGCTCTGTCACCCAGGCTGGAATGTAATGGTGTGATCTCAGCTCATTGCAACCTCTGCCTCCTGGGTTCAAGCAATTCTCCTGCCTCACCCTCCCAAGTAGCTGGGACTACAGGCACATGCCACCACACCCAGCTAATTTTTGTATTTTTAGTAGAGACCGGGTTTCACCATGCTGGCCAGCCTAGTCTTGAACTCCTGATCTCAAGTGATCTGTCCACCTTGGCCTCCTGAAGTGCTGGGATTACAGGTGTGAGTCACTGCTCCCGACCTCAGGTAGTTCTTTATAGCACTACAAGAACTGACTAATACACTTTTAATCGTTAAAACTTCACAAAGATAATACTAAGTTAGAAGTTACAGGTAACTTAGAAAGTTATAGACCAATATCACTGATTAACATGAAGGCAAACAACAAGCCCAATCTTAGCACTCAGAACATAACACAGTGAGGGTCTTGATAAACAGAGATAGCAAGGATTTGTAGTGGCCTTGGTGGCGCGCAGCGGCTCATGCCTGTAATCTCAGCACTTTGGGAGGCTGAAGCAGGAGGAGCTCTTGAGCCCTCAAGTTTGAGACCAGCCTGGGCAACATAGGGAGATGCCATCTCTATTAAAAAACACACACACAAACCCAAAACTTGTAGTGCCTTAACCAGAAGGGTTCTATACTTTCTCTCACCATACTCAGTAGCTCAGAGGAGACAAAGTAGATAAATGGGGTTTCCCAGAGTTGGGAATAGTCAAAGAGACTCTGTCTCAAAAAATAGTTTCAGACTCTGTCTCAAAAAAAAAGAAACAGTGCTTCTTATAGGGGCACTTCTGGGGAGCTGTCTATGGGTGTGTGCAGCTGATGGAAATCCTTCGAAAGGTACACTTTAGATGTGTGCAAGTTTCCATATATATGTTACACTTCAATTTTTTTTTTTTTTTTGAAATAGGGTCTTGCTCTGTCACCCAGGCTGGAGTGCAGTGGCATGATCTCGGCTCACCGCAACCTCTGTCTCCCGGGCTCAAGCAATCCTCCCACCTCAGCCTCCCAAGTAGCTGGGACTACAGGAGCGCACAACTATGTCCGGCTATGTTTTTTATTTTTTTGTACAGACAGGGTTTTGCCGTGTTGCCCAGGCTGGTCTCGAATTCGTGAGCTCAAGCGATCCAACCTCCTTGGCCTTCCAAAATTCTGAGATTACAGCCATAAGCCACCGTGTCCAGCCCAGTAATTTTTTTAAGTGACTACTCTTCATGATTAGGGAAATGCTCATGAAGGAATGTTAAATTTAAAAAAAGAACTTGGTTAACAAAGCCTTTCAAAACGCAATCTGGCCTCAAAATCTATCTCCCCACTGATGGCCAGGGGTAATTTCTACTCCTCTGATTGGTTAAACCAGGACGTCTGCTTCCTTCTTTTTCTATTTGCATTCTGTAGAGAATGATTCATTCCTCTGGACAGTAGTAGAAAGAACATTTCTCTGGACAGGAGAAAGTGATTTGTGGGAATTGATCTAAGGAAAGAAGTCGGAGCCAGAGCTGTAGACTGGAGCCATCTGTCTGCCCAGAGGACAGCCCGGATCCAAGATGGGCAGAAACAGAGAGGAGGTGTCTCCTTCCAGTCCTGTTTCTTTTGTTAGGTCTTTACTCGTTCACTTCCCAACTCCTGCCCCCGCTGCTCCCTCCCATTTGGCAACAGTTTCCCTATCCTTCGTTACCCATTCTGTTACTTCCAAGACTGCCCATTGCTCCTGAATTCCCTTTGCTACGTGACTGGTAGTACCTGCTTATTGACACCCCACCCCCTCTTTTAAAAAAATTCAATCACTACCCTTCTGGAATATCCTCTCGTTAATGTGTTCTGACCTCGCTTAGAGATCTGGATTTGATGTTTTCCTTCTCTTGCTTGATCTAGAAGTAACCCTCAGGTTACCCCTGCTTTTTCTCTTGTTCTGGCCCATTTATTGGCCCAAGCAGCAGAATACATATACGTGTGTGTGTGTGTGTGTGTATTTTATTTTTTTTTGAGACAGGGTCTCACTCTGTCACCTAGGCTGGCATGCAGTGGCACAATCATAGCTCACTGCAGCATTGAACTCCTGGGCTCAAGCGATCCTCCCACGTCTGCCTCCCAAGTATAGAATAGTATTTTGATGAATCGTGCCTATCCTTACAAATGCAAGGACAGGGCCAACTGTCTCTGTCTTGCAGGCAGTAGCCCTGGACAAGTGAACTCAACTCTGTGGACCAAGTACTAGAGCTCAGTAACCCATGGAAACAGCGCCCAGTGGGCACACACCTCCTGACCTCTGGCCTCCCACTTTCATCAGCCGAATCACTCTGAGAGGTTTGGCAGCTCTTTCAGGTCCCCAGGGGATCTCATTCATTTGTTTGAAAATAGTGTCTGAGAGTTTGGTGATTAAGAAATCCCTAAGAGGAGGGTAAGCCAAGCCATGAAAACCATCAAGCTCAGGATGCTGGCAAAGCTTAATAAGAAAATGTTTAGCAGAAAGCTATAGCATTAGCCTTTCTAAGAGCAGCAAGAAACTATAGCCTTCATTATTTATAGATTGAAATGGCATCATCACCTAGGAAGTGTCATGAGAACTCAGGTCATCTGTCAGCATATTATTTTGTTTTTTCTTTTTTTTTTTTTTTCAGACACAGTCTCACTCTGTCACATAGGCTGGAGTGCAGTGATGCCATGTCGGCTCACTGCAACCTCCGCCTCCTAGGTTCAAGCGATTCTCATGCCTCAGACTCCAAAGTAGCTCAGATTACAGGCATGTGCCACCACGTCCAGCTAATTTTTTTTGTATTTTTAGTACAGATGGGGATTTGCCATGTTGGCCAGGCTGGTCTTGAACTTCTGGCCTCAAGTGATCCTCCCGCCTCAGCCTCCCATAGTGCTGGTCTGGCCTGTCAACATATCATTCTGAATAAACTACCCTCATAGTGCAGCCCCATCCTTCTGAATCATAGCAGTTACTAAGCTGGGCTGGCCTCCTTCTTAATCTGTAGACAGTTGTCATGATCAACAGGCAGCCAGTGGCTTTAATATATGTCCCAGGTTTAGCAACCCACTCCAGTAGTTAAACGTCTCCACAGGAGACAATCCAACCTTGGCCTTTTTCTATCCATGTAGTTTCATAAAGCAAACCACAGGAAGGCTTCACTGATACACATTCAGTCTGTTGATTCATCTATACTGGATTCATCAATTCCATGAGGACTTGGAAAAGGAGGCTGGTATGGTTTGAATGTGTCTCCTAAAGTTCAAATGTTAGAAACTTAATCCCCTGTGCAGCAATGTTGGGAGGTGGGGCCTAATGGAAGGTACAGTCATGTGTCACTTAATATGGGGACACATTCTGAAAGATGCATTGTTAGGCTATTTTGTCATTGTATGAACATCATAGAGTGGCCTTACACAAAGCTGGATGGTCTAGCCTACCACACACCTAGGCTATACGGTATAACCTAGGGGTCTCTGACCCCCAGTGCTGATCCATGGCCTGTTAGGAACTGGGCCACATGACAGGAAGTAAGTGGCAGGCAAGATTATAGACAGATTATGGGCATTGCAATGACCAATTGCAATCATTAGTAATTATCCTGATTAGAATGCCAACTATTAGATAGTACATTCAAATCACTTACAACAGATTCTTCACAGATTTATAACATAGGAGATGGTTCAGGAAACTTGATTCTCCATAGTCTAAGAGTTCAGTACTAAGAGGTGAAGGGATAGTGATTATATTTTATGTGAGCTTTTTCCAAATGTCTAAATGCATCTATTTCCAAAACATTTCAAAGGAAATGATAGAGTAAAATGGCCGTGACTATTTTAGCATTTTCTTCCTGATAATGGCTGATTCGGATGTTGGCAAAGCCATCTCATGGGGAAGCAGTCTGAACCCCTCTCCTGGAAGCAGGAGTTCTGGCCCTGTCCCAGTTCTAGCACAGGCCAACTGTGGGACCCAAGCAATTTCCTCTGGGTCCCAAGTTTCCTAGTACACCAAAACAGGATGTGGATAAAATATTCCTTTCAGAGTATTTAATTTTAAAACTGAAGGCAGTATGATTGTATAAGTGTTCTATTAATTTTTCAACACATTAAGCAGAAAAAGTAAGGCATCCATCTCCCAACCTGCCTCTATTCATCCAATAAGAATTTTATAGAAAGCAATGGAAGAAAATCTGCTGAGTGCTCAAGGTTCTTTATAAACACCCGGCATTTCCTATTAGGTTCCTTCCACTTGTTTTCTATTGTATAAAAAGAACAAAGTAATATTTTTGTGGCTCATCAAAAAACTGAGAGTCGACAATAGTTCTCCCCTACTAAGAAAACACTGTTAACTTCTCTGACTCTTTCTTTCCTGAATAGTAGGCTTAATTTCTTAGCCTATATTTGGCAGCTCATAACAGTCAGATACTTATTAATCTGTTCTGGCTCGTTTCCAGGGACAATCATAACAACAGCTAGAGATGCCAGATTATATCTAAGGAAGTATTTTTGTCTTGCTTGGTTCTTGCTGCACCTTTTTCTTCAGAAACACCTTTTAAGCTATGACAAGTGAGATAATTATGTATGTATGTTTTTCTTGCAGGGAATTTGTGCAGTTCATAAGATTCAAGTGATACTTTGGTTTAGTTTAATGGCCAATCTGGGTATGTTACATCGAGTGCCTTAGGTGGATTCATTAGCCTGAGGACATGTGAGGTGATGTTTTCTGGCATTCTCAACTTACTAAAGGAATGCTTTCCACAACTTTGCTTCTAAATTGTTTGTTTAGAGCTTAGATAATATTTCCCTGTAGAAAGAACATTATGTTAACTCCTAATGGATGACACTCATGGTAACGACCTGAATTCAAGGGAACGTGTTGTTTAGGATTGAAGAGAAGAGCAAGGTAATTTCCTCCCTACTTCTTAAATATGCAGTTGACCCTAAGTACCTTTTATTTTTATACTTTTTTCTGTTTATATAGTTATGTAAATAACTATATAATAAACTATATATATGAACTATATATGGACTTTGTTTAGATCTTGATTCAAATGAACCAACTTTGAAAGGATATTATGGGAAATTTAAACACTAACTGGACAGTAAAGCTTTATTGTTAACTTTTTCAGGTGTAATAATCATATTGTGGTTTTTCTTAAGAATAAGGAAGGGTCATATTTTAGAGATATTCACAGATTAAATGATATGTCTTGGATTTGCTTTAAAATAATCCGAGTTAGAGAGAATGGAGAATACATGGATGAAACAGAACAGCCATGTGTTCAGAATTGTTGAAACTGGTTAATTGGGAGTTCAATATATTCTATTTTTTATAGGTTTGAAAATTTATATGAAAATAAGTGTGCAAGAGACTACTGGGTAGATAAGGAAGAGGGAAGTCAGATACAGGAATTTCCATTCTCCAATTCCTAATGAAAAGATCAAAAGCTGCAAAAACTCATTGTGGCCCCAGTGACCCATCCCCTCTTCCGGCATTCTCATCATCCCACATTGAATTAAGGTTGGTCTGTGTGATGAATATTACATGATAGAAGTGACGGGATGTCACCTCTGAGATTAGGTTATAAGAGACAGTTAGTGTGAGACTAACAATCTTACCAACTTTGTGTTTTGGTAGTTTCTTCTTCACTGCACTCGAGGTACAATGGCCTTGCTATCTTCTGGAAAAAAAAAAAAAAAAGCATATTCCTCTCTTTGAGCCTTTGAAATTGCTGGTCCTTCTATCCAGAATGTTCTTACCCAGGTCTCTATGGAGAGAGATGCTGCTCCTTTACATCATTCATGTCTCTGTTCAAATGACATCTTGCCAGAGACGAACACCTTGTCTAAAATAAATCCCATCCCCATGCCATCATTCCCATCTCCTCACTCTGCTCTATTTGGTTCATTTACTTTTCATTGATCGAAATTATGTTATTTATTGTTTGACTAAATGAATAAATTATAGGTCTGGATAGAGCTTCCTGAGCAGGAATAAGTATAGACATGGGAACCATGCAAACATACTTCATACTTGAGGTTTGTATGTGTGTATATGTATGTATGTGTGAGTGAGAGAGAGACAGAGCGAAAGAGAGGAATGCTAGTATGACATCAGAAAGCCTGACATTTAAGAATAAATGTAGTAAAATGACTGCAAGACTTGTACTTGGAAAACTATAAAACACTGCTGAGAGATGTTGCAAACCTCAATAAATTGAGAGCTATACCATGTTCATTGATTGAAATACTCAATATTGTTGTGGCAGATTGCATTTTCCAAAGATGGACACCATAATATATTCCCTCCCATATGCTTTTCTTACAATGTAACATTAACGCTCTTCCTACTGAATGGTCTATGGTCATTCCCCTTGAACCTGGGGGGACATTTACACAACTGGGTTGACCACTAGAGTATGGCAGAAGTGATGCTTCGTGACTTCTAAGATAGGTCAGAAAATGTCCATACACTTCTGACTGATTTTCTTGGGATGATTCACACTCTTGGAATGGATGTAAGAAAGCCACATTGCCATGGAGAGGCAGAGTTATATATGGAGAGGAGCAGAGACCCCTGACCTTCATACTAGCTGAGCTCCCATTTAGACATCCAGCACCAATTGCCAGCTATGCAAGTGAACCATCTTGGGAGATGATCCACCAACCCCCAGCTGACACCACGTGGAGCAGACAAACCCTTACTGTTAAGACCGGACCAAATTACAGATTTGTGAGCTGAACAAATGATTATTGGTTTAAGTCAATAGGTTTTGGGTGGTTTGCTATGCTGCAATAGATAACTGTTACAATTGTTAAGATTCATTCTCCCCAAATTGATCTATAGCTTCAATGCAATCCCAATCAAACTCCCAAAAGTTTTTTTGAGAGAGAGAGTCTTGCATTGTTACCCATGCTGCAGTGCAGTGGCACGATCTCAGCTCACTGCAACCTCCACCTCCTAGGTTCAAGGGATTCTCCTGCCGCAGCCTCCCGAGTAGCTGGGATTACAGGCATGCACCACCACACCTGACGAAATTTTTTTTGTATTTTAAGTAGAGACAGAGTTTCACCATGTTGGCCAGGCTGGTTTTGAACTCCTGACTTCAAGTGATCCACCTGCCTTGGCCTCCCAAAGTGTTGGGATTACAGGCGTGAGCCACCATGCCCGGCCCTCCCAAAAGTTTCTAAAAATAGAAATTGACAAGCTAATTCTAAAGTTTATATGAAAATACTAGACTGGGTGAAGTGGCACAGGCCAATAATCCCAGTACTTTGGGAGGCTGAGGTGGGAGGATTGCTTGAGGACAGGAGTTTGAGACCAGCCTGGTCAACATAGTGACACCTTGACTCTACATAAAAATTTTGAGTGAATTTTTGAATTTAGAGTGAAGTAGGGGTCCAATTTCATTCCTTTGCATGTGGATATCCAGTTATCCCAGCAGAATCATCTGGAAGAGATGATTCTTTCCACACTGAATTACCTTGACACCTAAAGTTAATTTTTTTTTTTTGGGAGGGAGTCTCGCTCTGTTGCCCAGGCTGGAGTGCAGTGGCATGATCTCGGCTCACTGAAACCTCGGCCTCCCGGGTTCAAGCGATTCTCCTGCCTCAGCCTCTTGAGTAGCTGGGATTACAGGCGCGTGCCACCATGTACAGCTAATTTTTTGTATTTTTAGTAGAGATGGGGTTTTACCATGTTGGCCAGGCTGGTCTCGAACTCCTGACCTCAAGTGATCTGCACGCCTTGGCATCCCAAAGTGCTGGGATTACAGGGGTGAGCCACTGTGCCAGCCTAATTTTTTTTAAAGATAAAAATAAAACAAAAAAGAAATCACTGGAATGCTTGGGGGAGCAGAAGGTAAGGAGCTCTCCACTAGCTTTCCTGTTAGACCCCACACCCCTAATCCAGAGGCCAGGACATTTCTACTGCCATCCAGAGGCCAAGAAACCACTGCCAGAATCACATATCCCCGCATCGGGTAAAAAGCAGTGCAATGGAGTCTTGTCAGCCCCAGAAAAAACACACCAAAGCCCACATACCACTGCTGGCAGAGGAAGGATGTCTTTTGCTTTCCTTCAGGTTTCCAAGTCATCTCATGAGTTTATTTTATTAACAATATCTAGGCCGGGCGTGATGGCTCACACCTGTAATCCCAGCACCTTGGGAGGCTGAGGTGGGCGGATCACTCGAGCTCAGGAGTTGGAGACCAGCCTGGCCAACATGGCGAAACCCCGTCTCGACTGAAAATACAAAAATTTAGCAGGGTGTGGTGGCGCGTGCCTGTAATCCCAGCTACTCAGGAGGCTGAGGCAGGAGAATTGCTTGAACCCAGGAGGCCAGGTTGCAGTGAACCAAGATGGCGCCACGGCACTCCAGCCTGGGCGAGAGAGTGAGACTCCGTCTCAAAAAAAAAAAAAAAAAAAACCCCAAAAAACGAAAAACAAAACAAAAAAACCCAAAAACAATAAACAACAAAACACACAAAACACAATACGTAGATGAAACACAGAACCCTGGAGGTAAGGGAATCGAGTAAATGTAGTTTCAAAGCTCCTGAGATAAAAGGGGATGGGAATCAGTAAACAATATACAGCTTATCAACCAGTCCCAGAAGAACAAATGCTATATGATTCCATGTATAGGAGGTACCTAGAGGAGTCAGACTTATAGAAACAGAGTAGAATGGTGGCTGCCAGGGGCTGGGAGGAGGGGGAATGGGAGTAGAGTTTGTCATGCAAGATGAAAAAGTTCTAGAGATCTGCTGTATAGGGTATATAACAATACTGAAGTGTACACTTAATAATTTAAGATGGTATTTCAGCCAATCTCGTTTGAAAAGAAAAACAAAATAGTTGGGTGTGGTGGCTCATGCCTGTAATCCCAGCACTTTGGGAGGCTAAGGCTGGTGGATCACTTGAGCCCAGGAATTCAAGACCAGCCTGGGTAACATGGCGAAACCTCATCTCTAAAAAGAAATACCAAAATTAGTCAGGCATGGTGGCTCATGACTGTAGTCCCAGCTACATGGGAGGCTGAGACAGGAGGATTGCTCAAGCCAGAGAGGCGAAGGTTGCAGTGAACTGAGATTGCACCACTGCACTCCAGCCTGGGTGACAGAGAAAGAACCCGTCTCAGAAACAAAATTAAACAAAGATGGTAGATTTCATGTCATATATTTTGTTCCAGAGTTTAAAAAAATATACATATATATATATGCATAGACAAATACATACAACTTATTAAGTGACCATTTACATTTTGTCCTCTTTATATTTTACAACTAAAAGAGTATCATGTAACATCTTATGCACGTGCAGTCTTACGATAGTTCTTATTCTTCTATTTTTCCCCAAATGGCTGGGGGAAATCTGGGTCCATGCTGTTATTTTATGTTTGTTATGGAGGAAGCAACTGTTAACATATTTTCCAACTCAGAATCTGCTTCAAAGGGATAAGCTATTTGGACCCTTTTCAGAAACTTGCTTGGGGCAAAAATTATTAGTAATAATGACAATCAGTTATAATTTTATTATTTTATTTGAGGTAGTTTAATGTGCAGCATTAAAAACGTTTATTTATTTATTTATTTATTTAATTGGAGATGGAGTCTCACTCTGTTGCCCAGTCTGAAGTGCAGTGGCACGATCTCGGCCCACTGCAACCTCTGCCTCCCAGGTTCAAACGATTCTCCTGCCTCAGCCTCCCTAGTAGCTGGGATTACAGGCATACGCCACCATGCTCTGCTAGTTTTTGTATTTTTAGTAGAGATGGCATTTTGCTATGGTGGCCAGGCTGGTCCTGAACTTCTGTCCTGAAGTGATCTGCCTACCTCGGCCTCCCAAAGTGCTGGGATTATAGACATGAGCTGCCAGGCCCTACTTTAAAGCATTTTTATAAAAAAAACATTAAAAAAACTATCCATATTTTAAAAATACCTAGTTAATATTTTCATATATAGCTGTTACGGGCTAAGTAGTATTCCCCTAAAATTCATATCCTAACGCCCAGTACCTCAGAATGTGACTATATTTGGAGAAAGGGCTTTAAAGATGTAATTACAGTTAAATGAGGTCATTAGCATGGGCCCTCGTCCAATATGACTGGCATCCCTCTAAAATCAGACAATTAGGACACAGACACAAAACAGAAATTGACAAGTGAATTGTAAAGTTTATATAAAAAATCTAGATAGGGTGCAGTGGCAGCTCACGCCTATAATCCCAACACTTCTGTGCGAGGACACAGGGAGAACGGGCCATCTGCAAGCCAAGGAGGGAGATTGTAGGGAAAAGAAAGATGAGACTGTTACTGTGTCTATGTAGAAAAGGAAGACATAAGAAACTCCATTTTGACCTGTACCCTGAACAATTGCTTTGCCCTGAGATGCTGTTAATCTGTAACTTTGCCCCAACCTTGAGCTCACAAAAACATGTGTTGTATGGAATCAAGATTTAAGGGATCTAGGGCTGTGCAGGATGTGCCTTGTTAAAAAAATGTTTACAGGCAGTATGCTTGGTAAAAGCCATCACCATTCTCCAGTCTCAATAAACCAGGGGCACAATGCACTGCAGAAAGCCACAGGGACCTCTGCCCTGGAAAGCCGGGTATTGTCCAAGGTTTCTCCCCACGTGATAGTCTGAAATATGGCCTCGTGGGAGGGGAAAGACCTGACCGTCCCCCAGCCCGACACCCATGAATGGTCTGTGCTGAGGAGGATTAGTAAAAGAGGAAGGGAGGCGAGACATGTTGGCAGCAATGCTGGTTTGTTATTCTTTACTGAGATGTTTGGGTGGAGAGAAGCATAAATCCGGCCTACGTGCACATCCAGGCATAGTACCTTCCCTTGAACTTATTTGTGACACAGATTCCTTTGCTCACATGTTTTCTTGCTGACCTTCTCCCCACTATCACCCTGCTCTCCTGCCGCATTCCTCTTGCTGAGATAGTGAAAATAGTAATTAATAAATACTGAGGGAATTCAGAAACCAGTGCTGGTGCAGGTCCTCTGTATGCTGAGTGCCGGTCTCCTGGGCCCACTGTTCTTACTCTATACTTCGTCTCTGTCTTATTTCTTTTCTCAGTCTCTTGTCCCACCTGACGAGATATACCCACTGGCGTGGAGGGGCAGGCCACCCCTTCAGGAGATCTCAGAAAAAGCTGAACCTGCTGACACCTTACTGTTGGACTTTCAGCCTCCAACAGTAAGAAAATAAGTATCTGTTGTTTAAACTACCCACTCTGTGGTACTTTGTTATTGCAGCCCTGGCAAGTTAATATAATAACCTTCCAGCTTTTTCCACATGTACACATGTATCTGTATGTACATATATTAATATATTTATGTTTTTCTGGCCAGGCACGGTGGCTCACACCCGTAATCCCAGCACTTTGGGAGGCCAAGGCAGTTGGATCACTTGAGGTTAGGAATTGGAGATCAGCCTGGCCAACCCAGTCTCTACTAAAAATACAAAAATTAGCCAGGTGTGGTGGTGGGTGCCTGTAATCCCAGCTACTTAGGAATGTGAGGCAGGAGAATCGCTTGAACCCAGGAGGCAGAGGTTGCAGTGAGCCAAGATTCTGCCGCTGCTCTGCAGTCTGGAAGACAGAGCCGAGACTCTGTCTCAAAAAAAAAAAAAAAACCAACCAAATCAAAAAAAATATATATATATATTTTTCCCAAACAGTAGATTCACACTAATTTGTATTTTGTAGCCTGCTTTTTAAACTTTCTGTCTATAAGCATTTTTCTACAATGTAATTTTTAATAACCACCTGATACAGTCATAGGTGATTTAATCAATCTTCTGCTAACTTTCAGATTTTTAAAATTTTTTATAGAAACAGGGTCTCACTCAAGATGGCCGAATAGGAACAGCTCCGGTCTCCAGCTCCCAGCCCCAGCGACACAGAAGACGGGTGATTTCTGCATTTCTGCTTGAGGTACCGGTTTCATCTCACTAGGGAGTGCCTAACAGTGGGTGCAGGACAGACGGTGAAGCGCACTGTGCGCGAGCTGAAGCAGGGCGAGGCATTGCCTCACTCAGGAAGCGCAAGGGGTCAGGGAGTTCCCTTTCCTAGTCAAAGAAAGGGGAAACAGACGGCACCTGGAATATCGGGTCAGTCCCATCCTAATACTGCGCTTTTCCAACGGGCCTGGAAAACGGCACACTAGGAGATTGTGTCCCGCACCTGACCTGGCTCGGAGGGTCCTATGCCCACGGAGTCTCGCTGATTGCTAGCACAGCAGTCTGAGATCAAGCTGCAAGGCGGCAGCGAGGCTGGGGGAGGGGCGCCCGCCATTGCCCAGGCTTGCTTAGGTAAACAAAGCAGCCCGGAAGCTCGAACTGGGTGGAGCCCACCACAGCTCAAGGAGGCCTGCCTGCCTCTGTAGGCTCCACCTCTGGGGGCAGGGCACAGACAAACAAAAACTCAGCAAGAACCTCCACAGACTTAAATGTCCCTGTCTGACTGACAGCTTTGAAGAGAGTAGTGGTTCTCCCAGCACACAGCTGGAGATCTGAGAACGGACAGACTGCCTCCTAAAGTGGGTCCCTCACCCCTGAGCAGCCTAACTGGGAGGCACCCCCCCAGTAGGGACAGACTGACACCTCATTCAACCGGCTACTCCTCTGAGACAAAACTTTCAGAGGAACTATCAGACAGCTGAATTTGTGGTCTCACGAAAATCCGCTGTTCTGCAGCCACCGCTGCTGACACCCAGCCAAACAGGGTCTGGAGTGGACCTCTAGTAAACTCCAACAGACCTGCAGCTGAGGGTCCTGTCTGGTAGAAGGAAAACTAACAAACAGAAAGGACATCCACACCAAAAACCCATCTGTACATCACCATCATCAAAGACAAAAAGTAGATAAAACCACAAAGATGGGGAAAAAACAGACCAAAAAAACTGGAACCTCTAAAAAACAGAGCATCCCTCCTCCTCCAAAGGAACGCAGTTCCTCACCAGCAACGGAACAAAGCTGGATGGAGGATGACTTTGATGAGTTGAGAGAAGAAGGCTTCAGACGATCAAACTACTCTGAGCTACGAGAGGAAATTCAAAACAATAGCAAAGAAGTTAAAAACTTTGAAAAAAATTAGAAGAATGGATAACTAGAATAACTAATGGACAGAAGGGCTTAAAGGAGCTGATGGAGCTGAAAGCCAAGTTTCGAGAACTACGCGAAGATTGCAGAAGCCTCAGTAGCAGATGCGATCAACTGGAAGAAAGGGTATCGCTGATGGAAGATGAAATGAATGAAATGAAGAGAGAAGGGAAGTTTAGAGAAAAAAGAATAAAAAGAAATGAACAAAGCCTCCAAGAAATTTGGGACTATGTGAAAAGACCAAACCTATGTCTGATTGGTGTACCTGAAAATGATGGGGAGAATGGAACCAAGTTGGAAAACACTCTGCAAGATATTATCCAGGAGAACTTCCCC